>NC_139218.1:76668845-77268845 GCF_055691185.1 Crinia signifera | reverse complement strand
ATAAAATCATCAGAGAAAAATAATTTGAAAAAGTCAATTTCTCTGAGACCTGCTGAATCAAATTGGATTCCTGGGATGGCCAAAAACTCAGGAACCTGGGGCTCAAAATTGTCTGGTGGTGGGGTCCATACGGGATCAATCATTTGGGGGGAGGTCTCAGCTGCTCTACGGGGGCGTCTTTGAGGGGGTCCCTCATCAGCAGAGGAGGAAGAGGAGCTTAAGGTGAATCCTTCAAATTCCCCGCTTGCATCACTGGCTGTGTCAGAGTCAGAGCATGGCATATGCCTCCTCCGCTGAATACATTCTTCTGGATGACTGGGATGACATTTGGGATGACATTTGGGATGCCATTTTTATTTTTGTGTTTCTGTAAGTGTAATGTTTCAACACGTGTATAGTGTAGGGGGGGTACAAACTTTATTTCAACACGGGGGGTATGTAGTGTGTAGTGTGTATGTAGTGCAGAAAAAAAAAATACTTTATACAGGAATTTGATCCCAATAAAAAAAAAAAAAATTGAAGGGGTTAAAAAAAAAAAAAAAAAGGTCCTGCGCCAAAAATTGAGCACAGATGTTGGTCAGTAACGTCCGTCACTGAACAGCGCTCAAAGGCAACAGGACACCCACAAAAACAACGTGGGTGTAAAAACTAAAAAAAAAACAATTTAAAAAAAACTGCAGAAAAAAAATGAAATCAACCTGTGCCAAAAATGCTGTTCAGTGATTGTATGTCACTAATCAGCGGCCACAGGACACCCACAAAAGCAACGTGGGTGTAAAAACAATTTAAAAAAAATTTCCACAGCACTCTCCAAAAAAAAAAACAATTTAAAAAAACTGCAGAAAAAAAAATGATATCAACCCTGTGCCAAAAATGCTGTTCAGTGATTGTACGTCACTGATCAGCGCTCAGCGGCCACAGGACACCCACACAAGCAACGTGGGTGTAAAAACAAAACCCCACTGCACTCTCCAAAAAAAAAAAAAACTGCAGATCAGTGATGCAGTGATGCACCACTGATTAGCAGTGAGGGGCAGCAGACACACAACCTGACAGGGTATATATATAAAAAAAAAAAAACCCTGGACCCCCAAAAAGTTGCTGATTAATTAATTTAAACTGACCAGCACAAAAGGGGGGGCAGCAGGGGGGGGGGCAGCAGTCAGTTGCACACGCAGCACAACCTTTGGTGCAACTGACAGGTATATATATATAAAAAAAAAACCCTGGACCCCCAAAAAGTTGCTGATCAGTTAATTAATCAGCACAATCAGCACAAAAGGGGGGGCAGCAGGGGGGGGCAGCAGTCAGTTGCACAGGCAGCACAACCTTTGCTGCAACTGACAGGTATATATATAAAAAAAAAAACCTCTGCACCCCCAAAAAGTTGCTGATCACCTCAGATATAGTGATCAGCACAAAAGGGGGTGCAGCAGACACAAAATATAGCACTCTCTATCACTCTCTATCACTCTCTGTCACTATCTGTCCCTATCTCTCACGATCTGTGACTCTATGACACTGCAGCAGCAGCAGCACACACAGAAGTCACAAGATCCAGGAAGTATCCAGCTGCTGGCAGCACGCTACCAGCGGTGATCAGCGGTGATCAGGTAAGTTTCAGGCAAGGATCAGGTATGTATCACGACAGATTGGCACGGTGACCGCTCTGCACGCAATTCCAGACCGGAATGGCGTCTGCAGTGCAGTCACCGTTAGTTTAAATCACGCGCCTTGGCTGTGATTGGTCCGTGGGTCCCACGGACCAATCACAGCCTTGGGGGGCAGGTGGGGTGAGGTGTCGTCGTCACCGATGACCCCCTCATGCCCCCTGACGCCCGGCGGTGATTGACACCTGTGTTACCGAGCGTCTGATTCGCCGGTAACACAGGAAAACGCTGTGAATGGCTGTTCACACTGAACAGCCAATCACAGCGATTGCCGACGGGGGGGCGGCATCGCAGCCCCCCCTGGGCATGCAGGGACATGTCTGCTGTCAGGGACAGCAGACATCGTCCCTCTGTCCCCACGTCTATAGACGCGGGGACAGTTTAAAGTCATGACGTATATATACGTCATGTGTCGGGAAGTACATCCCGGCCATGACGTATATATACGTCAAATGTCGGGAAGGGGTTAAAGACAGATTTTGATACTTATTCGTACCCATGGATTTTTTTAACCAATAAATGTTTATCCAACCTTATTTTAAACATATTTACACTGTTTGCCAACACCACTTCTCCAGGAAGAGAGTTCCAAAGTTTGACTGCTCTTAATGTAAAGAATTTTTTTCTTAAAGATGAACAAAATCTTTTTTCTTCTAATCTAAACTCGTGCCCTCGCGTCCTAGATTCCTTTCTAGTAGAAAAAAGGGTGTTTGATAGTTCTTTATATTGGCCCCTAATATATTTATACATGTTGAGCATATCCCCCCTTAAACGTCTTTTCTCTAGTGTAAATAGTCCCAGATTGTTTAATCTTTCCTCATAGTTTAAATTCTCTATTCCCCTAATAAGCTTTGTTGCTCTTCTTTGGATTTTTTCTAATTCTATGATGTCCTTTTTATAGTGCGGGGCCCAGAACTGCACTGCGTATTCGAGGTGTGGTCTAACCAATGATTTGTACAGAGGCATAATTACTTTTGAGTCCCTAGTTTCCATGCCCCTTTTAATAAATGCGAGCATTTTGTTGCTATATTACATTGAGCACTACACCCCAGTTTGTTGTCTATTTGGACCCCTAGATCCCTTTCGAGTACTGATTTACCCAATTCATCCCCACTTAGGTTATAACTAGCACACTGGTTATGTCTCCCAAGGTGCATGCATTTGTTCACATTGAACCTCATCTTCCACTTTTTTGCCCACTCATCTAGATTGTCAAGATCATTTTGAAGCGTGGTGACATCTTCTGATGATTTAATAACTCTGCTCAGTTTTGTATCGTCCGCAAAGATGGATACATTTCTGAGTAACCCCATCCCAATATCGTTAATAAAAATGTTAAATAAAATGGGCCCAAGAACCGAACCCTGTGGCACTCCACTTAGTACTGGTATCATATTAGATACGGCACTGTTCACAACCACTCTTTGTTCCCTACCCATCTACAGATATTTTCCCCTAATCCCATGTCCTCCATTTTATTTATCAACCTCTTGTGTGGTACTGTGTCGGAAGCTTTAGCAATATGTAGCAAAATCACATCTACAGCTTCCATTATCAAGGTTTTTGCTAACTTCATAGAAACCATGTAGATTAGTTTGGCATGAACGATTTTTCACGAACCCATGCTGGTTATTACTGAGTAAACTATGAAGGTCTAAATATTCCTGGATACCATCTCTTAAAAATCTTCAAATAGTTTACCCACTATTGATGTTAAACTAACAGGTCTGTAATTAGCGGGATCCTCCTTTTTTCCTTTTTTGAATAATGGTGTAGACATGACTGTTGACATGAAACATGATGACGTTACGCCCAAACCCTTTCCGTTGTTATTCGGTCTAGTCACATTTTTCCCAGATAATCCGGCACTTGGAACATACAAAAATTTTTAGCTTCTAATCTTTAGACATGGGCTCAGCCTCTCATATTTCTTACTACTAGAATGCTTTTGTTGGCTCTAGCCTTTACTGCTAGATGTACTGCATTTATAAGTTATTTCTGTCACAGGAAATGCTTGCAAGCATTAACAGGTTACTGTAGTTTATTTCTTCAAATTATTGTTCTACTGTATTAAGTCATAATCTTGTAATGGAAGCATATCAAACATAGGGCTTGCTTATAAAAGTAAACGGATTTCTTGCAAATGTGTGTTGTGGGGTCCAGGAATTTAAACTTAAACCTCCCTGCAAAAAAAAAAGAGTAAACATTGGGTTGGCTAGCCATCAGAAAGCTTCCAAGGTTCTGACATGAAGGGGTGGCCTCTCTGATAAAAGACAAGGCAGAGAAAATGTATTTCTTTATTCCTGTCCTAGCGAATCAGTTGGCTTCCTCAATTACCCATCATCTGTTACTAGGTGGCTTTATTGCCCAATAGAACAAATAACTTTTGCAGATCATAAATTCCTGCAAACTAACCTATCGCCTGTGTGATTACAAACTGCTAAATGAAACAAATTTCTATTGATGCACTAGACTAGGAGAAGCACAAGTTAGCACATGTATCATGTATCATGGATTGGTATATCTCTGACATCGGAATCCCGACTGTCAGGATCCGGACAGGGGGCGAGCGCATTTAAGCCCCTTGTGGACTCGCTGCACTCGTCATGCTGTGGGCAGCTCACCACCTTATTCTGTTCTCCTTCTATGGGTGTCATGGACCCCTCATGTGGGACAATAGTCCATGTAAGTTGGGATTTCTACTGCAGGGCTCACAGACTATTCCAGTGGTCGGAGAAACAACTGTCGGCACCCCATGTATTACTGTGCTTTGTACGCATGAATAATTCTGAATAATTATGCTTACAACAGCTAATTCAATAAGAGCAGTTCCCTGCATTGTGAGGACTGGGTGGGGCATGTACAGGCATGGATGGATTCAGCGGCGTAACTACATTTTGGGCGCCCCCCCGCCGTTAAAGGGAGGGCGCCAGTCACTCACCCGCCCCTCCGCCCGCCGACCGCCGCACCAACCCCCGCAGTCTTACCTAGGTTCAGTACGCGATGGTCCCGGCTCCCTTCTTCTGCTATGAGGACCACCACAAAATGTCCGCCCCCATACAGCAGACAGGTTCAGAGAACTGTGTGCTATATGGGGGCGGCCATTTTGTGGTGGTCCTCAGCAGAAGAAGGGAGCCGGGACCAGCGCATACTGAACACAGGTAAAGACTGGGGATGGTGGGGTTTGCGGGGGTTGGTGCGGCGGGCGGCGGGGTGTAACGTAACTATAGCACTGCAGCCCCTGGCGCCCGCACATGCATAGCGCCCCCCCCCCCCCCGCGGTCGCGGGGGCTGCGGTTCTATAGTTACGCCACTGGATGGATTTTACCCAGTGGCGGCTCGTACCTTCTTGGGGGAAAGGGGCTGCCTCTGGCCGCAGCCGCCACGGTGGTACCGCAATGCAGGCACCTTCCTGGTCTCCGCAGCCACTGCATATACCCACTCTCCTCCCGGTCCCTGGCGCCTGTGCTATGATGACAGATGCCAGGACTAGCGCATGCGCAGTACAAATATCTGTACTGTGCATGCGCCCAGCTTCTATGGGCTGCTTTGGCAACAGCCCTTTGATGGAATATTGGTCCTGGCGCCTGTACAATAGAAATGACAGGTACCGGGACCAGCACGTGCGCAGAACCGATATAGGTACTACGCATGCAAAATTGCCGATTTTGTATGGCAGCCCACAGAAAGGCGTCCCGGAGGGAGGGAACATCTCCCAATGGGACTGCCTTGGTGACTGGCAGGTCGGACTTCCAATAGCAAGTCACTGCCAGTCACAGTGAAGCCAGTGCAGTCTCCCAGATTGCATCTGGCTTCACTACAGTGGCGGATTTTACCTGGGGGGCTGCAGCCCTGCAACCCATACATAAAAACCGCCACTGATTTTACCTATGGGCTGCAGGACTGCAACACCTCTAGTAAAATTGATCGGTACTTATGTATTATCTGGGCTCCCATGTTAAATGCACCCCATTTTTTCATACCCCTACTATCCAACTACGCATGGAGTTGATTTTATATAGTGTGGCGAGCGCAGCGAACCACCGTGCCCGAAGCGTGGCGAGCAATGTTCCCTCTAATTTTACGAAGGCTGTGTGCGGCAAAAGATTTTGGCTGTGCAACTTTGGAAGGAAATTTTAATTTTTGTGCGTCAATTATATATAACTGGAAAATGACATCCAGCATTTGTGTTAACTTTACTTCAAAATTATATTAAACATTTAAACATTCAAAACACAGCACACAATGTAGTTAATGGGTGAAACACACATTAATTGAGTCCACAAATGCAAAAAGGGACCACTGCTGCTTTGTGCGCTCTGTTGTAATGTCTGTGCGCATGCTTGTCGAGTTGTGTGCGCGCGCACGTGCGCACAGCTTAGAGGGAACACTGGTGGCGAGCCCCGCGAGGGGACGCGGTCTCATAAGAAAAACGGGAGCCCAGATATTACATAAGTACCAATTGATCACCTTAGCACCGTTTCAGTGAAGCCAGATGCAGTATGCGAGCCCCTCCCAGCGCCCACCACATCAATTGTGCAGGTGCCAGAACCCAAGGCTAGTATCTGTTTCCTCTCTGGGGGGGTAGTGGTAGCCACCTACTAAGATTAGGTAGGAAGCGGTGCTGTGTACAGGGATCTTTTAAATTCTACTTCTGCATCTCACACGCACAGTTGTCCCATTCTCAGCTCACCTTGGCAAACGGCGCGTCGAGACTTGCTGCATTCCGGATGCATACTCGAGGTTCTATCTAGACTTACTAGCCCATCAAAATGATGGAGCAACATAACAATAATATCTGCACCGGCTGCCTGAAAGGAGGAACACTTGAATTGCTATGTTGAGTGCCATCTAGTGGTCTCCGGCAACCGCTTGAATTCCCCCATAGAGGTGAGGAGCAGTGTTAGCCCTTTATAATATAGGATGTGCACAAAGGGGGAGAATTTCTTTTTTTTTAAAGAGGACTAAATAAATAACAGTTATCTAGTACATTCTGTAAAATGATAAATATTTTGAGTGGATGCAAATCTCTGGCTGCAATTCTATCTTATTCTTTTTTACTCCTTTAAAGCATTTCATATAATTTATGTGCACTGCTTAAATACTTGTTAAAATGAAGTAAGAAATTGACACATTGAGCACATATGTACTTTTTGCATCTGTTCTCCGACCTGAAATATCTGGTTGTACAGTAAGCTCCAATATTCAAGTTAATGAAAAATGCAGACAGTTCCAGAACAGAGTCCAAAGTCCGGTGATCTGCCTAAAATAGCCATTCTGCACGGTCACTCACAGTAACCCATACAGTGTTGCAAATGATTTCCTGTTGGATGAACCGCTGCAGAGGTTCCAGAATATTTGCTGTCCCAGAGGTGTTTTGGCCTGAATGTACAGTACAAACAGCTCCAAAAGGATTTGGCTCTCATGAAAGAGACCTTTCTCCCTTCTATACCAAGATTTAAAGGTGGAATATACCAGCAAGGAGTTAGGTTTATTTATATGTAAATTCCCAATAAAGCATAAAAGGTACAGGGTCATAAGGGGTCATCATTATTTTTTATTTTTCTAGTGCCAACATATGGGGTTATTCAGACCTGATCGCACGGCTGCAAATTCCTAGGCTAGGCGATAATCGCTCATCTGCACATGCGTACGGCTTGCAGTAATGCATGTGCAAGGCCATACTGCGATAAAATCCAGTGTCTTTTTTATTGCTGGCTATACATAAGTTGATTGACAGGAAGCCCAAGTTTGTGGGTGTCACCCGGCTGCTTACTGGAAGTGTCAAGGAAAATGCAGGCGTGCCCAAGCAATTTAAGGGAGGGTGTGTGACATCAGCTCTGCCCCCAATCAGCCTGGCCGACTAGATCCTGGGCTACACACAGAGTGCACACACAAAGTTTTTCGATGGTGAGAGGTTGCGAATGGCTTTACAGCTAATCACAGCATGCTTTTCTCAGGCTTGAACAGTGCAGGATTTCACTCTAGCGGGGCGGTGGCCATCTGATCACAGGGCTCTACAAATTATCAACCCAGCAATCAGTTCTGAATAACCCCATATTCCAGAATTCTGTACAATTATTTATGTCTCTGTGGAACCATAGACTGTCAATCAATTGGTGTCGACATATTTACAGCTGGTCTTCCATCTGGATACCAGATTTCCCAAAATGTCAGTGAAAAATATGTTAGTGAGAAAAAAAGATGACATTTTAGTACATTTGGTCCAAATTCATATTCAGTTGTTTTACGAAGATTCCCAAAACTACAACTGCCGGTGGTAGCATGTGGGTGCCTCCAGCACAGGGCAAGTTCACCCACCATGCCGGATCAAGCCCAATCGCCAGATTTTGAAAAGGCATTGCTATTATTTGAGCGCCTTTATCTTTATATGTAACGAAGTGTTTGCATGATAACAGTAGCCCTATGGCTGCACAGGGCCAAAATATTTTTGGTCACAAAGCCACGACGTTCCCCCCCCCCTCCTAAATGGTCCGAACACACCCGCATGGCCGCATTGTCCACACCGTGCCTCCACAACACCGAGTTAACGCCCCAGCAAAAGTAGCGTCACTGCATCCTGTCAGCTTTTACACTGTGTTGCATTTTTCACAATGCGACCACAGATTCAGGGCTTGCGCTGACATGTGCACGCATTGACAGTATTTGTGCAGCTTACTGAATGAGGCCCATTATTAGAATAAAGATCCCAATCAATACACCTCTTTAATTCTATTAAACTCAAAACTGTTCATCAGTGTATATTCACATTTCCAGGTTATGCAGGCCATACATTAGCACCACGGTCCCTTAACGGTAATTAGCTAGCATCGATTATTTGTCTGGGAATCAGGGGAAATTCAGCATGTTAAATTAACCACATATTCAAAAACAGAACCTACACTCAGAGTAAAACAAAGGATTGAACTATTTAATACCAAATGTGTGCTTAATGTGCTGATTGACTAATTAATTTCCAACCAGAGCATATTGCAGGGACAGGGGGCGGACAGGGGCGGACAAGGGCGGTGGCGGCCATGGGCCATGAGACCGCCCAGTTTTTCATGGACATCCCCGTGAAAAGAACGGGTGTTCGCATGGGAATGCGGACGGGATGAAGTCTGCTGGGGGCGGGTGGCTGACTACCCGCATATGGCTATTTGAAATGGCAGATGAGCACTCTTAATTTTGTGTATTAATTTACTTGACCAAAAGTAACTGAGTCTGTCTTTCACATATATGATATATATACACCTTTGCGGCCATCCGGACGCTCGTGCTTGTTTGTCGCACCAAATTCGCACCAACACAACTGAATCACCATGCTGTTATATTATCACCGCTCAATGTGTTTCTATCAACCGCAGGAGCAAATTAGACACATGAGCATGCCAACGGGACTGCGCCAATCACTATAGGAGTCACATGTGATAATTGCCGTGACAACAATGAGTATGACTACATCGGTATGAGTTCACTTCTGGGATTTATTATTTTGAAGTGTGATATTTGGATTACTAATAATTTCTTTGTACATTGTATTACAAATATCCATCGGCAATTGGAATTGTGTCCACCAACATGAATGTGAACATTCTGTGTGCCTGGTCATCTTGTGCACAGACTATCTGACCTCATTGACACCTGATGTGCCACAACGTTATACATCACTTACTATAGCCGGGATGTAGTTAATATGTCGACAGTCGGGATCCCGCTGGTCAGGATACCGCCGCCAAGATCCCCACTGCTGACATTACCGCCAGTCGGAATCCAGGTGCATAGGGTCTATTCTGCCTTGTGGGGGTCTAATACCCCATTAGAGGGTGAATAGAAACTGTGGCAAGCAGTGAGCTACCGTGCATGCAAGGGGCCTTCTTGCGCTCCCCAACTGCCAGGCATTATGTTGGGCCGGGCCAGGAATCCTGACATCTGGATCCCAAGTATCGTAACATCATACTGAATCTACTTTGGCCACCTACATGTACTCGCAATGAACAGGACAGTGATTCTGACACCTGGTCTTTGCTTCAAAGACAAGATTTCAGGGGTATATGGGCCATAGAGTCGACCACTATTGGTCAACATAGCTAAGATCCACAGTGTCAAAAGGTCGACACAAGCAATAGGTCGACATTGAAATGTGCGGCATGAAAAAATGTTGACATATGTTTTCAAATTTTTTGGGTGTTCTGTGTTGATTAAGTCAACATGGACACTGTATAAGTGTACCGTGTCCCCTTACATTGCTCGTTTAGCTTTCCATGTCGATCTTTTTCATGTCAACCTTTCCATGTGTCGACTTATGGCCTGTGGACCAATAGTGGTCGACCTATTGACAGTCAACCTATTTATTTCAGACTGCAGTGTATAACGCTTTATCTAAAAAGATCTCTGAACAAGGGATTTAGCCATTCGAGTGCCAACAGCTCTGTGAGAGATCATCAAATTATCCACAAAAAATTCCAGCGTCTCTCACATTTGTTATATAAATTCAAATAAAAAATGTGTAAAAAAAAAAATACTATTTCCTATATAAGGTAACATTACAGGTCATTAGGCTGAATAAAAATGTTTGATTGGCAATTTTCACACCTATTTTGACAAATTCACTTGGCACTCAAAGGGTTAGGGTATTTATTGTTCATCTGGGTTTTTCACTAATAAACAACAATGCATCTTGCATTGTTTAGCTCTGATTTAGCTCTGAAGAAAAGAGACCATGATGGTCGCAGGCATTTTCCCCATTGTGAAGATTCCTAGTGAAATATTTCACTTCTAGATGCCAGCAGCTACCCAGAGGATACAATGGCTAATGCCCTCTGAGGCTGGCCTGAAACATCCGATAGCTGCTGGGCTGCGGAATTGCTATATAGGCCAGCTACCAATTCTGCATGATTTTTGGGGGAAATTAGTTTAAACAATAAGGGGACTATGTAAAAACCGGACCCGGACTAAAGCCCAGAACGCCGGACCGGACATCAAAATCTGCAGTCTGAGGCTTGTAGTGTCTGGTCCTGGGGGTGTCCCATCCGGGGGGTGTCTTGTCTGGGGTGGTCCCTGTGATAGCTATCATAAGGGACATGGGGAAGGGGAGATCACAGCCTCCCCGTGTGGTCTGGACCGTCCGGTTTTTGCTACATGCCCGGACCATACAGGGAGGCTTTATTCTCCCCCTCCTCCTCTCCCTGGTGACAGGTGTCACAGACAGTCCCCCCCGTCCCCCCCCCGGACAGGACACCCCCCGGACTGGCCGCTACAAGCTCTGAACTGCAGATTTTGATGTAGGGTCCGGCAGTCTTGTCCTGGTCCGATTTTTACCCATACCAAACAATAAAGCCCCGTACACGGGGGAGTTATATTGCTCAGTTTCTCCTTTTCATCAGCGACCTGCGATTAGAACGGGGCTGAAAACGGGAGCGCGCACCCAGTGATTTATCGCTGGGGCACATTCCCATCACTGGCAATATGGTTGCCTGCGACCATATTTCCAGTGATTTCAGCCCCAATCGCCCCCGTGTGTACACAGCATTAGCCCCTTAAACTCTGTCCAGCGTTTACTATGAAGTCTAGTATTTCCAGAGTTCATTTATGCATTAGCAAACCAACACCAAAATAAAGGGACTAGCACTTTGCCTTATCATTTGTAAATATCACTTGCTGCACTGACTATAAAAAGGATATTTAGTTCATCTTTAATAAATATATAAAGAAAATCTGACAGCAGCAAACATCCTAAGTCAGTTTTTGTAGCAAGCGCCTTTATATTTTATATGTTAAATACTGACCATATAAGTTCTGCAGCAGCAGCAGCACACAAAAGGTAGTGCTTTAAAAATGAAGATTCATATTAGTGACGGTTGATAATACAAAAGTTTGACTTCACTGTGAAATAAAGTGGATTGAATAATACGACAACCCCATCAGTTTCACAGCTGAGATCCAACCAATCAATACTCACCGCTCATCAATGGATTTGAGGCTTGGGACCTAAGGTTCGGAAAATGTCCTCGGCTCATATCTGGTCCAGCAGACTCCATCACGACTTAAAAATAAAATTCCACGGGGAATATCAGTGCCTGGTTACACGAGTGACGTATTACACTAGTGGGAAGATGCAGATCACAGAGCTGTGCAGAGCTGTGTAGTACCGGTGTAACCCGAGAGCAGGCATTCAGCCATAATAAAATCACCTCCCTTTCCATCAGTCCCAAACTTCATGGAAACACAGGAAAACTCTGCAGCTCTCACACAGAAAGCTCTGCGCTGATGTCACACGCTTCTACAGCCACAACCTATCAGCCGGAGGATATAACCGGCATGTACTTTGTTTCAGTGAAAAATAAATATATATCTTTGCCAAAATAAAAGTGTGAGAAAGAGAAGGAGGGGTTACACAACACAGAAGTGCAGTCAGGCAACTTCAGCAGAAATAATGCCTGAGGTACATACAGGAAGTTACAGAAAGCTGCTTAACAAAAGATAGCAATTATATATGGCAACACCCAATAATATAGCATTCCTTACACAAATCATTGGCAGTTTAAAACAATTGTGCGCGACTTTGCACAACTTCTTATTTCCCGTGTGTGTATAACAGAATATTGCTTATTGTGTTTGTGGCATTATTCATATTTTGTAGTGCCAGAAACACAGGTGCTCACTTCAGCAACATATGCACTAAGGCCCTTATTCTGGTTCACTTGCAAAGGCAAATTCCTTCTCAAATGGACAAAACCATGCTGCACTGCAGCGGGGCAGATGTAACATGTGCAGAGAGAATTTGATTTGGGTTAGTTATTTTGTTTCTGTGCAGGGAAAATACTGGCTGCTTTATTTTTACACTGCAATATAGATCTCACTTTGAAGTAAAACCCCACCCAAATCTAATTCTCTCTGCACATCATACTTGCCGACTTTGGCATACTCCTTTCCGGGAGAAGCCCGGAGAGGAGTGAAAGGGGGCGGGTAGAGGCTTCGTTTTGGGGGCGGGGCACGGGTGATGTCATCAAGCCCCGCCCCATGATGGGCTGAAGCCTCAATTTGCGGGTCCGTGGGTGGGGGGAGGGGCTAAAAATGACGAGATATGCAGCGAATTGCGTCATTTAGCCCCGCCCCCTCCCCGCGGACCCGCGAAAGTCATAGTTTTTAGACCGCGGGGAGAGGGGGAGCCGGGGCTGTAGGGAAATGCGGGAGACTTGCCCCCCTTCCCGGGGGACCGGGAGGGGGACCCGATTTCCGGGACCCTCCCGGCCATTCCGGGAGGGTAGGCAAGTATGCTGCACATGTTACATCTGCCCCACCTGCAGTGCACATGTTTTTGTCCATTTGAGAAGGAATTTGCCTTTGCGAGTGAACCAGAATCATGCCCTAAACTGGAATACAGAGATTTGCTGGGTCTCATTAGAAAGGGTTCCAGATTAAAAGGTCTACAGTATCGAGATAGACAGTCAACAGATCAACATGCTAAAAGGTAGACATTGAAAACATTTCAACTCAAGCAAAATGAAAGGGTTGATGTTTGTCAATGTCAACACCTGTCAACATGGGCCCCCAATTCGTCTTGCGCATACCCTCGCAAACTTTGGGCATGGTGCTTCGCTCTGCTACCGCTGCACATGGCACACTTTACCTTTCCCAATCGGACTCCACGTGGCGTATGAAAAACGTAAGTATGTCGACCTTTTGCTTGTGTCTACATTTTGCATTTTTAACCTATGGACTGTCTAACTCAGTGATGGGTAACCTTGACACTCCAGATGTTGTTGAACTACACATCCCAGCATGCCCTGCTACAGTTTAGCTATTTGGCCATGCTAAAACTGATGCAGGGCATGCTGGGATGTGTTGTTCAACAACAGCTGGAGTGTCAAGGTTAGCCATCACTGCTCTAACTAGACACTGTCAACCATAACATATATAGTATAGCATTCAGTATATATGTGTAGAAAGCTCCAGATTTGTTGCACTGGTTATGCTGCCCATACACTTGTGAGCTATTGCATGCAATCATTCGATTTTGACCACATCTGGCCGATAAATTGAATGATTGTATGATATGAATGTCGGGTCTCAAGATCTTATGGGCTGTACATAACATTTATCGAATTGCAGGACCAATCGCATGTTGTTTTTAACCACATGCGATGCTCGAATGCAATCCGCTGGTGGGGGGCGGAGGGAACGCTTTTTCAGCGGCATGGGGATGGGGAGAGGGGGCCGCAGGGACTTCTGGCAGCGTGGGAGATGTCGGGCAGAGGGCGGCGTTGTAGCTGTAGCTCTAGTGGGCGGCAGGAGTCAGTCAGTGATAGCTCAGCCAATCCGAGGGCTGCCCAGTGTTTTAACACTTCTGCCACCTCCGCCGCCTGCTAGCGCTAAGGTGGTGGCAGAATTGTTTAAACATTGGGCAGCCCTCTGATTGGCTGAGCTATCTCACCTCAAAGTATTACACATGTACAGTATTATACACATGTACAGTAATACAGTTATAAACAGCTGTATCGCAAAAAAGTAGAGAAGGATGAAAATGAATAAAATCAACATAAAACTATACTATAGTACCCTATAAATTCATTAAATAGGTCGACATTTTTTTCTGTCCTTAGCCTTAATGCTAACCCAAACACTAACCTTAACTCACTTAGAAAATGTCAACATCATGACATTTGTCAACTGCTGTTAATGTCATCATTACCAAAGTCATCATCTTCCCCGACAACGTGAATGTAGACATGGTGAGTGTATAGCCACTAATCATCGTGATGCACAAGAAGATATTGGACTAGTTTTCCTACATGGGGACATTCCTGTCCAGAACACCCGTTGCTCCATTAAACAATGTTCTAGGTGTCCTTATACAAGGTGGATAAACCTTGTAGTGTTATTATTCTTATTATTTATCATTATATTGTTATTTATAAGGCACCACAGGTGTTTCGCAGAGCAGTACAAAGGAACAGTACACAGAGACAAAACTTAACATTACAGTAAGTAAATAAAAGTCTAGAACAGGTAAAAAGAGAGCCACAATTCGCTGAGTGTCTGAGACTGGAAAGAGAAGAGCAGGAGGGAAGAGGGCCCTGCTCTGAGGAGTTTACAATCTAGTAAGAAGGGAAGACAGACAGATTACGGGCCAGATGCACTAAGTGATAAAATGGAGAGTGGTAAACAACCAACCAATCAGCTATTTTTCAAACTCAGTCTGTGACATGGCAGGCAGGAGCTGATTGGCTGGCTGTTTATCACTCTCCATTTTATCACTTTTGAAGCTTAGTGCATCTGGCCCTACATGAGGTGCGGAAGATGGCGTACTATTAAACCATAATACTACTCAGGATGTGCTTTTTGATATTTTTTTAGTTTTTGAAGGCAATAGTAAATGACATATGAGGATCTTTATGCCTGAAAAGAATTTCTGTTATTACCACAACCATCTTGTATACTTTAGTAATGTACTCTCCTCCCCCATAATCCCTTGTGAGTCCTGTGTACACCTTAGGCCCCCAGGCAAGGTGCAGGCACCAGCTGTTATACAGGGAGAGACAAAAGGTAACCTGAGCTCCAACAGTGATTCTGTTTTCCTGGCTATCTACATCTACCTACATCTACATTACCTCTGCAAGAATCCTCATTGCTGTGATTTATCTCAAACAGCATTGGTCAAGCCAAACACAGCAAATGACAAACCTTACCAGGCTCAGTGTCACACAATACACTCTGCAGCATAATATTTACCATTAAAAATTTTTGGGACAAATATAAAATAGCAAATTTGACATTTAAAGGCAATCCGGAACAATAACTCGTAATAAATGCAAATGAGTGTTTAACTCACTAGGGGTTCTGTGTACAGAACACGAGCCTTTCATTGTATATAATAATGCTTACACAACTATGGAATAGATTATACGTTAGGGAATGGACAGGCAGTAAACAATGAAACAATACAGATAATTTTTCACAAATTTATTGTAAAAAAGAAAAATAATAATAATAATAATTATAATCATCAGTAATATTTTCATATTCATATTTGTTATTTAACATTTTAATTCTATAATGTCCCCTAAATGTATTTTGACAATTAGAAGACTGTGCTGAGTAGTGTCTGATTAACCAATAGGCTGATTAGGCTGCAGCCCAGGGTGCCAAGATGGGTGGGACGCATTACAGATGACAGACGAGGAAAGAGATGTACTGTGGAGGGTAATGTTTTTAAGGTAACTACTGATGGAACCATTACTTTATGGCCCCTATTTATTCGCAGCAGCCGCTCCTTCGCACAGGGGCCAATGTTTTGCGCATGCGCAGCAACATTTCTGCACATGTGTATATACTGGTTGCGTGGGAACTCGGCGAAATGTTTGTTCGCAGGGTGCACGCACCCAGCCTTGCGAGCAGGGGGTGGAGAGGGGCGTGGGGTGCCAGGCTGGGCCATTAGGGCCATAACCAGATGTCAGCTGCCCACCCAATTCCCTGCAATTCTACACGCATATGTAAGGGGGGTCTGGACCACCAGCTTTAGAAAAACACAGGCGTCTTCAGGTGCTTTAAGGAAGGGTCTGTGATGTCAGCACAGGCCTTGACCTGCCTGTCTCAGTCGCAGAGTTGGTTCTGAAAATATGGATTTGCCAGTGGATGGCAAATAGAGATCCATTCGCAATTCACTAGCAAATTTACATAGGGTGGGGTTTCTTTCTGTCTGGAGGCTTTCTACTCACAGTCATCTGCAATTTTGCAGAGCAGCGTCAAGGTCTTATATAGGCCCTTTGTACATTGAGCTGCGACGGTGGCAATTTTCATGTAAAGTGGAGCAATATGACAAAAAGGCATCTTCGGAAATTAGCAATCTCTGATAATACAAATGTTATTTGTAACCGATGTTTGCTCCCACGGTGAATTTCCACGATTTGAAGAATAAAGTCACATTTGACATGCGACTTCCATGCGAATTAATCCATAGTAAATTGTAGATTCACTAAATTGTGTCATTTTCGCCCAAAAAAATAAACAAAAACATAATACCACCTAAATCAACCTTTAGTAAATTACACCCCTGAGTATAACTTTACAAACAACACTGCAAATTCTGGCACCTGTTTTCTTCACGATATATGGAATAATTAAAGGACATGAATGCAGAAAGAAGAACATGTGAGCTGATCGAAGATGAGAGCAGTGTCAGGGAAATAATATGTTGACTCTATAATGATCCGAGTCAGAAGAGCAATGCAGGGATCATTATTATCACAATGAATAATTCACTACAAAGGACTGGTACTTATTGTGCACAGCTGTATATTATTTCTTGCAGGCTGGTCTTTAATAGTAATCTGCTGCGGTATCACAGTTACATCTTGGCAACTTGCGCACGCTCTTTAGAAATAGTTGGCACGGAAAGCATCTCATTATTACATAAATGTTCTTGTTCGGGTGCTGCGCACCTGCAGAAGTTCAGGACCTTGTCAGTATTTGGAAGCGCTTCCGTGCAGATGCTTTGCACAATGTTTTGCCGTGATAGAAAAAATGACCAAAGTATTTCATTGTGCCAGTATTTGACAAATATCCAACACCTCATAAAGGATTCTCTAAGCTTCAAAAGTGATAAAATGGAGAGTGATAAACAGCAAGCCAATCAGCTCCTACCTGCCATGCCACAGACTGTGTTTGAAAATGTCAGGCAGGAGCTGATTGGCTGGTTGTTTATCACTCTCAAATTTTATCACTTTTGAAGCTTAGAGAATCAGGGCCCCAGGTCTTCATCTTCTTTTCTTGTTTAAGATTACTTGGTATGTTCAGTTCATTTTGGTTATTTTACTAAGAAAGTATAGAAAAAGAAGCTGTTTTGTATAATGACCTTAAAGCTGTGATTTTATGCTCTACTACACTCTAAAATCAGTTTTCTGGGCTTGTAAGCGAACGTAGTTTCTGAATGTGCTTTGATCACAAATAAGTTAGCAAATAGTGGTTTAGGATTTAATAGGATGGTATGAAATTCTATCGGTACAACAGAAACTGTATTAATCTGTTAGGTAACTGGAGCCTTGGAACTGTTTGTAGACTGGAAGATCCCAATGACTTTCGAATACTAAGACGACATAACTGAGCCAAAGATGCCGGACCTAGAAAAACAAACAGCACAAAGTTTACACTTTAAAAGAAAATATTTTAGTGCACACTGTAACTATAAACTGATTGTACACTACTTGCTCTATCATGTTATTGTTACATGACTGGCAATGAGATCAGTGGATGCATTACATAAGAGATTAATTAATTGGCATCACTGAGATACATACAGTACTCAGACTAAAGAACAGAATGAAGATAACAAAGGAGCAGAGCATTGGTGCCAAGGAGGGTGCTATTGAAGAACAACAATGAGAAGGACTCTGCCCTTCGTATGTAAGCTGTTAGGGGTAAAGGAAGACCAGTTGGAAGAGGAACTGGGAAAGATGAAGGAAGTAGGGTCAGAAAATGTACAATTTCAGAGGAAGGCTGCTACGCTTTAATAAAACGGTATATTTTATTGGCCAGTCCGCATGCCTGTTCCCACAAACAATTCAGTAAAAAAATTAAAAAAAAAATCGGATTTGAACTGGACAGCATAACTGTACATAAAAGTGAATAATTTAAATAATTCCATAGAAAACATATGTGGCATAGACCTGTGCATTGTACATAGTTATTGTGGCTGCTGACTACCCATGGTCCTCCTCAATGGAGTGATACAGTTACCAGGGAAACCCATAGGCTACAGACCCTGAGCTGGTCTCCATAGACAGATATTGATTAACACAAAGGTTTATAAGAAACAGGTTGAGCTTAGGATCGGCACATACAGGGAGGGATGCATGACTCATTGCTTTTTAATGCGATGCATTCCGCCAGGTTATCATAATCATAGCAGCATTTATTAATGCCGTATGCTTGAAGAAAATCAAAAGGGCAGCTGTGCTGGCAAGAGCTGCTTTTTGCTATAAAACGACATCAGGTTTAGGACTCGAGAATAGTTCTACTTATGAGTAGAATAATCTCTCTCAGGGGAAACACTAAAAGAGACCCAGAGGCTTCTATAGGGTACAACCATCTGAAGATGGCATTGCCCACCACATCCAAGCCAAATAATCTATTGCATTCTGGAGCTTATTGCATATGAGAAGTTTCCAATCCTCCATAAAATTGCATTTTCATTGGTTTGGCCGCAGTTTTAGATTTGATGCATCCCACCCACAAAGTCATAGTCCGTAGGTCACAAAGGCAAGGGGCAGACAGCTCAAACACAGCCACAGTAAAGGAAATCTAGTTCTGGGTCACAAACAGGCAAATCTAGTTAGAGCAAGCAGTACACAGTACAATGCAGTAAGAATGCACTATATGCAGGACATTGTTCAGCATAGGAAGTAAGGCAAAGTGACATCACAGATATAGTGTTCATTCTAGCACCTGTTATCTTTGAAAACCCATGCAGTTCCTCTTCCCTGCCTGGGGTTTCACTGTCTGCTGTAGTGCTTCTAGCACAGTGTGGTCTGTATATCAGCACTGATATGCAAACCAGACCTGTGCTACAAACACCACAGCAGGCAGGGAAGAGGAACTGCATGGGTTTATAAAGATAGCGGGTGCTAGAATAAACACTAAGAGAGATATATAATATATATATATATATATATATATATATATATATATATATATAGACATTGGAGGGGCTCTGCACACACTAAATTAACTGATAATAAATAGTGGAGATTTGGTTCATGAATTGATCAATGCATTTAAGCCTGCAGCCCCCGTCAAGGGACCCCACTGTTCTGCAGAACAGTGGGGTCCCTTGACGGGGGCTGCAGGCTTAAATGCATTGATCAATTCATGAACCAAATCTCCACTATTTATTATCAGTTAATTTAGTGTGTGCAGAGCCCCTCCAATGTCTGTTTAAACAATGTGGTCACAAGCCATAGGGCACCCCAAAACTAGGAAAGGTGAGTGCCGATGTTAAGTGTATATATTATATATATATATATATATATACATATATATATATATGTATGTATATACAGTGGTGATGCTCCGGCACTCCAACGTCCCCACAGGGATTGTTTTGCTCCGGTGCCTTCCTGAGTGTGCACTCAGCACAGTATAGACAGTAGAACAGACGAGGCGGCACTCGAAGACTTGTGCAAAACAGAAAAGCGTGTATTCAAAGATCTACGTTTCGGGGATAGGTTTCCCCTTCATCAGGATAACAAAACAGTGTACAAACAGTGAAATAAATAGGCTTACCCTCCACGATACTCCCCCAGCTGATTGACGCGGCGGCGTCCCCCGACGCTCTGCCACACTACAACTTCCGGTCTCCAGAGGATGTGACGTCACGGCGCACGGGTTCCGTCGCCGCGGCAACGCTGAAAACAATAACAATGCAAAAATGTAAGAACTGACTGAGCAACATACAATCAGTATAATACCCGTGGGTATGCTAATAAAACTAAAATGTAACGAAATTTCTCAAGTAAACAAACAACTCATCAACTAGCAGCATATAACATTAGTGCAAACAATGTATGAAAATTTTTTGAAAAAGTGCAACCGTGCTATTTGGTCAGCGCCATATATCAATATATATCTGTGCACCTAAAAAAACATGTACATATACAAATCTAAAAAATATATAAATATATATGAAAAAGATTCACCTATATGAAAAAATGAAACACATATAAAATATACAAAATGTAAAAAGAAGAACCAGATCTGTGTCGACTATCTGTCGGCAATGGACAGTGTTGACTGATTTGAACCAGTGTATAGGGGAACATTTGCAAAAAATACTTCTGGTCTAATGTTTGCCCAACCAATGGGCTCAGTATTCTAAATCGGACATGGAGAATACCCAACTGTTTACCAATGCTGATATTGTACCACGTGTGTACCTGGATGAGAAATCCTTTTAGCTACGATGGATAAATGATCACACAAAGTTGATGAGTCCTAAGGACTCGTTAAGTCCCTTAGGGCGTACTGTGTCTAATTTAAAGATCCACCGGGATTCCAGTTGTAAAAGTTTCCTGGGCCGGTTACCCCCTCTGATGGATGGGGGTACGTGGTCAATAATTTTATGCCGCAGAGTAGCCATCCCATGTTTTGCCTCTGCAAAATGTCTGGCTACTGGTTGATCCCCAGTGCCAGACTCTAATGCATTGCGGATAGCCAACCTGTGTTGTGCCATCCTGGTCTTAAAGGCGCATTCGGTTTTCCCGATATAATAAAGGCCACACGGGCACATGATGGCATATACCACGTACTTGGTGCTGCAGGTTAATGGCCACTTGATGGGAAATTTCTTGTCAGAATGTGGGTGTGCAATGGAGTTGCCTGTGGACATGTACCTACACGTGGTACAACCCAGGCATTTAAAACATCCATTGCCCCGAGACAAAAAATGGGTGGCTCCTGCATTAGCTGTGGGTACCTCCGTTTTAACCACCCAGTCCCTAATGTTGCGCCCTCTGGTGTAACTCGGGAGAATGCGGGTTCCATGCAACAATTTCAGGTCAGGGTCACTGGACACAATAGGCCAAAGCTGTTTGGCTTTTCTAGCAACATTGTTACTGTTGGGGTTAAATGCATTAACCCAAGGTACAATTTTAGTTTTTTTGGCTGTGGGAGAAGTGTTTAAAATAATGTCATGACGATTTTTTGACAGAGCTCTTGCTCTAGCTTGTTTGAGCAGCCTGGGGGGGTAGCCCCGTTCAATAAATTTATTGGCCATACTGTCAAGTTGAGAATCTCTGTCTGTTTCCTCACTGGAGGCTCTACATACTCTCAAAAATTGAGAATAAGGGAGGCCGGCCGTCGTAGGTTTAGGATGGAAGCTGTTAAATCTCAACAGGGTGTTCCTATCTGTAGGTTTGGAATACAACCCTGTACTGATCTGATTGTTGACAATTTTGATTTTAAGATCAAGGAAACAAATTTCTTTGTCACTGTGAGTAAGGGTCAGCTTAATGGGGCTGTCCGAGGAATTTTGTGCTTCGACTAGAGATTCTAATTCTTTAACAGGGGCTCCCCACATCAGATACAGATCGTCGATGTAACGATAGTACATAAACACCGACTCAGAGATGGTTGTATCTGTGAAAAAAATGTCACGCTCCACCTGCCACATAAATGCATTAGCGAATTTCTTCTACAGTGGCCCCCCCGACACAGCTGCTACCTGCAAAAAAACTTTGCAAAAAATCTCGGTTCGATCCCATTTCTGTGAACCCCTCAATCAAGACGTTTTCCAGGTTACTTGAGGCATCAGGACAAGAACAGTGCCCCCCCTTCCGCCATAATCTGACACAGGAAGAACAGTTGGCCTTAAAGGCATTGTCACAAAGGACTGACATCATGATCCGTGGGGCAGATAAGGGGGGTGCAATCGTGGTGCAAAGCACCCCAGACTATGTCTCTGAGTGTCATAGGTTGTTAAGTGACACCTGCACATATAAGATGCTTGATAGAGACCCCACCATTGGGTTCCAGAAGAAGCTTAAATCCATGCTCCAGGGGGCTGTAGATAGTGGTGTCATTTCCAAGGATGTTTCCATTAAACTTTTTGCAGAATATCCTACTGTACCTGCTTTTTACACAATACCGAAAATCCACAAGGACACACAGCGGCCCCCTGGGAGACCGATTATTTCGGCCCGGGGGTCTCTGTGTGAACCTATTGCAGCATATCTGGATTTTTTCCTACAACCCTGTATTCAGGGTATTTCTTCATATTTAAAAGATTCCAACTCATTGTTGAAAGTATTTCTGGAGTGCCCAGCAGTCCCATCAGGTGTTACTCTGGCCACATTGGACGTGGCCAGTTTATATACGTGCATTCCCCATATGGCAGGCCTGGAGGCGGTTAAAAGGCTGCTATTGGGCAATGCACTATATACGGGTCCTGACGTTATGTTCTTTTTACAACTGTTAGAATTTACGTTGCAGCACAATTATTTTACGTTTAATGGTACATTTTACATCCAGCTCAATGGCTGTGCCATGGGTTCTCCGGTGGCACCGTCATTCGCTAATGCATTTATGTGGCAGGTGGAGCGTGACATTTTTTTCACAGATACAACCATCTCTGAGTCGGTGTTTATGTACTATCGTTACATCGACGATCTGTATCTGATGTGGGGAGCCCCTGTTAAAGAATTAGAATCTCTAGTCGAAGCACAAAATTCCTCGGACAGCCCCATTAAGCTGACCCTTACTCACAGTGACAAAGAAATTTGTTTCCTTGATCTTAAAATCAAAATTGTCAACAATCAGATCAGTACAGGGTTGTATTCCAAACCTACAGATAGGAACACCCTGTTGAGATTTAACAGCTTCCATCCTAAACCTACGACGGCCGGCCTCCCTTATTCTCAATTTTTGAGAGTATGTAGAGCCTCCAGTGAGGAAACAGACAGAGATTCTCAACTTGACAGTATGGCCAATAAATTTATTGAACGGGGCTACCCCCCCAGGCTGCTCAAACAAGCTAGAGCAAGAGCTCTGTCAAAAAATCGTCATGACATTATTTTAAACACTTCTCCCACAGCCAAAAAAACTAAAATTGTACCTTGGGTTAATGCATTTAACCCCAACAGTAACAATGTTGCTAGAAAAGCCAAACAGCTTTGGCCTATTGTGTCCAGTGACCCTGACCTGAAATTGTTGCATGGAACCCGCATTCTCCCGAGTTACACCAGAGGGCGCAACATTAGGGACTGGGTGGTTAAAACGGAGGTACCCACAGCTAATGCAGGAGCCACCCATTTTTTGTCTCGGGGCAATGGATGTTTTAAATGCCTGGGTTGTACCACGTGTAGGTACATGTCCACAGGCAACTCCATTGCACACCCACATTCTGACAAGAAATTTCCCATCAAGTGGCCATTAACCTGCAGCACCAAGTACGTGGTATATGCCATCATGTGCCCGTGTGGCCTTTATTATATCGGGAAAACCGAATGCGCCTTTAAGACCAGGATGGCACAACACAGGTTGGCTATCCGCAATGCATTAGAGTCTGGCACTGGGGATCAACCAGTAGCCAGACATTTTGCAGAGGCAAAACATGGGATGGCTACTCTGCGGCATAAAATTATTGACCACGTACCCCCATCCATCAGAGGGGGTAACCGGCCCAGGAAACTTTTACAACTGGAATCCCGGTGGATCTTTAAATTAGACACAGTACGCCCTAAGGGACTTAACGAGTCCTTAGGACTCATCAACTTTGTGTGATCATTTATCCATCGTAGCTAAAAGGATTTCTCATCCAGGTACACACGTGGTACAATATCAGCATTGGTAAACAGTTGGGTATTCTCCATGTCCGATTTAGAATACTGAGCCCATTGGTTGGGCAAACATTAGACCAGAAGTATTTTTTGCAAATGTTCCCCTATACACTGGTTCAAATCAGTCAACACTGTCCATTGCCGACAGATAGTCGACACAGATCTGGTTCTTCTTTTTACATTTTGTATATTTTATATGTGTTTCATTTTTTCATATAGGTGAATCTTTTTCATATATATTTATATATTTTTTAGATTTGTATATGTACATGTTTTTTTAGGTGCACAGATATATATTGATATATGGCGCTGACCAAATAGCACGGTTGCACTTTTTCAAAAAATTTTCATACATTGTTTGCACTAATGTTATATGCTGCTAGTTGATGAGTTGTTTGTTTACTTGAGAAATTTCGTTACATTTTAGTTTTATTAGCATACCCACGGGTATTATACTGATTGTATGTTGCTCAGTCAGTTCTTACATTTTTGCATTGTTATTGTTTTCAGCGTTGCCGCGGCGACGGAACCCGTGCGCCGTGACGTCACATCCTCTGGAGACCGGAAGTTGTAGTGTGGCAGAGCGTCGGGGGACGCCGCCGCGTCAATCAGCTGGGGGAGTATCGTGGAGGGTAAGCCTATTTATTTCACTGTTTGTACACTGTTTTGTTATCCTGATGAAGGGGAAACCTATCCCCGAAACGTAGATCTTTGAATACACGCTTTTCTGTTTTGCACAAGTCTTCGAGTGCCGCCTCGTCTGTTCTACTATGTATGTATATATATATAAAAATATATATGTAATAAATAAATAAATAAATAAATAAATGTATGCTCCTGCCAATATAGAAATGTTCAGCAACACTGCTCTTGGAAAAAGTATTAATGGTTTAAATTAATTTCTATCTAATGACATGAAATATTTCCTAATGGATACCTTTTGCACTATTGTTAGGTTACTGCAAACAATTTAACAAAGTTCAACAATAAAAACTGCCTTAAGGCTGGGGCTAAACATAGGGGCCAAGCGGATCCCGCTGAACGGGACCCATTTGGCTGCTATGTGTGGCCCCAGCCTAATAAAAGTACACAGCCACTACTGAGAACTGTGATACATTCTATAAACAAAGGACTCATGCATAATGCCATTGTTTTATTTCAGTCAGTACCTTCTGCAACCAAAAGGGCGCTCTCTACAGGACTCCTGGGTGTTGAAAGGTCAATGGGATATTTGCCATCCAAGTTTTTATACTTGACATTGGCACCATAATCAACTAGCAGCTTGACAATTTCCACACTTGATTTCCTGGCTGCAGCATGGAGAGGGGTATCCCGGTGCTTCCCATGATTTACATTTGCACCTAAAATAGAAAACAATAATATTTATTTAAATATCAGGAAAAAAATAGAGCAAGAAGCGCTGTTTAAATATAGAGGTAATGTATTCAGTCACATTAATCAATATATAAGAATTAGACATAAAATAATTACCTTAAATTACACAAATTAGCAAATTATCATAGTACTTGAATAAACACTAAGGATGACATATACTAAGTCTTGAAAAGTGATAAAATGGAGAGTGATAAAACCACCAGCCAATCAGCTCCTACCTGTCATTTTTCAAACACAGCCTATGACATGCCAGGTTGGAGCTGATTGGCTGATGGTTTAACACTCTGCATTATCACTTTCCAAGCTTAGTACATCTGGCCCTAAAAGCAGACGTGTAGTAGCTCCTTCGGATAGTAGCATTCAGGTGGTAACAGTTAGAGTTCACGCAACTTATCTAACTGAACGAGCTACAATACGTCTGCTTTTAGTGTTTATTCAAGTACTAATTTGTGTATTTTAATATAATTACTTTCTATCTACTACTTATATATTGAATAATGTGACTGAATAAAATAAACCCTATATTTAGCCAGTGCTCCTTTCTCTATTTTTTCTGATACATAAGTTGTGAGGTTCTGCACCTCTTATTGGATATGCTGTCTGAACGTAAGGGAGGCATTATAAAGCAAGTGTGAATATGTTAAACATCTCCGCCAAACGCGTCCTTTTCTTTCCTTGTGCGAATTGACAACTTTATTTAAATACACTGTTCAAAGAGCAGAAATGTGATGCAGTCCATGGTACTATGGTGGCGATCCCCTATTGTTTCCCTAAAATAGTGGTCACTGATATACACATTTATTAGAGATCTCTGGCCAGAGAGCGGTTGGGTCAATAAAATTGAAGGTTTGGAAAAAACGGCAGTACTGGTTCCCAACTGTCAGTCCGACAACAATGGTCTCTTCAGCCAATGCGGCAGATCACTCCTCTGCTTCAGCTCTCAGCCCATTACCAGCAGTTTTATAGAAATAGGATTACTTGAGTTAGCTACATCAGAAAACTTAAGCGTCCCCTGTATGACTGAGCCTCACCAATGTACTTTTGAGGAATAAGGAGACATTAGCCTTTATTCAGATCTGATCTCAGAACAAATTTGTTCTCAAAATGGGCAAAACCATATGCACTGCAGGTGGGGCAGATGTAACATGTGCAGAGAGTTAAATTTGGGTGAGGTGTGTTGAAACTGAAATCTAAATTGCACTGTTAAAATAATGCAGCCAGTATTTACCCTGCACAGAAACAAAATAACTCTCACAAATCTAACTCTCTCTATGCATGTTACATCTGCCCCACCTGCAGCGCACATTTTGCCCCTTTTGAGAAAAAATGTGTACTGCGATGAGATCTGAATAAGGGCCATTCTGTAAAAGCCTCCACTGCCCCTATTCAGCATAGAATGGCCCCTAGTTAGCACATTCGGGGATGCTTAATAATTATTGGCATCTCTTGAAAACATGAGTTTTCAGGGAATATCCCAGTAGATATTGTTTGATAAATGCTTTCAACTACTATTCTTAACCCTTTGAGTGCCAACAATGCTGTGAGCAAACCTCGTAATATACTCTTTTACTATAAATAAATACAAATACAACCAAGTCAATTAAATGAAGTTTAGTTAAATATTGCACCCAAAAAAAAAAGAACAGTTTTAAAGGACATTTTTAGGATCTCTCACAGCAACACTGTCACTCAAAGGTTTAATAAAAAAAAAAAAAAAAAAAAAAAGTTTGCTTGGCAATTTTCACACCTATTTTGACAAATTCCCTTGGCACTCAAAGGGTTAAAAGTAATATGAGGACGGTCCCCACCAGGTTAAAAGTTATTACTGTATGTCAATGTACCTAGTAATACTAAGTATTATTTTAGATGATAGCAAAGTTGCTTTGTGGATAGTCACAACTTTACCTAATTCGAGCAGTCTCTTGACACAATCTGTTCTCTGGTGAGTGCAGGCTAAATAAAGCGGTGTTCCGGCATTCTGCAGCTCTTTATCGATGTCTGCTCCGTATGCTATTAGCATTTCTGCACATTCCCTGTGACCTGACAGACAGAAGACAAGGGGATGGTGAAAAAGTCACATAGCTACACCCCTGACAGTATAGCCGTGTACATACAGGAACCTGGGGCTGTCATGTTGGGCGATGCCGAATTAAATGAAGATGTAGTTATCTTTCATCTTGCCATCCCCGGCCGTGGCCAAATACACTGTCCGGCTGGCTATATACGAATTGTCCTGGCGTGAGTCAGAAAGCGATTACTAAGACCAGGATTCCTCAGTTCTAGCCTATGCTCATCCTTTTTAGTTAAATTCAAAATTTTCATTTCCTTTTATGTTTTATGACCAGGGAATAAGATACTCAGGGGTAGATTTATTAAACTCGGTGAAGTTATAAAGTGTCTGGTTTTTTATCACCGGCCAACCAGCTCCTACCTGTCATTTTTTAAACCAAGCCTGTAAATTCACAGTTAGGAGCTGATTGGCCGGTGATAAAAACCAGACACTTTATCACTTCGCCGAGCTTAATAAATCTACCCCTCAATTTCTATAGGACCTAAAATGAGCTAATCGGGATGTTTGTACTGAAAATTGCCTATTTTTACGGTTAGATCCTAGAGAGAGACTTAATTTGATTACTTAAGTTAAAACTATCTGAATTTACTGTGGAAAAATGTGGAGTATTTTTCATATGTAATTCATACTAGATTGCTGGCTGCTGAGATTTGCGGGTGTGAGCGTACGCACCCAGTGATCCATTCCCTTACATGGGAAAGCTGCAGCTGCAAATGGATTGCAGCCTCATGCGGCATAGCATTCCCACGATGCATGCGCATCACAGGAGCAAACGCTGCAAGGCAATAGGACCACAAGAAGGGTGCAGGGTGTGCAGGCCGCTCTCGGATGTCACTCACCGAGAAGTGACACCAAAGTGCCGGCTCCTGCTCAGTGACAGGAGCTGGGTGCTTCACTGTAACATTAACTGCATCACCCGGCTCCTGTCACAGCGTAGGAGCCAGCACTGCAGACATGGCTCCTGCTCAGTGACAGGAGCAGGGTGCTGAACTGCAACATTAAGTGCATCACCCGGCTCCTGTCACAGTGTAGGAGCTAGCACTGCAGACATGGCTCCTGCTCAGTGACAGGAGCAGGGTGCTGCACTGCAACATTAAATGCATCACCCGGCTCCTGTCACAGTGTAGGAGCTAGCACTGCAGACATGGCTCCTGCTCAGTGACAGGAGCAGGGTGCTGCACTGCAACATTAAGTGCATCACCCGGCTCCTGTCACAGTATATGGCTCCTGTCACAGTATAGGAGCCAGCACTGCAGACATGGCTCCTGCTCAGTGACAGGAACAGGGTGCTGAACTGCAACATTAAGTGCATCACCCGGCTCCTGTCACAGTGTAGGAGCTAGCACTGCAGACATGGCTCCTGCTCAGTGACAGGAGCAGGGTGCTGCACTGCAACATTAAATGCATCACCCGGCTCCTGTCACAGTGTAGGAGCTAGCACTGCAGACATGGCTCCTGCTCAGTGACAGGAGCAGGGTGCTGCACTGCAACATTAAGTGCATCACCCGGCTCCTGTCACAGTATACGGCTCCTGTCACAGTATAGGAGCCAGCACTGCAGACATGGCTCCTGCTCAGTGATAGGAGCAGGGTGCTGCACTGCAACATTAAGTGCACCACCCGGCTCCAGTCACAGTGTAGGAGCCAGCACTGCAGACAAGGCAGTCTCCAGAGCAGCTCACATCTCCCGAATCCCCAGAGTGAAGGCCACCACACTGGTTGTGGTAGGAGTAAGTGATGCCACTACACATCTGTAATAAGGGCACCGTGTTTCAAACACAACGATATGTTGCATGGTTTCATTTTACGCATTGTTTTTCACGCAATGCATAAATTACAAACCTGAAATTTTGAAAACCTATAAAAAAATCTAAAAATCTATACTTCTACTTGCCTTGCCTCGCCTCCTTTTCCAGTTCTCTCCCCAAGGGCGAGATGCACTAAACAACAAATGTGGTAAAACCCCAGTTTTCGGGGCTTTACCGCATTTTCATATGCCGTAAAGCCCCACTGCCTATGGGCTTCCTTTTGTGCCCCCCTGGACCAGTGTTCTCCTACTCCCTGCACCTATTCCAGGTGCAGGGAGGAGGAGGCGGAGCCAGGCAGCCCCTGCAGACGTATGACCAGGGGTCTGCCAGGCACAGGAGGAGCCGTGGAGGCCTGCTCACAACCCTCCCCCCCCCCCACCTGCTGCTCCGCAAACGCCAGCTCTTATCACAAGAGCTGCCCTTTGCGATACTAATCGCATATGTGATTACATTACATACAGTATGCGATTAGTATGATTGTGATATGTGGCGGGATGTACTGCAGCTGCTTGGTTTACACAGGATACAGATGGATGACTCGCAATCAGAATACCACCAGCATTCCAATTTAGGGAATACCAACAAGGGTCAGGTAAGCATAATTAACTTTCCTCTGCTTTCCCCTGGTTTTCAGCAGTCTTTCACCTTTTTTTCTCATATCGATAATTACTGTGAAGCTTAAACAGTAATAATAATAATAATAATCATTTAACAAATGAAACCTACGTTTTTGTTTGTAAGGGACATTACTGTACTGTGCATTTTAATGATACCTACACAGCAAACTAGGTTACCTCTGATAACTGCCTCATGCAGAGGAAAGGCAAGCTGCGTTTCCAGTTCCGGGTTAGCTCCATAATCCAGTAACATGCTAACACAGGCAACACTCCCGCTGCTGCAGGCGTTATACAGAGGGGTGATTCCATCTACTGTCACAGTATTCACCTGCAGAGCAAAATATGCAGTCATGGTTACATGTAAAAGTGGTGGATCTGGTTCTACTGCTGCCTGAGGGTACAAATGATAAGGTGTTCACATGCATAGTGTAAGCGGAATTTTCCCTGTGTTCTCCTGAACTATAAATGTCCTCACTACTTGCAAAATAGCATCAATAAAGAGCAACAGTCAAAAGGTCAACGTTTGGGCCATCATGGATGTTTGGGGCCGATTCAGCCCTGCTCGCTAGGCTGCACATATACGCTGATAAAAAAGAGTGGGTGGGATCTTAACTGCGCAGAATGCTGCCTTTCAAAGGTAGGAGGATAAAGAGAATACACCACTTCTCTATAAATGTACTTGGAAAGAAAAAAAGGGAAACCCTCCACCTAATGAAGGCGCTCTATAATAAAGAAAATGACTCCCCTGATTGGTGCCACGACCCGATTCTTCTTGAGGCGTCTTTTGTTTATTTATGTGAATAAATATAAAACAATAGACCAATGGTCCTCATGTGATATTGTTGCGGTATCTTTGTCAAATCATACATTTTTCAAAATGATGGGTATTATTCCTTGGATATTTTTTCGGGGAAGCCCCCTTAACCAGATACTCACATAAATCCTTTTAGGTCAGGCACATTAAAGTGGTTTCTTGTGGTTACTTCTCCCACTGGTCCCGATAAATCAGATGACAACTGTCCCTCTCCTTCAGGGAGGGGACGTGCCATATTCGGACCTGTGCGAACGTATGTATGTATGAGTATCAGTGGTGTAGCTTGGTTCCACGGTGCCCGGAGCAAGGGCATGTTTTGCGCCCCCCTCTCCTCTGCTAGTAAAACGCACAGATGGGGGTTAAGGATTAGTCCTGCCCGTTGAACCTCTGGGTACCTTTGGAGATAGGGCCACACTGGCCAACTCACGTGCCCTGGGCTGGTGTCTGGGGTGGTCTGAGACCTTCCTATTCAGTGCCACCGGATGCTGGGGGCCATCACTGGTCGCTGCCTGATGTGGGGGGGGTCAGTTGCTGTGGCCAGGTAGGTGCTGGCTCCCTGACGCTCTGGCTGTTGCCCAGGTGACACTGTGTACCGCGGCCAGTTGCTAGGTGCGAGGCCTGGGCTCTCATTCTCTCCTGTGGCCACCAGGACTTGCGAATCAAGGATGACACATTGGCCATGGAGAGGAGAAGTGCCTGGTCCCTGGAGAGGAAGCCCGAGGTTAGGGGTCAGTGCGACGAGGAGGAGGAGAGTGAAGCTGCATGGCGAGGGGCAGGAGGAGGAAAAGCAGCCAGCAGCGTTGCCAGCAATGCCAGCAGCTCGTGGGAGCAGAGCAGAGAGGACTGAGCGGAGATTGACAGCTCCAGTCACCGGCACCCGACAGCAGCGCCCGATACCCGGCAGCGCATGGGAGCAGAGAGAGGACGGAGAGGCCCACATTAGGAGAGGAAGAGATAGCCCAGGGTCGGGGGTCAGCGCAACGAGGAGGAGGAGAAGGAGAGTGAAGCTGCGTGGCGATGGGGCAGGAGGAGGAAGAGCAGCCAGCAGCGTGGCCAGCAGCACGTGGGAGCAGAGCAGAGAGAGGACGGAGCGGAGATTGACAGCTCCAGTCCCCGGCACCCGACAGCAGCGCCCGATACCCGGCAGCCGCATCATCGCACCAGCCCACGGCACCTGGCTGCCGGGTATCGGGCGCTGCTGTCGGGTGCCGGGGACTGGAGCTGTCAATCTTCGCTCTGTCCTCTCTCTGCTCCCACGCGCTGCTGGCTGCTCTTCCTCCTCCTGCCCCATCGCCACGCAGCTTCACTCTCCTTCTCCTCCTCATCACGCTGATCCCAGAGCCAAATTTCCCATTAGGCACGTGAGGCACCGGCCTAGGGGCGGCACATGTTTGGGGGCGGCACTTGGATGCCTGTGATAGTACTGTCAGCCCAAAATGTACCAATAACTGCAAAATATCCACTGTACTGTACTATATTCCATCTTAAATAGAGTGTAAATGGATGAGACATGCAGATACTGCCCCTATAAACTGTCCTACTTAGTAAACATTATTGTTGTGCCTAGGGGCGCCCTCCTCCCTAAATCCGCCCCTGGCTGACCCCTGACCCCGGGCTATCTCTTCCTCTCCTAATGTGGGCTCCTTGTTTCGCCCACCACACAGGCACAACGGGATCTAAGGCACAGAGGGGAGCGGGCGAGCAGGGCGGGGAGCCGGCGGCAGAGCTCCGGCGCCAGGTGACATGTCTGCGCCTGGAGCTGGTGCTCCGCCCTAGCTACGCCTCTGATGAGTATGTATACAGTATGTGCAACTGAGTATGTATACAGTACTGTATGTGTGTGTGGCACCCCAACCTGGGATGCCCCCAGGAGCAGGGACGATGCACGCTGGGTTGCTAGGCAACCGCAGCACTAGTGAAAACCCCGCTTCCAGGACCTAAGGGTTTAATCCTGGAGGCGCCGAGGGGCGCAAAACACCTGTCCTCAGGCTGATTGACAGCCAAGAGGAACAAATCAGGGCAGAGAGGAGGAGGTACCTGAGGTGTGAGGAGTAGCGTGGCCGGCCAAGGAGGAGTCGGAAGGAGCAGGTGCCGGTAGAAGACCGGCAGCGGGAGGAGGAGGAAGACCACACGCCGGGAGCAGGGACGCGGCGCATGAAGCGGGCGACCCCCGCTGACCCCCAGTCACACGCCGGGAGAGACTGCCGCACTCAGCCTGGGAGGGAGCGCGGAGAGGCTCATGACCCCCGCTGACCTCCCTGCCCGTCAGCCGCGCCGGGCACGCACTTAGGGGGCCATAGAGGGAAGAATCCCTCAGCGCCTGAGCACCACTGAAGAACAAGCCGACGTGGAGTACAGCGGGTCAGGAGAGGCTCAGCTGAGTGTGGCAACGCTGCAGCAGCACCGCCCACACTAGCATGCTCTCCTGCAGAAGAGGAGCCCAGCACCAGCTATCCAGACGCCGGGGGGACCCGATCGCGACGGGCAGGAGCCTGCACCCTGTTCCTGACATCAGGTACCCTGTTTGCTGGTACCCCAGGCCAACCCTCAGTACCCACTCCCTATCACCAATGGAGACTTCTATTTATTGGGCAACCTCCCGCTACTGCCCCAGCTAGCCTCAACCCCCTCTACCTGGCCAGGTAATACCCCATGTACACTACCCCGAATACCCCACCAGGAAGCATTATTAGGGGTGTTAGCCCTAAAAGGATTAGAGCCCCTGTAACGCCGGGCACCAAAGGAGCACCCTAAACAGGGTGAGGACCGCCCTACCTATTGTTCATATCGCCAGGGAGCCCCACCAAACTAGGGGAATCAGCCCCTTCAGGAAATCTTATTGGAAGCTGTCAAAAAGGGGGCGCACGGCCATCTTGTGGTGAAAGTTTATATTGCCGGGAGCCAATCCTTTTCCGGATTTAAAGTTACCGTGTCCACCTTGTCAAATTAGGAACACTTCCCTCGGGTGAGTGCCAGGAAGGGTATTCATCCAGCATTGTATCCATTGTGTCGATTCTGACGTTATATGACATGTTACTGTTTGCCTTGGTATGTATGGTATGTTGGGTACCCAGTAGATATATGTATTAGGTGGCTAGGGCCATTCATTGATAATACCATAGCCGGGTGGGAACACTGTTGCCTGTAAGGACCCAGTTGGCGGTTAGCAGGATCAGTTTACCCACTCCCCAGTATACTGGAGATTGTCGTGGGATTTGTTATAGAGTTTATTGACCTTATAGGGGTGCATTAATTATTTGTGTCCTATTTGTACTAAATAAAACATAAGCGGTTGTACCTGCTGAACGCCTTGCTTGAGTTCCTAGGGTGGTGTGTTCTCTGCAGCCGACGCGGTGAAGAATCGGTGTGGAACCAAGAGTATCCAGCTACTCAAGGTATTCATCTACCCCCACTGGCGGCGTATCACATGTGACTGAGTATGTATACAGTATGTGAGACTGAGTATGTATACAGTACTGTATGTGCGACTGAGTATGTATACAGTACTGTATGTGCGACTGAGTATGTATACAGTATGTGCAACTGAGTATGTATACAGTATGTGCGACTGAGTATGTAAACAAGGCATAATGGTACTTTGGTTTGGAAGAAAAGCGATATTGCCGCTGTTTTGTCTTAATGCTATTTTGAAGGTGGTGATAAAATACTATCAATTTTTGAATTCTGCCGAGTTCCCCCTGAATTGGTGCCCTGGCACCTTCCCTGAGGCTCTGCCTTCCAGTTGTTGAATCTGGACTAATATGGAATAAAACCTATATACACTCAAATAGTGAACAAGGACATAAGTAATAAAGAGAAAAATAATAAATATGCTCATATAATAGTGAATATTTTAGTTGCATAACTTTATAGCAGTCAGCAAACATATCATATACCTGTATATTATATTATATATAGCCATCCCAAATATGTACCAACAGGATCAATGGAATATATAGAGTCTATCCCAAGGTTCATTAATGGTCCCTGAATGAATACATCTTTTTGCAATGTGCCTGTTGCTCAATCAGTATATTTGGTTTGGTGTCAGTGAGCTTTTGCCCAGCCCTATAGTAATGACAACCATGGACACTAATTTACACTTATATCCAGCTCGGCACAGCCAGTACCGCCCTCGCTGAACTCAGCTGCTGCTGTAGTAAATGTAGATGCTCTCGAAATCCATTTAAGTAACTACATCTCTTTTTTACAGACAAGGGCTGACATGAAAATTAGCAGTAAACCATAGCAACAATCAAACTGTTGCTTTATTTGTGAGATTTGCACTCAAAGATCATCTCTGATTGGCTGGTTATCGAACGCCTGCCTTTGTAAATTATTCCTAGCACATACACACTTATCCTCATTATTGTAATGCTTTTATTAATATATAATCATGTTTGAGTTAGAACTTGCATAGGTACAAATCAGGAGCAGATTCTCAGTCTACTTCAGTCAGCAAAGAAATCATTTTTACTGAGACATCTACGAGTAACCGTGGAAACGTACAGAACTTTGCTCTAATGCAGTGACATTGTATAAAACAGATGTTAAAAACTGTGCTTTGCTGCCATCAAGTGAGGATTGTTGGTATTACATATAAAAATGTGTTCAGTTCTATTAAGATCAGTGACATGGTGATTACACTCACATGAGCTTGGTTCTCCAGTAAGACCTTTGCACAAGACACATGACCGCCTAGGCATGCTTCATGAAGAGGAGATATTCTGTCTATTGTCAAAATGTTGACATTAAATCCCTGTAGTTAAAATATAAAATAAAATCTTATTGCGCTATTCAAACATAACTACATAGAATAAGACAAACGTGTTCTACAATCAAGTCACAAATTGTTATTTATCTTCTAGTTTGCGTTTGATATTTCTAAATACAGTTCTTGTTTTAATCTGTAACAATATCTCACAATCCTTATAGCCCCCATAGGAGGGCTATAAGGACTGGGAGGGGCTGTTAGTAGAAAAGTTTGGGGTAGGGTTAAAATACGCTCCAGAATCCATTTGCATTCCAAACGACTGGATTCCACTGATACATCCCAACCTCTTTGCTTACTGGCATCTGTGCTCAGTGCAGGTGCACTAACCTGGAGGGACAACTCTTCTGGTGGAAGCTGTCACTTGCAAAGAGAGATATTCTGGTTATTTGACCTGGGAGTCCTATTATACTTAGGCAGCCATTGGCTTGTGCATGTGCAATCAGCAGGAGACAGAGAGGGATCCTTCAGATCTTGCTCCCGGGGCTTATTATGGCAATACCAGCTATAGGTGGTGTTGCCTATCAGGCAGAAGTTCTAGAAAGTATCACACTCTGGTATGGTCACATCACAGCAACAAATATGGTCGGTGTGCCCCATATATGCTTTGGACTCTTTTTAATGATATGTAACACTGTATGAATTGCTGTAAACCTGTGAAAAGATCACTTTCTGAGGTCTAACTGTATTTATGTGATTAGTACAAGTGCTCCCTTGAGCCGCCCGGAACCTTCACGGACAGCAGGATAGCATGCCACTCAAGGGTGTAACTACCATAGGTGCAAGGGGTGCAGCTGCTATGGGGCCCAGAGCTGAAGGGGGCCCATCTTTACTGTCTAAGTAATATGTTTTACATGGATTTATCACCATCAGTTGCTAAATAGGGGGCCCTTACAAACTTTTGCTATGGGGCCTACGAATATCTAGTTACGCCTCTGCCACCATTATGCATGCAATATATCGCATGCAATCCTAGACTAACCGGCCTGGCTCAGAAGCAATCTGAGAGATTGCTTCTGCAGCAGAGGCGACTCGCATCGCATCGGACCCGCTGTCAGTCACCTGAAATTTGGGTTCTATTCTGTGATTGATTGTGATGTTCTACTAGGTTCTAAGCTTAAATGGGCTCCTATGTATATAGAAAATACACTATATTAAATATATTACATAACTCTACAGTAAATCTTGATAAACCAGTCCATTACTAAATCTAGTATGTACTGTAAATGTGACCAGACATACCTGAGCAATTAGAGTCTTGAGAGAAAGAAGTCTTCCATGAAATGCAGCATCGTGCAGGGGAGACCGGTCTGCCCAAGAGCCTGCAACACACAAACAATGCATTGCCTTATATTGGGTACACAATCGCACCACTTGAAGGTGGCCTTGCAGTTGCACAGAGAAAGCAGCCGAATCAGGTAAGCGTCATACGCGCATTATGTCGTCCGGATGCCACAGCTGGACACAGTTTGCAGTGCACCGCATCCCCTGGCACATTATTTTATTCTACCAACACAACCTAGTGTATGGTAGGGCATGCAACACCACCTGTCGGCACATGTTGGCTCAAAAAACAGTGAAAAATCCCATGTTGACCTTTTGACTGTCGACGTAGACCATGTTGACCTAATGCTTGTGTCAACCTAATGACCTGTCGACCTTGACCCATGTCAACCTATCCCGATGTCGACCAACATGCTGTAGACCAAATGACCGTATCCCAATATCATATGGGAGTCTCCAAACTGTTTTGTCCCACAGACTCACAGAGTCCCAAGTCACTCTTTTCCATCCCATCACCTTAATAGTGAATGATGGACCTATTTCTGGTCCACACACAACGTTGCAAATTTCACAGCGTTGTGTGTGGATTAAACACCACCCGGCGCTCACACAGCTGGCCCCCCTCGCTCGCCGAGTTCCCCGGACAGCTGTGAATGGATATTTTGCATAAACATTTATTCGCAGCCGGGACCATCGAATGATTTGGAAGGCGCACGCTGGTGTCTTAGCTTTGCGTGATCCCTGTACGGTAAGAGGGTGGGCAGCTGACATCCGGTGCTGTCAGCTGTCCACACCTGTCACAGCCTCATTATAGATCTGCGTCGGTCTGATTATTCTTTTAATTTGTTTTATTCAGATCAATAACATCTACAGCCTAGTTATATAGCTGTGCTTGCATGTTTAGCAATGTCAGAGACACAAAGATTTAAGCATACCTCCCTGGAAAGTGTGGCAGATGTGGTCACCATAAAGAGCATATCGTAATGCCCATGGTAACGATGTTATTCCAGACAATTGCTGACGTTTTGAGGCTTCTGTATTTCCATGGAGAGCCAGATCGGAGTGTGTGGACATTAATAGAGCTGCTGGAGGCTCAGGCTGACGGAAACACAACATCACATGACTGCTTAGTGGCTGCATGGAAGCAGCACCTGTATGATATGTCAAAACCAGCAGCAGGCCTATTTAAAGGAACAGTTAGGTGAAAATGCTAAAACTAACTCACATAGAACAGCTATTGATACCCTTTCCAAATATAAACTGTCAAATTTCCAAGAGCTTGTTAAAAATATCTCAATGAAATTGTATTTTTCTGAACACGGTTCTCACTGAAGGACAACTTCTACCTGACATAGTTAATGACCATTATTTATTTGCAGTTTCCTATATAGCGCTGCAAATGCCGTTGCGCTTTACAATCGGAAACAGTGATAAAACAAACTGGATAGTAACAAAGTGACACAAGCTTACCATACCTCCCAACTGTCCCGATTTCCGCGGGAAAGTCCCGATATTCGGGGACGTTCCCGCGTCCCGCCCGGGGCCGCCATTGTCCCGCGGTGGGGGGGACAGTTGGGAGCCCCCCAGCCTGCCAAGAATAGACGCTGTGCGCATGCGCACAGCGTCTATTCAGCGCCAACGAGCGGCGAAAATGGGGGCGTGGCCTTGTGATTATAGACCACGCCCCTTCCTGACAGGCCACGCCCCCCGAAAAAATCGTTTCAGAATATGATAAGCTTGCCTGAAGAGGTGAGATTTCAGGGAACACTTGAAAGTTTGGAGGCTAGAGGAGAGTCTTAGTGTGCATGGAAGGGCACTCCATAAGGTGGGTGCTGCCCATAGAAAGTGAATGGGATCTAGTAATAAGTGTGGAAGAGAGATGCAGATCTTGTGCAGAGGGGAGAGGTCTGTTGTGGATAAATTTTGAGATAAGTGAAGAGATATATGTTCACTAGTGTGCGCAGCACATTTTATTAGGGGGTGCACCGTCAAAGGGGTGTGCCTAGCACCACATATTGGGCATGTATAGCACCGCCCAATCAGGCGTGTCTACCATCATCTATTGGTACTCTCGGTATAATAATACATGCAAATAAAGTGAAAAACATATATGGATGATATGTAGTGATATGACAATGGTCTAGTACAGTGGTGGCCAACCCGTGGCTCTTGAGCCTCGTGCGGCTCTCCCCCTTGTAAAGTGCGGCTCCTGCTCCCACTGCTGCCCGCCGCCCACCGTCTGTCCCATTCCCCCCTGCTGCCGGTTCCCTGAATCCCTTCTCCTTCTGAGGGGAGGAGAGCGCGCATCGTGAATCTCTCCTACCCCTTACTGTGCATCCTTGTGACTGGGCCATCCACCAATTAGAGCTTGCGGGCCAGCAGCCAATCAGGAGCCAGCCAGCGAGCTTTGATTGGTGGAGGCCCAGTCACAGGGAAGTGAGGGGGAAGGAGATGCGCGGTGTGCTGTGCTGTGCTCTCCTCCCATCAGTGACATGACAGGAGGACTGCAGGGGGACACCAGACTGTCCTCTCCCTGCCTGGCAGCAGCAGCAACAATGGTGAGTGCTGCTGCTGGGAAATTTGCACTGTGGGGGCATAGCAGTTTGTGGCACTGTGGGGGCATAGCAGTTTGTGGCACTGTGGGGGCATACCAGCTTTTTGGCACTGTGGGGGCATACCAGCTTTCTGGCACCGTAGGGGCATACCTGGCACCGTGGGGGGCATATGTGTATCTGCCACTATTGGTGGCATATGTATATATGGCACTGCACTATTGGAGGCATATTTGTATCACACCCACCCAAGGGGTCAAAATAGAGTACGCCCCTTTTTTTGGCGCATGCGCCTTCGGCACGCGCATGATGTCGGCTCTTTAGCTTGACTACCAATATTTTTCGGCTCTTTACCTCTGACCGGTTGGCCACCCCTGGTCTAGTACAAGTAACAATGCAAAACACACATAATTGATTGTAGTACAGATGGAGCCGGGCTCCCTCTTGCTGGCGAATCGCCAGAACGTCACCGCTGGCGATCCGCCAGCAGCCCGGCTCGCCATCTGACTGAGACGCGCATGCGTCTCACGCGCGTCTCAGTGTCCGTGCGCCAGGGGGACAAAAACCTGTCTGTCTCTGCTTCAGGGAGACGGACAGGTTTAGGGGGGGGGGTTCAAGCCGGCGGTGACCCGGGGGAAGCCGTCGGAAGGGGACGCGCACGCACGAGATGCATTTTGCATTCGCAAAAACAGATGGTGGGTGGCAGGGGATGGCGGATGGCGTTGCCATCGCCATCCCCTGCAAAGAAGAGCCCAGATCCATCTGTACACTTCTTTCAATGGAATACAGTTCTAAAAAGCAAAAGTCTTTGGTAAAAGGTATTGCTGGTAGGCATGTGTTCATAAGGGTGGGCACAGCATTAGGGGGTGCCTGTGCACCCATAAAACTCAATGTGCGCACACCTATGTATATGTTGGAGTAGTCAGTTTAATGGTCTTGCATGCGAGTAGAGGTATTTTATATTGAATGCGGTAAAGTACAGGCAACCAATTGAGGGACTGACAGAGTAGATCAGCAGACGTTGAGGGTGACATGTAATGGGATGCAATTTTTAGTAAGGTTTTGAAATTGCACTTTTCCAAATTGCAAATTTTGGAGAAAACATTGGGCTAATAGGTTGGGGTGTTGTATGGTTTGGTAAGGTAGTATTAGAAATTGCACTCCGGTTGGTCATAAATTTGCACATGACCAGGTCATAATATCGCGTCACCTGTAAATCATAATAGTGGTGGTAAACTGTAATGTACAGTGTGTATTGAAATGTTTGTAAGGTAACACATGACACTATTGATAGTAAAAGTTTGGCAAATTTCACAACACGAATAAAGAATAATTACACTTATGTAATTTAACATATTAACAGTAACACCTTTGGATGGCATAAAGAGAATATAATGTACCTACAGTTTTAGCAGGAATGTGGCTAGAGGCTAACCAAGCTTAATGTTTCATATTTGCTGTAATTTGGTAGTTGAAAAGGTCAACAATCGCACTGGTTGCCCAACATCCCATTTTTCATATAAGTTGCATGTACATGATTTAAAGCAGGCATGTCCAACCTGCGGCCCTCCAGATGTTGTGAAACTACACATCCCAGCATGCCTTGCAATAGTTTTAGCATTCCCTAATAGCAATACTATGGCAAGGCATGCTGGGATGTGTAGTTTCACAACATCTGGAGGGCCGCAGGATGGACATGCCTGATTTAAAGCTATACTCACTTCAGGGTGACGGACAGTTTCTCGATAGTCGTGATCCTGACCGTCATTACCCGACGTCGGGATCCCGACAGTCAAAACCCAGACACTCCGGGTCCCGACGGCCACCGGCTATTCTCCCTCGTGGGGGTTCATGACCCCATAGAGGGAGAATAGAATAGGTGGCGAGCATAGCGAGCCACCGTACATGCAGCGTGGCGAGCTCAGTGAGCCCGCTAGGGGCTTTGTTTCGCTTGCCCTGCTGTCCGAGTCCGGCCAGTCGGGATCATATACCACACTCCTCACTATATTAGCATACTACTAGACTGTTTTGCTCATTTTTGTTCAGGTTAAACAATTACCATTTACACTATAGAGTCACATAAAGTTAAAGTGATAATGTACTTACCAAGTAGCCAGCCCTCAGGCATATTGTGCTCCTAGAAGCGGCCCCAGAGGGCTGAATGACGCAGGAAATACAATAGGCATCATGGCAGTTCTCAGGGTAGCCTGCAACCACACTGAGAATTTTCAGGTTAATGTGCAGGTTGTGTGTGACACTGAGGGAGTGACTCCCTTGTCTGTTGACGAAAACATAGCCCCTCATGTGTGGTGCCAGAATCCCAATGTGGGTGCAGTCTATGTCTCCCAGCACATTAGGGAATGCTGAGAGCCGATAGAATGCCACCTTCAGGTCCTGCCACTCTGACTCACAACATGTGAATGTGATATATGCCTTGAAGAAGCTGTGGCGCACATATAACACCTGAGTTTAATGCTTAGAGAAAGTGGCTTGTGACACCCCCAAGGCCCATGAGCTCACAGACTGAGTGGAGCCTGTGGTAAAAAAGTAGAGGGCACACATTCATTTTTGCAGCCTGGACACCGCATAATTGCCAGCCCTGCTCATATAAGTTCAACAGGTTATTGAGGTTTAGCCTAAACATCCCTACCACCTCTTGATCTGAGAGGGAGTTGCATGGTACCTATGTGAAGTCGATGGACCTGGTTCTGGTGTGTAGCATGCTCCCTCCTGCTGCGCAGTTTCTCCAGATGCCCAATATCACACACAGCCAGCTCAACTCTGCAAAAACTCCATTTCTCAAACCCTCCAAGGTGCCCTTGATGTTGGGGTATATGTAGGGGAGTTTCTGATTATAGTTAGGAGACACCTACGTAAAAATTAACCTTTTCCTTTTTTTCATATTGGTCTGTTTCAAAAGCGCACATCAGAACCTGGTGGCAATTTTTAGTAACTTTTCAGATGCAAATTGCGAATTTGAGGCCATTAAATAGACGATTTTTTTAGTTTTGAATGGGAAAACATCTGGTTGCCACATGAAGTACCAATTCAATCTGACAAGTAAACGTGTGCGAATTGACAGGTGAAAAATGTGATATACAGATGGAGCCGGGCTCCCTCTTGCTGGCGAATCACCAGAACCTCACCGCTGGCGATCCGCCAGCAGCCCGACGTCCATCTGACTGAGACGCGTGGTGGGGACCCCGGGTGACCGCCGACAAGGACCCGGGGGAAGCTGTCGGAAGGGGACGCGCGCGCATCTCGTGCATGCGCGTCCCCTTTCGCATATACAGATGGCGGGGGATGGCGGCTGGCGTCGCCATCGCAATCCCCTGCAAAGAAGAGACCCGCTCCATCTGTACAACGCAATTCGCATCCTTTTAAAGTTGGTCATTTTTGGAAAACGTGCAAATTCTGACTTTTTTTTACTAAACATCGCAAAAGCTTAAAAATCGCATTCCCATTAAATGCCACCCTGAATGTCTAACTCGGAAGATCAGCCTTGAAGCTGCATTCAAAATGGATCGTAGCGGTGAGAGTCTTTTCTCCGGTAAGGAGGCCATTGCAATAATCAATGCGTGATATAATGAGTGCATGGATTAGAGTTTTTGCAGTGTCTTGTGTAAGATATAGACACATTTTGGATGTGTTTTAGATACATGTAACATGATTTAGATACAAGTAGAAATGACAGAAAGGCCTTCAGAGACATGGAGTAATACTGATGGTGGCAATTCAGGGGATAGATAGATAGATATGAGCAGACGCCAGTCCATGTCTGAAGAGAACATTGAGCGAACCCATGTGAACTGATCCTGTTGGATAGACGAGTGACATTGGATTATCGAGCAAATAATTTGTAAATCAACCATGGCTCTGCCTATGCAACAATCCATGACAGACTTGGGTACATTAGTGGCCGGCAGTTCAGACTAAAACATTTTTAATGAGTAAATACAAAAGCTTGTTGACAGATGGATAACTTATATTGAAAGGCAGGGAGAATATATTGAAAAATAATGTATTTATCTTTTCTTAAAGTTGATTAAAATAAATTCTACAGCTGGAGCGCTGATCATTTTTGACTCTCCCTCACATTATGAACATATGAAAGTTAGGGTTAGGATGTAGGTGGTGCTAGAGTTGAGACAAAATATTATTGTCGACATCTATAATGTTCAAAGAAAAATGGTTCATGCATGTGTGCAGAACAAACCCAGAGTGAAGCAGCCTTATATCCACAACACAGAGAGAACCCCAGCTCCCAATCACAATATAGATAGAACACTTATGTGAATATAGTGGTGCTAAACCATGGGAAGATGACCGTGTGGATGATAACATGTTTGACACCTTTTACTGCAATTATAAATATAGGTCTCCACTAAATGACAGGTAAAAACATACAGATTTATTGAAACAGCAAGAGACATTGTATAATAAAAACAACCATACAGCAAAACAAGGGAAAGCCCGTATCCTCCCTCTCATACTTATACTGCTGTCACACCACAAAACCTGCTTAGACCCGTTTTTTTTCAATGTTTCTTAAAACAGGTCAAAGCAGGTTAAACCCCTTTCACATCGCATGCCACTGAGGTCCCGCTTTGTGCATATCTAATGAGCGGGACCCAGCGCAGTAAATATTTAATGAGTGGGTCCCCGCCCCCTGCATATGGAATGAGCAGGTCCGGCTAATTCCATATGCAGGGGGCGGGGACCCGCTCATTAATTTTTTACTGCACGGAGCAGGTCCCGCTCATTCCATATGCAGGGGGCAGGGACCCGCTCGATAAATATTCGCTGCGCTGGTTCCCGCTCATTAGATATGCAAAGAGAAGAAAAAAAAAACAGGTCCGAAATGGGTAGGACCCTGCTTTTTTACTGTTTCCAAATACCGTTTTTTTTAAACGGTATATTCAGTCTGGACCTTTCAGAACGCACATATTACCGTTTTGAAATGGTAAAAAAACGGCAAAATACCATGTTATATGTGCGGTCTGAAAGGGGCATTAGTGGTGGTGCGGTGGACTATACACACATAGCATATAGATAGTTTCTGGCTCTATAAGCCCCACCGCACGTGTCCTGCTATAATTGTCCCCATTGCATCTTCCGTGCAATAAGTTTCGGATACAAAACATATCCTTCCTCGGGTACCTCACTTTTAACGACATCCACAATATTAACACTGTCCATGTTGGCATTGTGAATGTCGATTAGTCAATGTTCCCACAATCAATATTTTCATGTTGACATACTGAACATTAACATTTTATACAAGGGTTAGACATAAAATGACATGGGGATTTTGTTGCTTTGTTTTACAGGTCAACATCCAATTCAGCACTTTTAAAGACCTTCATCAATGCAAAATCTGAAGCAAGCCATACTAATTGGCACATAAATTATGGTATTGTGCCAAAGTATGAAAAAAGAAATGAAACAATACTGTATTTATGTCTTTTTTTTAATTACAAGTGCATAATTCAGCATATTGGGTAATGTGTGTGTGTCCATTGTAAAATGTCTTCCCATCCCTCATAAAAAATATCCCCCCTCTCCTTTGGCAAAAGATCCCTGTGACAATGGTTGCACCATCATTTTTATTTTTTTTATTCATCCACACGCCTACAAGTTCCCAAAAATGAACCACCTTATTTTCGTGAAGACTATTACAATTCCCACCCATGTATTCAAATGCAACAAGATTTCATTTGCAGTTTGTCACACACAGGTAAACCAGGGATAATCCTGCACCATTGGTCCTGGTACTGTGTCGGACTATCCATTTTATTAGATTGTCGGTAGTATCACCTGGCATCCACAGCAGCAGCACACACCCCCCGCTGCCTCACTAAACCATCCCCCTCCAAACCCTCCTGCAGCCTAACTTCCACCCAAATCATAACACCTAATGTGTCCAGATTAACAAAAAAGTGCCAGACTATAGAGGCTCACCGAACTGCCCTTCCACAATGGGTATCCAGCAACATTCCCAAATGGTAACATCAGGAGCAATTTGGCCAATCCCTGAAACACACAGACCACTGTTCTTCCCAAGCAAGTCACACCCAGCTACATCATGCCGCACCACTGACTTCGGAGACAGCAAATCAAGTTATCTCCTTGACAAGCAAATACATTATCTAGTCAAACAACAACAAAAAATGTATTATTACAATACGCATCCATTGCACCAATGTGCATTTCTAGCAATCATTTAGGCCACTATTAAGAAAATTACTTTGTCCGGAGGGCCACAAAATATTTTTCTCATAGCAATTAGGTAAGGGTTCCAAGTAAATCTGGATCCAAGAAACACTTAAGGGGCCTACACACGTAGAGATTTGCTGAGCATTCTGAGCAATGCTAGATACCACACAATGCTTAGCAAGATAACTCAGCACACAGCGATGTGTCAGCGCTGTGTGCTGAGCGATGTCAGGGCCAGTGTTCTCTGGTGAGAGCACTGGTCCTGACCAATTAGTATCCAGCATGCTGGATATTAATCGCGGGGCGATATCGATGCACTTATGGCCTCTACACATGGAGCAGTGTAGGGGCATTTTCTAAGCGAAATAGGGAAATCACTACATGTGTAGGCTCCATTAATCTGCTTAAAACAAAACTTGAAATAAACAAACAATAGAGAAACATTTTCATATTGCGATTTTGCTCTATTGATGCAAATGATGGAGTTGTAACTGTGAACCCAGTTAGAATGCAGTGGATGGATAAAGAGTTTGCAAAACAGCCTATTTATTGTTTGCGACATTAATAAACAAGCAAATTGAAAGTGGACAAGGTCATATTAAAATCGGCAGAGAAAATGTGCCATCACAATAGAGAACAGCATATTGTTGCTTTGAACAAAAGGTAATGAGAACAAAGCAGGGAGTCAGGGAGAAAAACAAAACTGAATTTATGGTTTAAAAGAAGTAAATAATGTGCAATCTGACATTTCTATGCTCTTTATCTACAATTCTGTGTCCGTGTGTAGGCGACATTAACACAAACATACACAAACACTGCAGTCATCAGAGGATGCAGCTCCACTTTACTCTCATAGGTGGACATTTCCTAAGATGTGTATTCTACTTCACATATGATGTTGCTATTGGTTAATCAGATACGGTCTACTATCTTCTAATAAATTAAAGTAGATTCTGATTGGTTGCCCATAGCAACATCACATGTGAAGTAGAATACACAAATTTCCCTCATAGTGTCTCTGGATTGGTATATAGGCCTTATTCAGAGTAGCATGCAAACCTAATAACCTGTGTACTACTCCTACTGCTGTGTATCAGCGCATATGCAATTCTCCCAAGCATCATCACCACTGACATACTGCAGCCATTTTGTACATAGCAAGAGTATACTTCACCTTCATTCCTGGTAATGGGAGCACATCTACTCTTGGCCAGGATCTCCATCAGGGGACAGATTTCCTGGCCTTGCAAGCAGACAGATGATGGGCAGTTGAGATGATGATCTGATGCAGCACTCAGATCTGTGAAGCTGTCAGGAGGCATAGGGCCAGATGCGCTAAGCTTCAAAAGTGATAAAACGGAGAGTGATAAACCGCCAGCCAATCAGCTCCTGCCTGACATTTTTCAGACACAGCTTGTGACATAGCAGGCAGGTGCCGATTGGCTGGCTGTTTATTACTCTCCATTTTATCACGTTTGAAGCTTAGTGCATCTGGCTCAGTATCTCTCAGATGCCTCCAGCAGCATTAGAAGAATAGTTGATGGTTGCTGTTCAACTTTAGCCTCAAAGTTTGCAAACTCATACTGGCTATTGTCAGGGGATAGTATCAACCTGCACTGTAGACATATTAGAGCCAGTGAATAAGGGGGGCACTTAATGTGCCCAATCTCTCCTGCCCCAGCAACTACATACTTGAAGGAGCCTTGTGTGATAGAGGGGAGTCCCCTCTTTTAAGCAACTACCATTGTGTCATTTTACATTGTTGCTTTGCAGCATGTTGCAGATCTGTTTGCAACTTGAAATACTATGGGATCATAGGTGCAAAGGCCATGCACTAGCCTGCCGTTGGGCCCCTTTTCCAAGGCATGTAAAAGGGCACATTTGTATGTATTCTATAGTAGTTATAGTTTGTTTATCATCAGTCATTAATGCCCTCCACTACAGAAAGCTTGGCAAATCCATACATGAGGGAGGTTCTAATGCTAAAATCTCACGGATTCTGGCATCAGTAAATAAATGGGTTTGCTCATCTATATAGTCAGTTTGACTATTTTTCAAAACACTATGCTTTATTAGGCTACCGTTTTACTTCAGGTCTTCTTTAATATTTGAACTGAAACCCTGGTCAATTCCCCAGCAGTAAGTAAATGACAGATCACGCTTCTGTTGAAACCACAAAGTAAATGTCTCATGCTCCGTTAATTCTGTGCCCTGCTGAGATATACCTGAGGTTTAACGCCTTCCTGACACAGCCAGTTTTTGCCTTCCTGACAGAGCCCTTTTTTTCAAATCTGACATGTATCACTTAAGTGGGGATAACTTTTTTTTGCTTTTACTTATCCCAGTGATTTTGAGATTGTTTTCTCGTGACACATTGTACTTCAAATTAGTGGTAAATTTGGGTCGAAACAGTCTGTGTTTTTTTGTGAAAAATACCAAAATGTCGTAAAAAAATGGAAAATTTAGCAATTTGCAAAATGTTAAATTTTCTGCTTGTGAGACAAATAATCATACCACTCAAAATAGTTAATAACTAACATAGACCATATGTCTACTTTATGTTTCCATCATTATTTCAACTTCCTTTTAATTTTTTTGGACACTAGGAGGCTTACAATATGAATAGCAAATTCTCAAATTTTCAAGAAAATTTCAAACACTGATTTTTTTAGGGACCAGTTCAGTTCTGATGTGACTTTGAGGGACTTGTATGTGAGACACCCCCATAAATGATACCATTTCAAAAACTGCACCCCTCACAGTATTCAAAACAGCATTTTGGAAGTTTGTTAACCCTTAAGGTGTTTCACAGGAATTAAAACAATGTGTAGGTGAAATTTCAATTTTTTTTGCAGATTTTCAATTTTAATACATTTTTCTAAGGAACACAGTAGATTTTACTAGAGAAATGTGACTAAAAATTGATTCCCCCAATTCTTTTGTGTTCATAAATATCCTATATGTGGCCCTAGTGTGCACGTTGACCAAACCACAGGCTTCATAATAGAAGGAGCACCTACTTGATTTTGGAGCCTCCTTTTTATGAGATTATTTTTTAGGCACCATGTAGGTTTCTAGGCACCATAAGATGCTAAAATTTAGGAACCCCCCCACAAGTGACCCCATTTTGCAAACTACACCCCTCAGAAAATTCATCTAGGGGTATAGTGTACATTTCAAACCCCCAGGGGTTTCACCAATTGTGGTACAACTGGGCAGTGAAAATGAAAAATTAAATTTTTTACACAAAAATGCAGTTCTGGCTCAAAATTTTTAATTTTCACAAGGAATGAAGGAGACAAAGCACCCCAAAATCTGTGCCCCAATTTCTCCCGAGTACGGCAATGCCTCACATGTGACCAAAAAATACCATTTGGGTGCATGGCAGGACTCAGAAGGGAAGGAGTGATTTTTGGATTTTGCAGCTCAGATTCTGGTGGAATGTTGGTGGGTGCTATGTCGCATTAGCAAGACCCCCCAAGCACCAATACAGTGGAACCCCCCCACAAGTGACCCCATTTTGCAAACTACACCCCTCAGGGAATTCATCTAGGGGTATAGTGTACATTTCAAACCCCCAGGGGTTTCACCAATTTTGATACAACTGGGCAGTGAAAATGAAAAATTACATTTTTTTACACAAAAATGCAGTTCTGGCTCAAAATTTTTCATTTTCAGAAGGTATGAAGGAGAAAAAGCACCCCAAAATCTGTGCCCCAATTTCTCCCGAGTATGGCAATGCCTCATATGTGACCAAAAAATACCAGTTGGGTGCATGGCAGGACTCAGAAGGGAAGGAGTGATTTTTGGATTTTGCAGCTCAGATTCTGGTGGAATGAATGGTGGGTGCTATGTGGCATTAGCAAGACCCCCGAAGCACGGTGAAATGATGAACCTGTCACAACATTCAGTTATTGTATTGTTTCTTACCTGGTTTGTGGCTTCTCCTGTCTGTTCAGCCTGCTCCATGCTGCAAGGAAAGTCTGTGTGGCCTGAGCTTTGCTAATTACAGCACCTGGAGGAGTCCTTGCTGCTGACAATCTCTGTATAGCTGAACTGTGCTGTGAGATCTGAGCTCAGCTAATTAGTTACACCTGGGTAACTCTCCTGCAGGAGAGTTCAGTGTAAACTGAGCATGCTCAGCCCACTGATTAGTTCACCTGTGGGTTCCCTGTGCTTCCTATAAAGGGCAGCCTCTGGGAGACAGAAGCTGCCAGAGTATAGGTTCACACCAGCTCCAGCGTTCCAGTGCCTTGTACTATTCCAGACTTCTGATTATTGCATCTAACCTCGGCTTGTTCCTGACCATTCTCCTGCCTGATCCTCGTGTACCGTACCCAGTGTTTACCAGTGTATGATTCCGGCTATTCTCCTGACTATTCTCCTGCCTGCTCCCTGTGTACTACATCCGTGACATCCAGTGTATGACCTTGGCTAGTTCTGTTACCATTCTCCTGCCTGCTCCCTGTGTGCTGCATTCCTTGGTACCGTATCTGCTCATCTGTTACTGATCCGGCTTGACGACCACGCTCCATATTCCACAAGCTACCACCACTCATACGGGGAACCTGACCAGGGGGCCGCGACCGACGTGTCGGGTGCCGCAGAAGCCCATATCCCGCTTGGAGGGGTCACTGGCAGAAAACCCCCGGCACGGTTAGACTCCGCGCCCCTGTGTCAGGTCTAGCCAATCCCCGAGTGGTAGTGCACCCCAAGTTTGTGACAGAACCTAATAATCCATAGATGTGTGGTATATTTTAAAACACTCCTTTATACATAGGCCGGGTTTGTCGGGGCAAGTTTCACAGTGGAAAATAGTTTCCTTTCTTATTCCCTTTTTATAGCAAACTTTGCACCTTTTTTGTGTCCTGCCCTTTCTTGCAGTGGAGGGGATTTCGTTAGGAAAATGCTGCCCTGGTACAATACGGGGGCCAGTACTAGAAGTACTGGGGCCCTCTGCCTGCTGGTTCCCAAATATTAGGCCCTTTATGACTTCCTCTTGAAAGTGCATAAATGTCCCCCTCTGGCTGGTAGAACGGAATAGCACGTAAGCGTTATACAGTGCCATCTGGATGATATACACGGCCAGCTTCTTGTACCAGATTTTTGTTTTCCGCAGGGCACTGTACGGCTTCAGTACCTGATCTGAAAGATCCACTCCGCCCATGTACCTATTGTAATCCAGGATACAATTAGGTTTTGAGGTGTGGGTACTGGTACCTCGTACAGGGATGGAGGTGGTACTGTCTCCATGAATTGTTGTCAGTATAAGGACATCCCTCTAGTCCTTATATTTGACCAACAACATATTTTCGGTGCATATTCCCCTGCTTTCACCCCTTCTCATTACTTGGGCAATGTGCGTTTTTGGGAGGCCTCTTTGGTTCTTACGCACAGTACCGCAAGCTGCTGTACCTCTTGAACCAAGGGCCTTAAACAGGGGGATGCTAGTGTAAAAGTTATCCACATAGAGGTGATAATCTTTATCCAGGAAGGGGTGCACTAAATCCCAGACAATTTTTCCACTAACACCTACGAGGGAGGGGGGGCATTCTGGCGGTTCAATTCTTGAATCCTTCCCTTCATATACCCTAAACCTGTGGGTGTACCCTGAGGTGCTTTCACACAGCTTATACATTTTTATGCCATACCTTGCCCTCTTACTGGGAAGGTACTGGCGGAATTTAACCCTTCCTTTAAAATGTATAAGGGACTCGTCAATACAAATAAATTTTTCAGGGATGTACATCTCTGCAAATTTGGCACTGAAATGATCAATGACCGGCCTGACTTTGAATAGTCGGTCAAAGGTGGGATCATCTCTGGGTGGGCACAGTGTATTATCGGTGTAATGTAAAAATTTAAGGATTATCTCAAAACGAGCCCGAGTCATGGCTATACGGTAAAATGGGGTGCTGTACAGAACATCTGTACTCCAATATTGCCTAATTTCTGGCTTTTTTACTATGCCCATATGTAACACCAGACCCCAAAACGTCATCATCTCTACTGCATCTACAGGGGTCCACCTAGCAAATGATGACGTGGGGTTTTGAGCAATAAACTGCTGGGCATATAAATTAGTTTGGTCCACCATTAAATTTATAAAATCATCAGAGAAAAATAATTTGAAAGTCAATTTCTCTGAGACCTGCTGAATCAAATTGGATTCCTGGGATGGCCAAAAACTCAGGAACCTGGGGCTCAAAATTGTCTGGTGGTGGGGTCCATACGGGATCAATCATTTGGGGGGGGGGGGGGGTCTCAGCTGCTCTACGGGGGCGAATCCTTCAAATTCCCCGCTTGCATCACTGGCTGTGTCAGAGTCAGAAGCAAGCATGGCATATGCCTCCTCCGCTGAATACATTCTTCTGGATGACTGGGATGACATTTGGGATGACATTTGGGATGCCATTTTTATTTTTGTGTTTCTAAAAGTGTAATGTTTCAACACGTGTATAGTGTAGGGGGGGTACAAACTTTATTTCAACACGGGGGGTATGTAGTGTGTAGTGTGTATGTAGTGCAGAAAAAAAAAATACTTTATACAGGAATTTGATCCCAATAAAAAAAAAAAAAATTGAAGGGGTTAAAAAAAAAAAAAAAAAAAAAAAAGGTCCTGCGCCAAAAATTGAGCACAGATGTTGGTCAGTAACGTCCGTCACTGAACAGCGCTCAAAGGCAACAGGAATTTGATCAAAAAAAAAAAAAAAAAAAATAGATCAACCCTGTGCCGAAAAAGCTGATCAGTGATGTACGTCACTGATCAGCGCACAGTGGCCACAGGACACCCACAAAATCACAGTGTGTGTAAAAAAAAAAAATTAAAAAAAGACCCCACAGCACCCTCAAAAAAAAAAAAAGGTGATCAGTGATGCGACACTGATTACCAGTGAGGGGCAGCAGGTGCACAACCCTTGGTGCATCTGACAGTGCAACTGGCAGCAACTGACAGGTATATATAAAAAAAAAAAACCCTGCACCCCCAAAAAGTTGCTGATCAGCACAGATATACTGATCAGCACAAAAGGGGGGGTAGCAGACACAAAATATAGCACTCTCTATCACTATCTGTCCCTATCTCTCACGATCTGTGACTCTATGACACTGCTGCAGCAGCACACACAGAAGTCACAAGATCCAGGAAGTATCCAGCTGCTGGCAGCACGCTACCAGCGGTGATCAGCGGTGATCAGGTAAGTTTCAGGCAAGGATCAGGTATGTATCAAGACAGATTGGCACGGTGACCGCTCTGCACGCAATTCCAGACCGGAATGGCGTCTGCAGCGCAGTCACCGTTAGTTTAAATCACGCGCCTTGGCTGTGATTGGTCCGTGGGTCCCACGGACCAATCACAGCCTTGGGGGCAGGTGGGGTGAGGTGTCGTCGTCACCGATGACCCCCTCATGCCCCCTGACGCCCGGCGGTGATTGACACCTGTGTTACCGAGCGTCTGATTCGCCAGTAACACAGGAAAACGCTGTGAATGGCTGTTCACACTGAACAGCCAATCACAGCGATCGCCGACGGGGGGGCGGCATCGCAGCCCCCCCTGGGCATGCAGGGACATGTCTGCTGTCAGGGACAGCAGACATCGTCCCTCTGTCACTGCGTCTCGAGACGCAGTGGCACTTTGAAGTCATGACGTATATATACGTCATGTGTCGGGAAGTACATCCCGGCCATGACGTATATATACGTCAAATGTCGGGAAGGGGTTAAAGTTAAAAGATACCTTTATATGCATTCGTGACAGAAGCTTAACGTGTCTGTCCTTCATTTATTAAAAGGAAAGTTGTTTTATTTGCCACATTCTTCAAAGTTTGAAAAGAAACTGCTATGTGAATTCTAGATAGAATTACTGTACAAAGTAAGTGTGGTTCCAAGAGCAAGCTATATGCTGATTATACCACTGTGCAAATGAAGCGGAACAATAGACAAAGGGGTCGATCCTATTAATTGCGAAGTGCTGTTGCCACAGCATTTAAACATCCCCGGTAACAGAATCCGATCTTGTAATATTTGAGGGCTGTTTTTCACCCAAATTTGCTCGCTACCCTATGGGGGCCACTGCTGTGATGATTCACATTACCGAATTAATCACAGCTAATAAGATCGACCCCAAAGATTGCACAGATTATAGTGGGCTGTGCACATATGTATGTGTGCCCCCTCAAAATCCCTAACAATCCCTACTGTAAACTAGTCCTATAAAACATAATTGTTGCTGTTAATCTAACCCCTATTTTGAAATTTTTAAATAAAAGACTTAAAAAATCTGATAAAATAATATTTCACTTCCTTTGATGTACCTCCAAAATGTGCAGACCCACAGAGATCTATAGAGAGGTGTCTCTTTGTAATGGAGAGAATACAATTTACAGGTAAGGCATGTCTGGGACATTATGTAATTTGTCCTGTTTAACTAAAAATGCTCAAAACTGCCACAGTATAGACTACAGATGCATACAAATCAGCCTGGTTTAATTTATATGCCAAGAATATGGCCCATTTGGCATCATTTTTGTTTACATTGTCTTCTTTACATTTCAGATGCTTCACTGGATTGAGACCTTGCGGCTATGGAGGTCATTGGAGTACAATAACGCATGGTCATTTCTTCTTGCTGAAAAAAAAAAAGCCACTAGAAAACAGTAATAATGTGGCAACAACAGGATGATTCATGGAAGTGTGGAAGTGGCAGATCCAGTGAAGAGCGATCATCCCTATTCCATAATAATTCTGTTTTGCTCACACTGGTTGCTATATAGCAGGCCTGGCTAACCTGTGGCTTTACAGCTGTTGTGAAACTTTATATCCCAGCATGCCTTGCCACAAATGTAACATTCCCTATTAGCAACACAGTGGCAATGCATGCTGGCACAGGGAGACAGCAGTGACGGCTGCTGCGCAGCATGAGCAGCCTCCCAGAACCCTCCACAGTCCAGAAGACAGCAGAAATACACCCCCCGCGCCCTGCATGCACCCGTGTTTCATTGTCAGAAACTAAACAGGAATAATGCGTCATTTAAACAATGATTACCTGTTCCTAATATGCTGAACATAGGCTAGAAAAACATTTCCTAGAAAAAAAAAAAAAATTTAAAATATAAAATATATATATATATATATATATATATATATATATATATATATATATATAGACCATTGCCATGTTGACTATTTTCTTATGCCAACCTTTTGGTGTCGACCGGTTGACTGTGTACCTAGAGATAGTTTGTGAGCTTTCCGTATAACGTAAGACAGATGCAAGATAAAAGTAATGGTGGTTCCTATACAAAGACTCATACCTCCCAACTTTCAGGGAGACGCAAAAGGGACAGAGAGGTGTGTGCCGCAGGCGCGCCGAAAATTTCGGGGGTCATGGTTTAATTTTGGGGCGTGGCCTACACTCGCGGCTCTCCCGTGAGGCCACACCCCCATGTTGCCGCAATCGGGGCATGACCCAGAGGCTCCGTGAGCCATGCCCCCAGCCCCCTGGCTGCGGGAATAGACGCTGCGCGCATGAGCACAGCGTTTATTCCCCGCTGCTCAGCAGCCGAAAGGGGGGACTCCCAACAGCCAGCCCCCCCCCCTCGCTGCGGGATACTGTCGGTCTGCGGGAGGGACACGGGAATGTCCCTGAAAACCGGGGCATTCCCGCGGTTTTCGGGACTGTTGGGAGGTATGAAGACTGAGGGTGAAATGTAATAGGGTGGCAGAGTCAGAAAGTGAGAGATTCGGTAAGAAATCTCCAGGTTTTTTAAAGCGGCAATCATTCATAATCAAACTGGTTTTGCAGTGTAAATAATTGCCGCTTTAAAAAAACCTGGAGATTTCTTACCACACCTCTCACTTTCTGATTTTCTCATCCTATTACTGTACATGTCAACCTAAAAATCTTTGCAGGGAGTGAGGCTGCAGTTCACATGGATTTAAAAACTTCTTTAATCAATATGTGAAGCCTACGTTGTATTTTGCTCCATGCTCAATCTGTACAGGAATACCACTGTAGGGGATATGGCAATAGCATTAAGCTTGTTTACATAGGCGACTCCAAGTAAACAAACCACATATTCTTCATCTAAATTCAGTAGCTACTAAAGAATTACTCCTGGAACATCAAGTGACAAATACAGTACAGTATAATGGTAAATGCTGGTATATCGGCTCTTGTTTACAGTAGAACACATGGAATGTGACTGGTTTCAGAACATAATCCTTTGAACATGTAAGCCGAGCACACAGGATGTAACATCTTGGTGTATAAGACACTGTCACAATCCCCGGCTATATCAGTTATTGCTGCTAAACTCAGGCCAAGTCCCTACAGAATCAGACAGTGCTGCTTTCAGTTCTTAACATTCTGCAGGCCAAACAGCTCAATATTAGCATTTGATGTACAGGGAATGTCTGCGGAACATGGAAACAGATCAGCATGTATACTTCAAAGCATCCAATATTAGTTTTATGGAAACAAAAAACAATATTTTGATGGACATTGTATCAAAAACAACCCGTAAATGTAAATTTACCTCGAGCTATTCCATAGATCTCTTCCGCTATCCTGGCAGCTTCTTTCCGGTTTCCTCGGACAATGTAAAAATGAGTGAGCAGAGCCAAGGACACTTTGATTAAAAGTTTAAAGCAGAAGAGCGCAAATATTGCGACATAAATATTAGTGAAAGCCAGAAGTATAGAGCTACTCTCCATTGTAGCTAACACACCAACTGAAAAGCTTTCACTGTAGCCGTCTATTTTTGGCAACTGAAAGTCTATTTTAGAACTTTCCACTGCTGGTTGACTTCAGAGAACGATCTCTATGAAGTAAATCAAATTAAAAGAACAATACACGTTGCCTTATGTGAAATAGGTGCTAAGAGCATTCATTAATATACGTTTTAGGAATTTGGTGTCATCAAACTTCCAGATGCCAAGCTCAACAGATTCCGGACAAGTGACAACTAAGTGTTAAAATTCAGAGCAAGTTGTCAAGCAAAGCCAGGAGTCAGAACCAGGAACATTACTCAAATGTAATTTTTAAATTTACTATCAAGTCATCATTTCAAAATACGAACATCTACTAGGCGTATTCTAGTACAAGTTGTAAAAAAAAAAAATACTCCAAAAAAATACACCAGGTGTATTTCACAAAATCAGACATTTAACATGTGTATACTAGGTGTAGGTCATTATTATTATTTTTCTCTCACTTTCTATACGTAGCTTCGGCTTCCGATCACTAATATTTATTAACACTATAGTATTTTATTGGTGTGCCGCTCTGGGCTTTCTAGCTTATGCTGTTTTTTTTAATGGATGCCACACCCTTAACCTAGATAGAGTGCTAGGGACCCCCAATATACAGAGAAGCCTTGTGGGCTTACACATAAATTTGCACAAATATACGCAACCAATATCTCTGAATTCTATTACCGTGTAGTGTTCAAGATTGGTTACTAACACCATTCAGTGAGCTGGGGGAACCATGGATTTTTACTTACTCAGTATTACCAGTCCTTTCCATGCACCTGAATGGTATTACTAAACTAATTGAGCATCTACCACTATATATGTCCATTGGAATAGATGGGAAGTTGCAGTGTAAAATGCATTTCCATTCTTTTATATTCCAGCAGATTCCAGAACAGCTAACACTCACCACATAGCAAGGTAGGGGAACTTACTAACAGCAGGTGCATGATCATAAAAGAATAGTGGTGGTGAAAGGAAGCATAACAAGCATCGCTCAGAAACTGTACACCAATATACAGTAGTAGGTCTGTATTTTCCTTAAGGTGTCTACACATGCGTCAACACTGCTGAGCACACTGAGCAATGTAGATTGCTTAGCAAACAGCGTTGTGGCAGGAGCGATCTGTCAGGGCCAGTGTTCTCCGGTAAGAAAAACGGCCCTGACCAGCAATCTCACTAGAATTACTGTATCCTGCATGTGGGATATCAATTGCGGGGACACTCATCGCTATTGCCCTTACACACAGAGTGATGACGAGGCATTTTCTAAGCCAGGGGTGGGCAATGTGTCCCTCCATCTGTTGAACTACACATCCCAGCATGCATTGCCTTGAGTTTTTCTATTTAGCCATGCTTGAACTGATACAAGGTATGCTGGGATGTGTAGTTCATCAACAGCTGGAGTGCCACTTATTGCCCATCCTGGTCCCTAAGCATTCGTTAGAAATCACTGTGTGTAGGCCCCATTAGATCTGTCCCTAACCTGCAGTACTAATTGCATCGCATTCTTACAACTTCTCAATCTGACGCTATACATCTAAATAAATGTATGCTCACTGAAATCTTCAGAGTGTAATTAATCAATAGCAATAGGGACAGGACAACTTGACATAAACTGTTTTGTGATCTTGGCAGCCATTTAACGCATACAGACTGTGGTATTGACTTTGGATTTAAACCTGTTTTACGTACAAATGCGATGGTTCATAGTCTGCTCTTGTGCAGAACCAGTTTTACGATACAGTCCGCACCCTCCCCCCCAGCTGCAGCATGATTGACATCTGACACTGTCCTTCAAAATTCTAGAGTGTTGCCCCTGTTTTGTAAGCGTGGCCAGGTACAGGGTCTGCAATGATGGATGTAGATTTTCTGGACCTGTATGTGTAAGCTGAATCGTACTCCGACTTAGGGGGGTATTCAATCTTTGTCGTGCTCCCGCAGCCATCTCCCGACGGGGGAGATGGCTGCGGGGCCCTATTCAATGCTGTCTTCCCCGACAGCATTGAACAGGGGTTTTGCGCAGAACGAGCCCGACAGCACAAGCTGTCGGGCTCGTTCTGCCGAGAAAAGCCGTAAATAGGCGAGCTCCTGGCCGGAGCTCGTCTATTTTCGTCATCAACTCGCGGCCACGCCCCCTTCTCGCCGCTCGGTGGCCGGGACATTGAATCCCGACTGCCGAGCTCCAGGCGAGCAAAACGAGAACGGGACAGGGGCACGGCTGTCGAGCTTGCTCGACAGCCGTTCCCCTGACATTGAATACCCCCCTTAATGGCTGATCCACTCAGACTGACTGTGGTCTGCTTCAATCAAGAGTAATGAGTGATGGTGATCCGAAGCAGCTCCCTCAGACACAGCACTTGGATCTCACAGATACAGAAGGAAATGATCTCCTACAGCTGCCTCCTGCTGTATTTCTATGGAATTGCATAGCTGCTTCTCAGAGACTGCAATCACAAACAAATCTGAGTCAGACCCTGCGCAAGGGTCTTTTGGCTGTCTTTGGACTCGTTGGAGCATAAAGGTCTGGAAATGTATGATTCACAGTGGAGAAGCAACACGCCACACCTTCTGGTTTCCTGTATATTAAGTGTTAGGCAGAAGGCGGTGTTATTTATTTTTATTTTTTTGCATGTCTGTTCCAAAGATCAGAAAATAGATTCAAATTGCATTAATACCTCTAATCAGGTTTTATGTTTTTAGATTTTGTATCAATGAATATGCTTTACATACAGAATGATTTGTAACTACAACACTTTACAACAACTATTTATAACATATACAATGATTACATCAATACCAAGTATGTTTTATACATATTTTTATTATTAGTTATCACATTACAAAAATGTTGTTGTATAAACAAAGGAGAGTAAAAAAACTAAACAGAATAACTAATTGTAAATGGAGTGTATGTTTACATCATCCACATGTGCATTTAGTCCTGTAAACGCGCTCACTGCATTATATAACCAAACTTTTCCTTCTGTCATTTGACAATATGACTAAATAAAAAGAAATTAAATAAAAAAACAAGTTCTAAAACACCAGTTTACTTTTCTTCTATTTATATTATATACTTTCTATAGAGATAAACTGTGTCATGGCTTGTGTACCTTGCTATTTGTTCTATAAATTGCATAGAGTGCGTTCCAGAAGGGTAGGAGAAGCAGTTATGCTTTTAATATTAACTTTCCAGTGCATACAAAAGTACATAAATGGTGAATGAAAGTAAAACTTCGATCGACTACTGTACAAAATCAAAAGTATATATAAAAGTTTTGATGACATACGTTAAGGTTATTGTTAAAAGGTCTAACATGAAATACTTTTTTCATCTTTCATTTACATCCAATTACCAGGTTTCTGGGACACTTTAGGGGAGATATTCAATTATGGACAATGTGCTGCCAACATTGCAAGCTTCCGGCGCACCTCTTGCAATGTAGATGGATGCGATGTATAATTGCGTAAAAGCACATGGCGTAAAATAAACAGAACTAAATTCCTCCTTGAATGCTGTCACATGGGAGTGCTTGAATAAGCTTTGTCATCAGCTAGACAACAGCAATGGTCAGAACAACTCGAGCTTTGTGCTTCCTATACAATTTTCTCTAGTGGTGGGAGGAATTTACATACAAGGTGTTACAGTGCCTTGATGCAAAACCACCTTGTATAAAAAAGTACAGCAAGTGGAATGGTTCCAACCATGGGGATACAGTCATTTGGTCTACAACAAGAAGGTTGACAAGCAGAAAGGTCGACATGGGTCATTAGGTCGACAGTCAAAATGTCGACATGGGGTTTTCACTGTTATTAGAGCCGATATGTGCCGACAGGTGGTATTTCATGCCCTACCACCCACTAGGGCGTGGTGGGAGAATAAAATAGTGTGCCGAGCGCAGCGACCCCGAAGCATTGCGAGGGGACGCGGTGCACTTTAACCTGTGTCCATTTTGACTGTGTCGACATTCAGGTAAAAAAAAACCAGTGAAAACCCCATGTCAAAATTTTGACTGTCGACTTAATGCTTGTCGACCTAATGTCCCTGTTGACCTAGACCCATGTCGACCAACTTGTTGTAGACCTAATGGATCCATACCCCAACCATGTATGCCAACAGTAGAGTACTGGAACAGTCAACGGTAAGACACAGACTCACTGATTTTTGCATGTAGCCCTTAAACGCAGATGGCAAGAACATTGCACTTAATATTGACCCATTTGCATGATATTACATTCAATGTGGGAGCCCTCTATCCCTCCCCTGAAGCTATGGGACAGACCACCATGAGAGGAGGACCACTGCAGCAGCAACATGGTGCAAGAATAGCATTAAGGGGACTAGGATGGGTGGGATGGGGAGCAGCAGAAGCAGACTGAGGCCTGTTGTAGAACGGGTCCATTTACTAGTAGTATACTGTGGGTTTTCTTCTTACCTGAAGATTACATTTTATATTGAAAAATGTTACAGATTGGAACCAGGGGGGAAAGGGATCACCTGTGCCAATCATTGCATTTAACTCCGCTTCTTTAATGTTAACCTAACTTTTTGATTCAAAACTGTACAATCGTAAAATCACACTAGCGACACACCTAGGGGCTCAGATGAAAACTCAAGGTGGAGAGGGGAGGCGGTGATTGGGAAACTTGTGATAAGTCTTCCTGCTAATACCAGACTTCCACCTGCCATTTAAAGATGGTGGATGGTCAGCGCGTATAAGGTTGACATGCCTGGAAGGCTGACACAAGCATTAGGTTGACAAGGGCTAGGTCAACAGTGAAAAGGTCAACATGTTTTTTTTTTTTTTTTGAGCCGACAGGCGGTATTTCATGCCCTACCAGCATCGCAAGCCATGCCAGGGGACGCGTTGCACTTTGACGGTCAACATTCGGGGGGGATTAAAAGTGATCACCACTGCAGGCTCCTCCTCCTGCGTCACCATACAGCGCCATCACTGCTTCCAAAAAGCAAAAACATGGAAAAACCCTCAAGCCGATGAGCAGAGCTTCACTGAAATTACTGCTGTTCCAGAGGGTAAGAAACTAGGATCAACCTCACAGCAATTCAGCTGATCAGTGGGAGAAACTGTATTGAGTAGCAGGGATAGAAGAAATAGCACTAGCACAGATAAGCACATTTCTCAACATAATGTATAGGAAACACCAAACATCTGGAAACACCAAATATATGCTCAGCAAAGCGTGATACAGTCCAGGGGGTAGTATACTTCCAGGCAAGCTTTGGTACAAAGGGTTTATAGCAGCAGCGTAGTCTGAGCACAGCCCAAGGTCTGGTACATTCATAGGCAGGTAACGACAGGAGAGTACAACAACTAGACAAAAACATAAGAAAGATCCATTCAAACTGCAGGGAGGTGGCGAACTGGGGATACAAATAACACCTACCATCCATGCATGTGTGATGCTAATAGATGGAACTGCCAAGACACTGGTCAGGAATTCTCCTGCCTAGCCAGGCGATGATAGTAACAGGTACAGATAGCAATGCTTCACATCTCCACAGACTCCTGATATTTAAGGTCACATTTATGTAGACATTCCAAAAATTCTGAAAAGCTGACAGCCTTTCTGGCACCACTGTAGCATAACCTGTCCTTTAAGTCCTGCCATGCTCAGGCAGGCTGGCTGTGTAATGGCCAGCTGGATATAACCTGAACAGGACAGGTAAGTGCTCAGCACACCCCTTCTGTATGTGCAAGACTAGTGTATTTAGCAAATGTCTGCTGACAAAATAGGGTCTACATGCAGGGTGATTTCAGGGCATTTTCTAAGCAATCTAACTATATCGCTTTGAAAATGGCCCTACATCGCTCCATGTGTGGGGTCAATAGCGATGCGCGGCATAATAAACAGTATGTTGCATAAATCTAGTTAATCGCCAGTCATGTAATGTGATCTATTAACATTTATCCTATGAGAAACAAAGAAAAAAAAAACACTTCGGTGAGAGAATCAGAAAGTGAGAGATTAGGTAAGAAATCTCTAGGTTTTTTAAAGCGGCAATCATTTACACTGCAAAACCAGTTTGATTTCTTGCCAAATCTCTCACTTTCAGATTCTCTCACCCCATTACATTTCACCCTTCGTGATGGTGTCATTTTCCTTTACAAGACCCTGCTGGCTTACAGTATACTACATTGGCAACAGAGTTGGGGATATTCATATATTCAAAAAACAGATTAAGTATCAATAATAATGCATTAAGTAATACTACCATTTTCTTAAAACAGGATCACCAAGTACTTCCATTACATTTTATAATGAATTATATACGCAGACAACATTTTTTTTTTTTTTTAAAGAGATTACAATCATCTGCTTTGTTTTTGGAACATTTGTATAAAGCATTTTGTTTTTATCAGCTCTTGTTCAATCTTCTGGCTAAGTAATTCCTAGCACTGCTTGCCACGCTTCGGGCTCGGTGGCTCGCCACACTATATAAAATCAACTCCACGCCGACGTGGATAGTGGGGGTATGAAAAATACGGAGGACGCGTTCTGCTGCGCTCGCCACATGTAAACATAAGAAAACCGTAATAAATAAAATAAGAAGCGTTTGTTGTAGCTATCCTGCATCTATAATAGGATAACCATGACAGGCCATTCGGCACAATGTTGCTAATTAGCTGGCCATTGACTTTGCAGTGTGTGAAACGCTGGCACAATAGAAGTAACATTGGTACTTGTGTAGTTTCATGGCGCCAGCATGCGTCTGAGTCTCCTTGCGGGGCTCGCTTCGCTCGCCCACGCTGCGGGCTCGGTGCCTCGCTACGCTCGCCACGCTATCTAAAATCAACTCCATGCCAACGTGGATAGTGGGGGTATGAAGTATCCATGTTGGCATGGAGTTAAGTTATTTATTAACAGTTTCTTATATAGCGCAGCATATTCCATTGCGCTTTACAATAGCAGACAGTGATACAACAAAACAGGGTATTTACAGACAGTCAAAATGTAGGAGGGCCCTGCTCGCAAGCTTACAGTTACTTTATTTTAGATAGTTTGGCGAGCGTACCCAACCCGGAAGTAGCACGGCGCCAAGCTGGTGCCGTGAAACTACACAAGAACCGTAACATTTAATAAATAAATAGATCTGAAATTTTATTTGGTACTTGTTTCCTAGAACGGCGCCCAGATTTTCTATATATGCAAACGTAGGGAAATCGCATGGGCCATTTTAGTTCTGTGCGATGCGTTAATGTAATTTATTCACTGCTCTGTGTGGCCCAGGGGATCACACCTCACGCAACAATGATATCATTGTATGACATACAATGATGTTTTTTACGCAGCCCCCCACTATCCACGCCACCCCGAAGCATGGCGAGCGCAGTGAGCCCTGCGAGGGGCGGTGGAACGCGTCCTCCGATGTTTTCATACCCTCACTATCCACATTGGCATGGAGTTGATTTTATATAGTGTGGCGAGCGCAGCGAGCCACCGAGCCCAAAGCGTGGCGAGCGCAGCAAGCCCCGCGAGGGGGACGCAGATTACTTTGCATGTATTCCACGTCCGCTTGCCACGCTTCGGGCTCGGTGGCTCGCCACACTATATAAAATCAACTCCACGCCGACGTGGATAGTGGGGGTATGAAAAATACGGAGGACGCGTTCTGCTGCGCTTGCCACGCTTCGGGGTGGTGTGGATAGTGGGGGGGGGGGGGGTGCGTAAAACCTCTTTTTATGACATACAATTATATTATTGTATACCTAATATTACATGAAAAAATCACGTCGCACCTCACATGGCCCATGCGATGCGATTTCCCTATGCAGAATAGCCTACTAAGCAAATAGCTTAGTAGGCGCCGTTCTAGGAAACAAGTACCTTTTATTTAAACTACTAAAGCTTAAACATTTTGCGATCAGTCCCTTCAACTTTAATATGGTTCAAAAAATATCAGTTTAAGGGTTATATTACAACACATGGCATACATGGCCTTCTGTAATTTTTCCTATAAATTATACCTAGTCCAAAGCCCTTATTAAGAATTTTACTATTTCCCATAGGGCCAAATACATGTTAACAGGTTACATCCAGTCATCTCTCATAGTGCTACTCAGTGCTAGATAATAGTGTCGATTACTAAGTGGGCAATTCAGATCAGATCTTGCACTATGCCTCCTGATAGTGAAGATCTCTGAAGCGATGTATTATGGTTAATTTTTTTCTTATACCTTATACAGATACGCAGAGAACATAGTGAAGACTCTGTACTGTAATAAGAAATAATCAGTGCAGTTGGACATGGGGGGAAGGGGGGGGGGGGGGAATCGATCTCCCCCCCCTAGTGAAACGGTGATAGAGTAAAACATTACCAGAGGTGTAACAAGTATCCCAAACAGTGGAGAAGTGGACAAGATCCCCGTAGCAACCAGTTCCTACCCATCAATTTGTGAAATGTAACTAATATAAAATGTTATATAGACACTGATTGGTTTCTATGGGCAACTGCTCCACGTGGCCATTCTTTAGGAGGCTTGGTACCATCTCCACCACAGTATCAGAATAGATTAGGCTAGAATATGCTTTTACGAGACATCAGTACAATAGGCATTTCTCAGACTTCCGAGAGATGACTGTCATCTACACTTCACAACATATAACCAAATGGTTATATTTTGTTTGGTTGCGATGGATGATTGTACATTTGCATCAGGCAGCTTTGAAGAAAAAAAAAAAATACGTGAATACGTGCTTTAACCAACAGCAAACAGTCAAATACCAGATCTTCATCATTTGCCTTCACTACAATGATATCGCTGCTCACTGTGATATGTAAATAAAAACATTTAGGCTTGGAAATTATTTAAAAAAAAAAAAAAAAAATTATTTTATATGCACATTAATGTTGGTTAGCGAATATCCCTCTGTATACTGTACATGTTTATGTACAAATTGTTCTCAGAAAAGCATGGCTATCTTTCATGCGCATAGTGCACAGATGGGAGACTACTGTACGTATATATGTGCTCTAATTGCACTGTCCCCTAACCTGTACAAATACTGACTAATCTGATTATTCACCAAAGAGGTAGGGGATTCTGGCAGCCTAATGATCAATGACAGGGTAAAAAAAAAAGGTAGGTCATTCAGGGAGTTAGAACCTTCCAAACTTAATATGCAGATGGAGCGCCTCTCAGCCAGCACCGGGGATCGCCAAAACATCTCCGCTGGTGATTGACGCCGGAGATGCGCTCCACCTAACTGGGACGCACAAGCGTCTAACACGCCAGTGTTAGGGGGGGGGGGGTGTTTGAGGGGAGGCGGCGGGGGAGCTCCGTCAGAAGGGCACGCGCGTGCGTCCCCTTCCGGAGGTTGGCAATCCGACCACCAGACTCCCGCTAAATGAGGCCGGCTCCATCTGTACCAGCATTTAAAATGGCACTAGCAACACAGTGCAATTATAGGCAGCAAGAATAGTGCAATGGAAGGCTGATGACACGTTAAGACATTCAGAGGCAGGAGGAAACATGGGACTACTGTATGAGAACCTGGGAAAGTGTGACGTAAAAGGATTCCTTTTCTGTAAACTGTAGTATCTGCTGAAAAAATACTTTGAAGGTCAAAGTGTACAGTCTAAAGATGTGATGGTACGCAAAAGTAGATCTATGAACAGAATTGCCTCTTTGCAGTTTGGTCATTTTTTTTGTGATTTTTTAGGACAGCGGTGTCTTGACCAAGCTCCTTCTGGACCTGAGGCGCTAACAGCGATGTCAATCAGGTAGTCTGGGGTTGTCCATCGCAAGAAGACCAGAAATAAAAAACTAATGACTACAAACAGGGCAAAGATGCAGCCAGTGACTAAACCACAGTGATTTACCAGTCGCTCAAGTCTTTCGTTCATAGGTAAGACGGTCTCATTAGCAACGCGATCATATACCTAGGTGGAAAACACAGAAACAGGCAAGTGAAGAGTAATACAAGATCGGGGTGTACACAGTATTTATGTGCGGCACATTATAGCTGAAACAGGGCAGGTATCCACTGTTTATGTATTAGAGACTGATCTATACAAAAGTAGTATGACCATTGTTTTCTGGACTATAAAACAGTATCGGCTACTAAATTGATGACTTGCTGTGTTAATTTTTTTTCCCAATTATCCTCAGTACTCTAACACACTTATTATATTACTATCCTTTATGTATAAGGCACTGACCTGATTCAGAATACAAAAAAGCATACGTACAATAACGTGAAAAGGTAAACCTTTTACATTTCACCAAAAAAACTAGTAAAATCGGATTAAAATAAGCTGGTTAGATAATATCTGCAGTTACTGCAGTCAGTGACAGAATGCAGAGAAAAGACAGGATGAGTCCTTTATTACTAGGCTTTAGTATTTATTTATATATTTTTTTTTTTTTTACATATGATGCATACATTTTAAAAAAAGGCCCTTATCAAAGAAAGCTCTGAGCACTCCAGACAATAGACTAAGGGGGATATTCAATCTCCGGCGAGCACCTTCCATCGGGGAGATGCCCGCCGGGCCCTATTCAATGCTGTCTTCCCCGACAGCATTGAGCAGGGTATCTCGGCAGAACGAGCCCGACAGCACTAGCTGTCGGGCTCGTTCTGCCGAGAACAGCCAGGAAGTGACGAGCTGCCGGCTGCAGCTCGCCTCTTCCCGGCCGCAACTCGCGGCCACGCCCCCTTTTCGCTCCCCGGCAGGCGGGACATTGAATCCCGACTGCGTGTTCTCGGTCGAGCTGACCGAGAACGGGACTGGGTCACGGCATTGAATACCCCCCTTAAGCTGGGCATACACTATTGCAATTTCTTGCAGCAGTGTATGCCCAGCCGATCACCTGCAAGCCACCCAGGACCTTCCCGGCCGGCAGTCGCATGTGATCAAACACATGCGGTCCTTTACGTGTGATAGAAACATAGAATTTGATGGCAGCTAAGAACCATTTGGACCATCTAGTCTGCCCCTTTTTTAAACATGTTACCTCAAACCATATTTGATCCTTATTTCTTTGTAAGGATATCAATATGCCTATCCCAAGCATGTACAACTGTATTTGCCTCTACCAACTCTGATGGGAGGCTATTCCACTTATCTACTACTCTTTCTGTGAAGTAATTCTTCCTCAAATTTCCCCTGAATCTTCCTCCCTCTAGTTTCAGTGCATGTCCTCGTGTTCTGCTGCTTCTCTTCCTGTGAAGAATGTCTCCCGCCTGTACCTTGTTAAAACCCTCTATATATATATATATATTTGAAAGTTTCTATCATGTTCCCCCTTTTCCTTCTCTGCTCTAAAGTATACATATTAAGATCTTTTAGTCTTTCCTGGTATGTTTTGTGATGTAGGCCATGCACCATTTTAGTTGCCCTTTTTTGTACAGTCTCTAATGTATTTATATCCTTCTGGAGATATGGCCTCCAGAACTGAACACAGTACTCTAGGTGAGGTCGTACCAATGACCTATACAGTGGCATTATTACTTCTTTCTTTCTACTGCTGATACCTCTCCCTATGCAACCAAGCATCTGACTTGCCTTCTTCATTGCAATGTTACATTGCCTACCTGCCGTTAAGTCCCCTGAAATAGTGACACTTAGATCCCTCTCTTCCTCAGTAGTTTCCATTATAGTGCCATTTATACTATATTTAGTCTTTGGATTTTTGGAGACCCAAGTTCAGGATTTTGCATTTTTTGGCATTAAACTGTAGTTGCCATGCTCTTGACCATTCCTCTAATCTACCTAGATCATCAATAATTTATTTTACCCCTCCTGGCGTGTCTACCCTGTTGCATACCTTTGTGTCATCTGCAAAAAGGCACATTTTACCCTCATGGATTGCATGCAACCCATGTTCCCCGCCCGGCCCTCTGCCAGGAGTGAGGTCTGACCTGCATGTCGGTCCAACTTCTGACTCGGATGCGCATGGGACATCACACTGATCCAATTTGGGTCGATTTCACTGCCCATTCTATCAGGAACGGGTGATATCGGCCCAAATCAAGTTAGTGTATGGGGGCCTTTAGGTTAGATTTGTAAGGTTGTTAAATACTGCATAAAAAAACATAAATTTGTTCCAATGACCAACTGCAGGATACACTGCTTGGGATTCTTAACATAGGCCTCTCTTAACTTACTTAGAAATAGTCTTGTTTGGGGTCCAACCGTTCTAATGTGCATGTGCGGTCATCATTCCATTGCTTCCACCCTTGAGGAAATGTTGCAGAATATAGCCTGTACAGTAGGTTGCAACTTCTAAAGCAATCTAAATCTGGTGTTAGCTACATGGGCTTGGAACAGTATGTCTCACAAGCGGCTAGCAGAGACCTATTGGGGATGCTATTGTGATTGGTAATGGGAAACCACAGCAACTATCCGTATGTCCTAAATACATTTTGTGGGTATCCCCAAAAACAGATGTTTTCCTGCTAAATGAATTGAATAAATTTGCCCCAAAAGCTCTTTTTACCTATTTACAACCAGTAGCTGGAAAAGTTGCATATTACCTAATACAGTTATGGCACTGCCTTACTCTATAGCAGTGGTGGGGAACCTCAGGCCCTGGCAGTGGTGGGGAACCTCAGGCCCTGGGGCCGTATGCGGCCCCCGTAGCCGGTCTGAGGGCCCTCCTACCCACCCGGCGGCTTTGCCGGGAGTCAAGTACAGGGGACTTCTTGCGAGAGGACGGTAGTTCTTGCGAGATTCCTCTTAATCAACAGCAACCAGAGACTGTCAGTCCTATTCAGCGGCAGCGGAGCATGGGACAGCTGCAGCAGGACAATTTGTAAGAATTTTTTTTACATATAGCCCTCGAAGGATTTTTCCACCATACAATTGGCCCTTGGAACAAAAAAGGTTCCCCACCCCTGCTCTATAGGTTCTGTGCAGATGAAGCCCATGTGGCATGCAGTTGTACAGTACAACATCAAACAAGCATTGTGGCTCAGTTTCAATGTTACCGTTTTAATACAAATATCTGTAAGGTGCTATAAACTTCTACAGCAATATAAAAGGAACATAACAATAAGTGTACGCCAGATCCCTTTATGCACAGAAATGACATTCCTAAACAGATCTTTTTCCAGAAAAGACTAAAACTGCATTAATTAAGCAACTCAAATTAACATTTGAAAGCAATGCCTACTATAAGAAATAAAAAAATGTTATTTCACTGTATCCCTATTATGGATAACAACATTGGGAAAGACTTAGGGGGTATTGAGTCCTGAACAATATTTCCGATAGACAGACATATCGGCGGTTTTCCACAAGAATACAGATGAATCCGTCGTTATTCAGCTCGCCAGCACACCATTTCTTCATTCCTGGCAGCTGGCATGCTTATCATATGTGTATCACATGCTTGCGTGTCCATAGCAGTGAATGAGGCGATCGAGCATCGCAGATGCGCCACAATCGCCGGTGCGCTGAGAGCCAGCTGGATGACAGCGGCTCCATTTGTAGGTCAAATTTACTTTAAGCCATTCAAAGTTGGGTCCATATTTGCGACTGTCTAAAAAGATTCCGACAGTTCCAAAGTCTAGTATCCCGGTCATTTTTCGATAATGCAGATTTGAGTCCTGATGATCGATATCTCCGCTAGTCGGAAAGATTGGGCAGAATTGAATACCCCCCATAGGCTTATTTATGAAGCCTTGGAGAAAGATAAATTGGATGGAGATAAAGTACTAACCAATCAGCTCCTAACCGCAAAGTTAGTTTTTTTTTTAAATAAAAGGACATTTAGGAGCTGGGTGGCTGGTACTTTATCTCCACCCATTTTCTTTCTCCACGGCTTCATAGACTTACTTTTAATATTATGTAGGTGAAAAAATCTATTGCCATTATAATACATCATACATGTTGGTTAAAAACACACACACACACACACACACACACAAAACAACCAAGAAAAAAATAAATAACACTGAAGTTGGGCTTCTGAACTCACTTTTTCAGTTCTCCCAGCGACTTCCCTCCATGTATAAAAAGTTTTAACCGTGTTGTGGATTGCTTCAGGGCATGGCAAAGTTCCTGCTTCCAACTGGTCTATAGCTTTTTCTAAGCCAGCGCAGAGAGACTTTACAGAGGGCTCGCACAGGATGATGAAATTCTCGGGCAGGACCTCCGGGATTCCTCCCACTCTTGTACTCACCACCTGTTACAGTAACACAAAGCTGTAAGCCTTATAACTGTACCTTGTTCTACTAGTGCACACGGAACTACAGAAACACAGAAAGAATGATTTGGGTTTTTACATGTACTTTTTCTGTTTAGTATCAACAATCTAGCACCACCCTAAACTGGAATACAGACTAAAGGTGCCCATACATCAGCAGGCACTATCCTCTAACCCGCTTGAAGCGCCGATGAAATGAAACATGTTTGAAATGTCCAATTCTGTGATCCCCACCGGATCACAATACATCATATGTGCACCTTTACCAGGTGCAGCCATGCAGCATTACACATTTATATATGTCAACATATCTTTCCTTACCTTTCAAGCAATATCTATAGAAGTATAGAAATAAACATGACAAAATATGCAGCCAAACTAAACATTCTTAATTATTTAGTCATCTGTGAGCTAATGAAAGTATCCAATTCTTCAATCTGGAGATAAAGGGTAAGAGGCAGACGCTCTGTTTCAGCATGAGGTTGGCTGTCACTCAAACAATTTACATGTGCCCAGAAGTCTATGTTCCTCAGTCGCTTATTTGCATATTGTCTCTAAGGACTGTAGTCCCCAGAAACCAGTGAAGTCAACAGAACTTCTGCTTATAAATGTATATTTTTGGGGGGCTGTAGCTGCACCGCCTTTTCTGCCAAAGTTGGGATACAACACCTGTTGGGATCTGCTTTTGCCAATTTAAACAGTCTTATATAATGATTTACGACCGATGGTAGAAAAATGGCCACAGGATAGTGCAATAACACGTGAGATCCGGAATACGTTCCCAATCCCATGTGATATTGCAGCTCCAATAGCTGCTTTTTATACATGATGCATTGTGTGCCTGAGGCACCAGAAGCGTAATCCCTGATAAGTGCTCACAAATGGGAGAGCAGCTTGCAACATCGGGGCTAATTGGAAAGCCCTCAGTAAAGCCATTAGCAGGGGTATATTATCATGGTTAATATGCTCCTCCCTAAATCCTTTAAAAGATTAAACTTTTATTTTTATTCTAATAAGTAGGTTGAAAAAAGTGTTTCCTTACCAATATATTGTAAATTAACCTTTAATACTTTATAGGGTGATATAATTTATCTATATAGAGCTTATATTATGCAGCACATTACAAAGAACACATGTAATAATGCACTGCCCCACTGCAGCATACAGTGTAAATTCCTTAGAACACAGACAAGGCTGGTTACTAGGACATTGAGAATACTCATAGATGGAGAAGAGCTGGTTGCAGTGAACCATCACTAAGGATTCATTTGGAACACAAGCTTTTATTTTTACGATGATCGTTGATTAATTTGTTAATTACAAATAAAATAAATAAGTCAGACGATACGATATTGCACTGTCCGTAAGCCTTAGAAAGATATGAAGTGGATGGAGATAAAAGGGCCTGATTTAGACCTGAGAGCAAAATTGCAATATTTGCAGATGGACAAAACCTCGCTGCACTGCGGGAGGGGCTGATGTAACATATGCAGAGTTAGATTTAGGGAGTGGATTTGTTTCTGTGCAGGGTAAATACTGGCAGCTTTATTCTTACACTGCAATTAAGTTCTTAGTTTACACATAGCCCACCCAAATCTAACTATCTACACATGTTGCATCTGCCCCACCTGCGGTGCAGCATCTGCAAATATTGTACCAAAGTATCAACCAACCAGTTCCTGTTATTTTTTAAACACATGGCAGTTAGAAGCTGATTGGCTGGTACTTTATCGCAGTCCATTTTCTCTCCAAAGCTTAGTACATAGACCCCTAAAATTGAAGTACTGATGAAGGGAACCTTTAAAATGTACTTAAATAAGATGTTATATTTCAATAATATACCTGTAGTCCACAGCTAGCAGCTTCCACAATTGCCATGCAGAAGGCCTCTGTAAGTGATGTGTTGAGGAATATATCACCCTTCACTAGGACGTTCCGCACCTGTTGGTGTTCTAGAGCACCTAATAGCTGCACTCTAAAAAAAAAAAAAAAAAAAAATCACACAATAAAAACATTAAACGTTTATTGCATGGATATACCCAAACTTGGTTTCACACCTTTATGGAATAATTGCGTAACCTTTACTTACTTTATTTTTGATTGATTCATTAATGTGTGTTTTTGCCAATATATGCAATATCCTGGAAAAAATTCTATTTTTGTAGCCTTGCTGTGGATAGAATTGTACATCTCACAAAGCACCTGAATTGCAGCCCTATCAGTGGCTGTGTCTTTTGCTTATCAAACATCTGCAACTTTATGCAAATGCCCTTCCCTAGTGTATATCTATTAGGGAAGCCAATCCCGGAGCATTTTTTCAATTCCGGGATTCGGGTTTGAAAAATGCTCAATCCCGGGATTCCCGGGATTGGCTTCCCTAATGAAAAACTGCCCCGGCCGCCCTTCATATTTACGGTACTTACAATTGCGGGGGCTGGGTGGGCGGGCAGGTGAGTGTGCAGAAATGTGCAGGGGCCGGGAGCGGGGTGGGCTGGTGTGCAGGTATGTCCAGGGGCCCTGTTGCTGGGTGGGCGGGCGTGCTGCTATGTCTGAGAGCGGGGTTGCTGGGTGGCTGTGCGTCCTGCGCAGCGTGACATTTGACCTCGTCACGCTGCGCAGTGCTGGACTGTGCCGGGTATGGGAGAAGCCGGGCAGCGTCTGAGCTAGTGCTCAGAAGCTGCACGGCATTAGACTGCGCATGCGCAGTCTAATCCCAAAATCCCGGGATTGGAATCTCCAATCCCGGGATTTAAATCCCGGCGTTTTGGGGGCCAAATCCCGGGATCGCGCCAATCCCGATCCCGGGATTGGCCACCCTAATATCTATGTGTCCAAATGTGCAAGAACTAAGAAACCCACTTTCAGCACCCATATATGCTAAAATAATGATTGGTACCATTACACCGATATAATATGCGCATAAGATGGACCATCAATGTGCATTGGCTTATGGTGTGTACACACAGCTTGCTATTCGATCCCGAAAATGTCATTCTGATTGTACCCGTGTGTACAAACCATCAGCCACCTCCCTATCATCAAACACCAAAACATTTCCGAGATTGAAGCGCATGCCAGATGCACAATCGCAACTGTGTGTGTGCACAGAATCTAGACTCGTGCAGGTTTTTTGGATGCATGTGTAGTAGGAAAAAAAAGTGTTGCGTCTGACTCCGAAACCTGCCCAGACAGTTCTATTTAAATTTGCGATAAAAGGCTCTCACTGCTTCAATATTTTTGAAATCTAAGATTTCCTCTGCGGTCTTTCAGTTTTCACAAGTATTCTGCACATGTGCAGTTCCAATGAAAATGTAAGCTCTGAGCATGGGTGGCCCTAACATAGTAATTAAGGCTGAAAAAACACGTAACTCCATCGGGTTCAACATATCTGACTTGAGAAGTCATATCTATAGGATTCCCTTAGTGGCCAAAAATGTATTCAGTTTTGATTTGAATTCGGGTGTGGATTATTTGGTCTACAGCAACTAGGTCAACAAGCATTAGGTCGACACCACTAGGTCGACATGCAGCAAGGTCGACACAAGCATTAGGTTGACATGGGCAATGTCGACAGTCAAAAGGTCGACGTGGGTTTTTTTACCCAAATGTCAACATGGACACAGTTTCAAGTGCACCGCATCCGCTCGCAATGCTTCCAGCACGGAGCCTCGCTGCGCTCAGCACACTATTTTATTCTCCCACCACACCCTAGTGGATGGTAGGGCATGAAATACTGCCCTACGGCACATGTGGCCTCAAAAAACAGTCAAAAACCCCATGTCGACCTAATGCTTGTAGACCTAGTTGCTGTAGACCAAATGACCGTATCCCTTAAATTCATGCATGCACAGTGTGTTGACAAGAGTCTCAGTTACGCACACTTTTGCAGACCCTTCTTTCCGCAGATGTGCTCTACTCACTCAAACACCAGGATTGGCTAAAAAAAAAAAAACACTCTCAAGGGCTTTTCAGAAGTTCCCTGTGGGACAAGGATACTGCAGCACATTGGAAGACCACAGAATGTACGCATTTGTTTTTGAATTGTTACATAAACTGTAACATTTTAGCTACAAAGCCATATAAAAAAAAATCTTTAGTAATTTATCCCAGATCTGAAAATACAAACAACTGCCCGATAAAATAAAAGCATTGCCAACATGTACAGAAAGATACAGAGAAACAATACAATTAGTAAAACTTAAGGGATGTCTTGTTCTAGAGCAGTGGTTATCAACCTCAGTCCTCAAGGACCCCCCAACAGTGCACGATTTCCAGGTCACCCTGCAGGTGCACAGGTGCACTCATTCATTGACACATTTGAAAAGATCACAGGTGGAGCTAATTATTTCACCTGTGATTCTGTGTGGAGACCTGGAAAATGTGCACTGTTGGGGGTCCATGAGGACCATGGTTGAGAACCACTGTTCTAGACAATAATTTAAAGCTACAGTGCCCTCTCTATATGATTTTTTATAGTAGAGTGATCTGCATCCTATTGCTTGCAACAGCAAGTTTGTCTCTGTAGGAGTTGATTTCACATTATAATAATAATAATAATAATAATAATAATAATAATAATAATAATAATAATAATATTTATATAGCACTTTTCTCCCAATAGGACTGAAAGTGCTTTACCATTGTCTTTACAGCTCAAAATACACAACAAGCTTAAGAGTAGATATCAGTAAGATGCTTGAATAAATAGGTAGGTTTTTAGTCTATTTGTAAAGGATTCTACAGTTGGGGCTTCTCGCACTGTGCGAGGAAGAGAGTTCCATAGAGTTGGAGCAACAAAGGAAAGCTCGACCCCCAGATGAATTTTTATTTTATGTTCAATTTGCCTGGATTTCTGCACTGGCATAAAAAGGTGTACAGTAGTTCTTCAGGTCATTATTACCTGCGGGGTTAAAAATGGACCTTCTCCATTAAGTCACCTGGAACTTTCACTAGGGAACTGGATTCTGCAATCGAACTTCACAAAAATGTGACAAAATGTAAAAAATTTTTGCAGATAACAAACATTTCTTTACCACACTAGTACAAAGGATTGTTTTCATTCACACCCTGTTCAGGGCACTAACAGCCTAGGTTCCTACCAACTGGAGGAAAATCTAAAACCTCAGTAGGTTTTAGAACCAAGTAGCTTTATACCCCTTTCAGACAGCGACCTGGCATTTTGACTGCCATGTGCAGTCTCACCCCCTTTCGCACATAGAAGCAAATTATTGGGTTAAAAGCGGTCAACCCGGTAATTTGCTGAAAACATGGGTAAATTATATAGTGTGAAAGGGTCTACCAAAGTCGACGACCCTGTTAAAAAGCAGGGTCAGGAGGACCCGGGATTTAAGACCTGGTATGACCCTTTCACACTGCACAAATTACCGGGTAGATCTGCTTCACTCAGTAATTAGCTGTTATGTCTAAAAGGGGTATGAGTCAGATCCCTGTGCGATAGTAAATCATGCACATACCTCCCAACATGACCCTATCCAGGAGGGACACAATGCTCTATTCCTGTACTTCCCTCTTAATTTATGATTGCCATCACCTGTGTTGATACAACTTTCTTATCAAGTAACCTGTTCAACACAGGTGATGGTAATCATAAGTTGAGGGAAGTCCAGGCACAGAGCATAGTGTCCCTCCTGGAGAGGGTCATGTTGGGAGGAATGCATTAACGCGTTTCAAGAAAACTCAAAAGCATTGCTGTTTTTACCTGTCATGGAGCTGGTATCTTTCTCTTACTTCTTCCAAAATTATTCTCTTTGGTCCCTCTCCTCCTATAAGAAACTGTAGTTCTGGGTATTTCTGGCACATTTCAGGAATGATTCCGCTCAGCAAGTCAATCCCTGTTAGAAACAATAGAGAGGAGAACCCATACAGTACCTGTAATTATTTTGTCTTGTTAATTGGACTTAGTCTGTGAATATGCATTTAGAATACTAGATTTGTTCTTTGACATGAAACATGGACCAGGAAAGTATTTTACCCCTCCAGAAGCCGCACCTGCCTCCTGAAATGCTGACAAGCGAGAATTACTGCCCTCCTCTTGCTAGTAACTAGTAGTTAAAAGTAGCTTGCGAAGACCACAGCATAAAATGTAATTAATTAAATGACATATTTTAAATAGAAAATACATGACAGATACTATCTGTAAGAGTGTGTCCACCCCGAGAGTATACTGACCATGGAGCTAGATGATATGCAGTCATTAAGTCGATAGTATCTAGATCAATAGTGAAAAGGGTCAACATGAGTTTCAGGATTGTGTTTTTTTTTTTTTTTTTTTTTTTTTTAAGGATTTGTTCATACTTTACCAGTGGCCATAGAGGGTGAATATAATAGTGCCTGAAGGACACTGTATACCAATATGGTGTCCGTGTCGATCTATATTGACAGACACTAAAAAGCATGAAAAACTTATGTTGGCCTTTTCCCATGTCAACCTTTTGCTTGTTTGTCGACAAAAACGTGGTTGACCCTTTGACTGACAACCTAACTATCCACGCCAAAGCAATATGGACTCCTAGAAAAAAGCGTGTATGGGACCGGTAATCAGTGACAATTTCCAATGACCAGATGCTGTCAATCACACATCAGACCAACTTTCCTACAACCATCCAACTAGTTGGTTGGACTAAAAATCTGGTACTGTATGTGGTTAAATGCCAATAAGCAATTTGCCCACAAACTCAGGAGAATGGACACAAACATATAAATCAAATAGGTCCAACTACAATACATTGTCTGAGTGACAGTTGTCCATTTTCTGATTTGGGAAACAAATGACATTTGCTCCTATCCAGTACCAGGTTTTTATTCCATCCAACCAACTAGTTGGATGAGAGTTGATCTGATGTGTGGCCAGCATTCCTCTTCTGCAAAGTTATCTGAGGTTAGAATTTGTTTGCAACTATGTGAAAGAAAATGAATGGCAGCAGGTGTGACCATAAAGTTTATAAAAGGTTGGACAGCATAATTCTTAACCCTTTGAGTGCCGACATCTGATAGATGTTCAAAATATCCGCTAAAAATGCCAGTGTCACTCACATTTGTTATATATTCAAATAAAAAATGTTGTGTAAAAAAAAAAAAAAAAAAAATATATATATATATATATATATATATATATATATATATATATATATATATATATATATATATACACACACAGTATTTCCTATGTAAAAAAGGTAATATAACAGGTCATTATGATGAATACAAATGTTTGCTTTGCAATTTTCACACCTATTTTGACAAATTCACTTGGCACTTAAATGGTTAAAGCAAATGATGCCAATGAGAGGGTGTTACCTTTTCTGTAAACAAGCCTGCTGACCACCACAATGGTAATCTTACTGCTCTTCTCCTTATGCAGGTCCGGCATGAAGTCTGTGGGGTCCACAGCATTGGGTATCACAGACACAATCTCCGGGTCCAACGCGGCACGGAGCACAGTGTTTTCTTTGCTGGTGTAAGAAACGCATATGATGTGGTTGGTGTCACACAGCGACACTGTGAGAAGTTTGTTGGTGAGCACAGAGCTGACATCAGCAAATCCAAACAGTGAATGGTCGGTGAAAACCGTATGGAGTCCCATGGTCTTAGCATGGAAGAGAGCATCATGGGCCATGGCAGAAAAAGAGCTGTGTGAATGGACGACAGAAACACGCTCCCTTACAAATATATATCGGAGGAGAGGTAGGCTATGCAATAACGTAGTGGCCGTGGACTGGTTATACATGACCTTTAGTGGCAAGTAATATACTTTCAGACCATTGGTGAGGTAGCGGATTCCTTTTCTGTCCCCATATGAGTGAGTGACGATTATAACCTTGTGTCCTCTCTCGATCAGGCACTGTGACAGCTGATATATGTGACTTTCCACACCGCCCATGTTTGGATAGAAAAAGTCAGAGACCATACATATGCTGTGAGTTCTGAGAGGGGAGTGTACAACTTCTGTGGTGCTGGGTGAGTTACTTTGGGAACACCGCTTGCACCCTCCTCCTCCTCCTCTGTTGCGAACCATGGTGGAGGCGGGTGGCTCTAGAAAGAAAACACATTACACTTCAACTGTTTCATTTGCAAAAATAAGTAATACTAAATAAATAATGGCGTAGGCCTATATAATACAAACAGTTCTTTTGTTTCACAGAATCCTCTATCGGATAAGAGAAGAATAGGCGACCCATGTACGCCAGAGACCACATCGCGGTAGACTTTAGCTTCGTGTCATGCCCCTTTCAGACCACACTAAAATAAACATTATTTTGCCTATTTTTAACCATTTTAAACCGGTGATATGTGCGGTCTGAAAGGTGCAGAGTGATTTTAAAGTTTCCAAAAATCGTTTTTTGGAAACGGTAAAAAAGCAGTGTCCTACCCGTTTCAGACCCATTTTTATTTTTGCTGTCTGAACGGGTCTGAAACGGTATTTAGGACCCAGCCAATAGTGGTCCGCTCTGTGCATGTCTAATGAACGGACCACTACATGGGCAGTGCAGGAAGAGAATGATCGTGCTGGGGACAGGGAGTCCCTGCAGTGTATGTTAGATCAGTGGTGGGGTCCCTCCAGCAGATGAGATTTAGTAGTACTAGTACCCCCTTCCCCCAGCGCGAATATTCCCTTTCCTGTGCTGCGCTGCCCAGGTAGGAGGGGGGGGGGGACGACAGCTAAGGAGAAGCGCCGAGAGCAGCTGAGCCAGTGGCTGCGCTTTATGATATCTCTATAAAGTACCATTATTTAAGGAACTCAAAAACCAATTGAATTCCCCTTCTGCTCGACTTTGCTTTATGCCTAAATGCCTATTATGCCTTTAAAAAATCCTGGCAGGTATATGTTGTGTACCCTCCTCACTCTTACCAACAGTGCTATCCATTCTGGGAGATACATATTACATGTAAAGCAGGGGTTGGGAACCTTTTGGGGTCCGAGGGCCGTTTACATTGAGGCATAATGCCTCGGGGGCCATTTAAAATAAAAATAAAAAAAATTACAAATCGTCCTGCGGCAGCCGTCCCATGCTCCGGCGGCTGCTGCAGGTTACAAGTCGCCGGTAGCTCTCGCGAGATTTTCCCTGTATGCAACTCGCTGTACAGCCGCCACAGAAACCGGCTCCGGGGGGGCGTATACGGCCCGCGGGCCGGAGGTTCCCCACTGCTGATGTAAAGCAACATAGCCAGCAAGAATTATGGGTACTTGTTTCCTCATTATCCAAGTTACACAATAACGCAGAATTCATATTGCTTTTAATCTAAAGTGTGTTATTTTACTCGGTTTACAATGTTCATTCATACCTTTACCAACGACTAGAATACGGACTGTATGCTATTTTGATTTGATACTCTTTTTACTCTTTGTAGTCCCATTGAAAATGTATATGCTACAATGTATGTTTGTTACCTTATCATAATAAACACTGATTGCGTAAAAAAAAAAAAAGAATTCATATCAAACAATATGAGTGTGATTTAATTGCATCTGTCAATTGCTAATCTTGTTATACTTTGACCAACAAAAGACTTGTGCCCTTATTCTGATTGACGCGTACTTTACCGCATACTTTCGGATCGCGTCTTTACGGCGTCTGCGCATGCGTGGCGAACGCCACGCGCATGTGCCACGCATTGACTCCGTACCTGTTCGGCCAAATCCCGTACAAAACTGTTCACCGCAATCAGTCGGGAAATATGGGCGTATTATGGGCGTCATGCGGAATGACACATGGGCGTAGTTTCAAAGTGGGCAAAACGGGGCGGAAACATGGGCGGACACGGGGGAGTACACTTATGTTGGGGGGCGTACATTCGGATAGCACTCCGAATGCACGCGAACAAAAAGGGAAGAAATGTGCGGTGTCCAAAAGGCCACTATTGCTTTGCGGACACCACTCGTTCCTGCGGGAGGCGAACGGACCGCCTAATGACTACAAGCATTAACACCTGAACCCAATAGAATCGACTCCTTTACTCATTACTCACTAATAGGACGCTTGTCAGTGCTTTAATTGAAACCATTGCTGCTTCAAGGAAACCTTACTAATCACCCACATATGCTGTACTTCTGACACACTTTAAACCTGCTAACAATGGACATGACTGAATATTAATACTAGCAATACACATGTGTATGCGACATGTACTAAGTAAACCACACAATTGTTGTAAAGTAAAGCAATTTATTTATATACATTTCACAGTCAATGCCACTGTGATACAATGACAAAAAAATAAAAATACCAAAAAAATAAAACCATGCCAGGAATGTACCAAAATAAATTATAATACAAAACAAATATAATTGCACACAGATGGACTCCAGCACCTCCTATGTGCCACTGCACATGCAGCCAGTGGGAAATGAGGAGGCTGCTGGCCCTTCTACAGCAGGCCAACCTGCACCTGACCATTCTACAGCAGGGCAACCTACACCTGGCCCTTCTGCAGCAGGCCAACCTGCAGCTGGCTCATATGCACCATCAGCAGAATCTTTGGGAACACAACCGGGGACTTAGCAACATCACATCAAGTGCAGCTGACAGTAATGGCAGGCAAAAGAGGGCAACAGGGGAACCAAAAAGGACATTGGAAGCAAGGGCTCATCTGGTTACCCTCAGCACGTGATTGGACATAAGAAGCTGACACACACAGTACAATGGAAGATTTGGGATGAGATAACGGTGGAGATTAATGCAGCCACAAGTTCATTTTCGACCACGTTTGGCCTTGGTAGGCTCCTTGGCCTGTGCAGCAGCTCTTCGGGCACGGCCAGATGCTGGGGCAGGTGGAGCAGATGCTGGTGAGGGGTTGGCTGGTCTACCCCTCCTGCCAGCAGGGAGTGTTGCTGGTGGTAATGCACCAGAAACGGATGACATTAGGACCCTGTTGCTGTTAACCAGCTCCACCATAAGCTCATTATGGTGGAGGAGGAGATCATTTTGGCGGGTGGCTTGCTCGGCCAGCACCTGAGCACTTGCAGCCATGGCCTGATGCGCCTCAGCCATGGCCTGCAGGCTCCCAGCGATGGCCTGCTGGGTGCTGACCAAGCTCGCCATGATCTCCTCGGTCCTATGCATCCGTTCTGATGCCAACTCTCCCTGCTGGTTTATGTCCCCAAGCATCTGGGCCAACCTGGCCAAATCGGCTTGGGCCGATGGCGGCTGCTGCTGCACAGGCCTACCACTGGGGCCAGGTGGCACGGACTCCTCCACCTCCTGAGCAGAGTCGTCACCAAGCAGTGGGGTGTCTGTGGAAAATGATAAACACAATTAGGACACATTCTAAGATAATTACTTGCACAAGCTTATGGCATGACCAATATTTACCTTCCAGAAAAGACGCAAAGACTTCAGCTGGGGCCTCGCTATCCATCGTGCTCACCCCCCTGACCTCCTAAACTGATATACAGCTCTCGGCCATCAACTCCAGGGGGGTGAGCTCTAGCCCTGATGGCATGGGCCCGGCCCCAGATCTCTGGCTGTGTTCCCACCGCTTGGTCATCTTCCTCTTCAGGTTGGTTTTGAAGTCCTGCCACCTGCAATGTAAGTTGACATATTAATCCATGTCACTCCAGATGTTTGCTGTTGCAGCCATTGCTCTGTGCTACATATTACGACATGTGCTTAATGTCCAAAAGATAACATTACATGCAACTATGATATCAACCGTTACAATACACATTCACAATCACCATACTCTAACTCTCAACTAAATAACATGGCAATAATGTCTGTGTATCGTAACAACCTCACGGGGCATTTGCAAAATCCATCTAAGCATGAATTCAATCATTACTTGTCTATTACTGGGCACATGTATCACAAAACAACTTGCCTCTTCTTCACATGGTCCGTCTCACGAACTTGTGGCGCTACTTCATTAATCTCTGCCATTATCTGTTCCCAAATCTTCCATCTGCGTGTGTGTGTCAGCTTCTCCGATGGACACTCAATCCAATCACGTGCTCGGGGAACCAGGATGGCAAGCTCCTGTGCTTCATATGCCTTATTTCTTGTAGTTGGTTCCTCTGTTGCCCTTGCTCTCCCCTTGCCACGTCCATGGCCACGCCCCCTGGCACCTGTCGCTGCACTTGAAGTGCTGGCCATGGTACTATCTTGTGAAGTCCCCGGTTGTGTTCCCAAAGATTCTGCTGATGGTGCATATGAGCCAGCTGCAGGTTGGCCTGCTGCAGAAGGGCCAGGTGTAGGTTGCCCTGCTGTAGAATGGTCAGGTGCAGGTTGCCCTGCTGTAGAAGGACCAGCAGCCTCCTCATTACCCACTGGCCGCATGTGCAGTGGCACATAGGTGGTGCTGGAGTCCATCTGGTCAAATAGTTGCTGCAGGTCTGGGTCCACCTCTGGTTGTGATCCAGACATGTTAGCAACAACATTGTCACCTTCTAATACACCTTTATATACTGTTTGTGTATCCTGTTTGGCGGACATCAGCGGCAGCTGCGTTCCGTGCACGAGCGTACGTCGCTGTTTTTTCGCGCCGCATACGGTGGCGGAAATTACATTGTGTAAAACCTGGCGAAACTTCGACATGAAATACTGGTCACCAATTCTAACATTGCATAGAATCTTCTGCTACACCTGTGACTATCGCACAATACACATGCTATTTGCTAGCATGACATGACATTTGGTTCATGACTACTGTGGTATTGTGGCGTTTGATTGCAAGCTAAAAGTAGCCCAATCCCTTCGAAAATCCAGGCCACAAGTCATGCAATACTCATCACTACTGTTATAGACCACACATGTGACAGGCCTATAAATAGTGAGTTGCTGCTAGAATCATTTGTCTCCAGATCTGGCCTTGTCAGGGTGTAAGGTAAGCTCTTCCATGGTCCTTGTAGATATGATATCCATTAACAATGTAAGTGTATGAATGTATGCACCATTGGCTCACTGACTACAGATTGTTGGGCCAGCAAAGTCTTTGTAGCATTATTGCAACATGTCACATGTTCACTATTTCACTCACAGGTCTGAAACCTGTGTGTGTTCATCTATTGCAGGACAACATGTCCCAGCACTAGCTGGAATGTCTCATAGTACATGATGTCGGCAACAAATGCAGACACCTTGGATACTCAAGTAGTGTTTAGTAGTTCGATGTTGTAAGCATCTGTGTGTTTAGGACGGTGTGTATTGAGTTCATATTATTGTTACATCATTATAGAGTCAAATGGATCCTCGGGATTTTACGGGGCGGCCATCTATTGTACGTATTGAAGCCTACAAATCTATTTGTAGTGGGATATGGCCATTATGTGCATAGGTCCATCAGTATTTATGTTCATTTCTTTATAGGTTGCTGAAGCAATGCTGCGGGACATGGAAAGGAGGCTAAGGGCACTTGCGGCTCTCCCCACTCGTCGCCCAAGGAGGCCAGGACGTGCTAGAATCTATCGCACACGGGTGACTCTGTTTGCTATGCCCGATGATGAGGTACTTACTAGGTACCGGTTACCGCCACATGTAATTCTGGATCTGCTCTCGTTAATTGAGAGTGATCTGGAACCTCTACACGGGATCACGACAGCAATTCCGCCTCACACACAGCTGCTGGCGGTGTTGCATTTCTGCGCCTCAGGATCATTCCAACAAGTAGTGGCAGTACTTGCTGGAATATCTCAGCCGGCCTTCTGCCAAATCCTGAGGCGTGTGACGTCGGCCATGTTCAGGCGCAAGGGGCACTTCATGGCCATGACATTTGCCACCGAGACCCTGCGCAGAAGCCAGCAGGCCTTCCATCAAATTGCTGGCTTCCCTAATGTGATAGGGGCTGTGGATGGCACCCATGTACCATTTGTGCCTCCATCTCGAAGTGAGAAGATATATAGGAACCGCAAATTGTTCCACTCACTGAACGTGATGGTGGTATGTGGCCCATTAATGGAGATTCTCGCCTTCAACTCGAAGTTTCCCGGAAGTGCCCATGACTCTCATGTTATCCGACAAACCGGGATATGGCAAAGACTACAAGAGCTGGAAGGCCGTGATGCGTGGGTTCTGGGTGACTCCGGTTACCCATGTACGCCCTGGCTACTTACGCCGTACAGCTACCCAGCACCGGGCCCACAGGAGGCATTCAATGTGGCGCATGTTGCCACCAGGCAAGTGGTGGAGCGCTCAATTGGCCTTTTAAAGGGTAGATTTAGAGTGCTCCACCGCACTGGTGGTGACTTACAGTATGCGCCTCAAATGGTGTCGAGGATCGTGGGCCTGTGTATATTTTTCCACAACATTGCTGTGCGGCGTGAGATACCCTTTGATGAGTGGGAGGTACCATCTGAGCCGCAAGATCCGCCCATCCCGCGCCCCTGAATGCCGGAGGGGATACCAGCTGCGGGACTCTGTGGCGCAAAGATACTTCAGGTACATTTTATCTAGTTGACCAGAACACACCAATTGTTGTCAAAATCACCCCTTCAAATAAGTACAGTGTGGTAGTTGTCAGTGTTACAAAACGACAATTATCCAGCCTGCCCTCCTAATGGCAAAGAAATAGTAGATATTTATCATATGTGCTTAGTTTTGGGGGAAGTACAATATAGGTGCTCATTATTATACCTTCTACAAGGGATCTTATGTGTTTGTTATATCTTCATTATTGTAGTTGATACTATCCCTGATGACTGGTGAGTACATTGATTTATTCTCTAATGTGTTGGGGATTTTTTCCTGTGTTGATGTATGATTTGTTTGCAGAAATATATATATATATATATATATATATATATATATATATATATATATATATGATATTTGAATTTATTAAACATGTTTAAACATTTCAAGGAGCAGGCAGGCAGGCAGGCAGGCAGGCAGCCAGGCAGGCAGCGCTGGTGTATAATGCTGGACTCAGGATACCTGCAAGTATGTGTATGTGTCTTTTAAACATAAATGTACGCATACACATAGATGCATAGAGTAAGTAATGCGAAGTACAGCTATGCGTTGCTAAGCTATAGCACGCGTTGCTTGGCGGAGCGAGGCGTCATTGGATTTGCTAAGTGCATACACACTGTGTTTTATATATATCAGATTTGTTCATTGCCATACATCAGCACTACTGTTTTGAAGGCATGCGAATTTGTCACCATTTGTGTTGGCGCAGAGACGCTGCTCATGTAAAGATGAACAATAAAGTTATTAACACAAATAACTGTGATAAACCAATGCCACCACCTGATTGGTTGATTGATGCCATTGTTAACATGGCGGAGACACGAAGGGCAGACCCGTTTTCTCCTGCGGAGCTGAGGGTTCTTGTCTCCGTCATGGAGACAAGGCTGGGCCGTGCTGGGCCCTTTATCAGCAACCGACATAAACGCCGGGCCTATGCTGCGGCAGGGCGCAGGATTTACGCCCGCACTCGGGTGCGGAGGAGCATCGGGCAGCTCGAGAGGCGGTGGTCGGACCTCCGCAGGCGCCAGCCCCAGCTGTTACAGCAAATTAGGGGCGAAATAGCTGATTGTGAGTATTTTAGCTATGAAAATTCGCACTTACAACATAGCATATATAAACAATAAAATGTGTCTCATGATAAGTGGGTGTCCATGGGTTTAAAAGTCCATAGACTGTTATGTGTGCTTCTTCCTGGTTAACATGCAGTCATGTGGCTTTTATATGTAATGACATAGCATTGATGATTCTGATGCATACAATGTGCCAGATCTAATATGTGTTACACATTGATAAATGCCAGGGTTGTAATGTTTGAACAAATTAATAACAATCACATAATATTTTAAATGTCACATTTTGGAGTCCATTAACAGTAAGGAGCTACTTTCCAGCATCGTTTGCCATCATTATCACCCTTCCATGTATGTCTTGTTATGGATTAATACATGTGCCCCAATGACCCGACATTGACCATGATTTTTTTTTCTACCACACAGCACGAGCCCGAGCCCGACAGGCACGTGAAGAGGCCGAGGCAGCCATGGCCGAGGAGGAGGGGCAAGAGCCTGAGGAGGAGGTGGCGGCAAGGGTGGAGGAGGACCAAGTGGAGGAGGAGGAGGAAATGTTGGAGGAGCAAGTGGAGGATATGGTGGAGGAGATGGTGGAGGAGGTGGTGGAGGAGGAGGAGGTGCCTGAGGAGGTGGTGGTGGAGGAGGTGGAAGAGGAGTTGGTGGCAGAGGAGGAGGTGTTGGTGGCGGAGGAGGAGGTGGAGGTGGTGGAGGAGGAGGTGGAGGTGGAGGTGGTGGTGGTGGAGGAGTTGGTTGTGGCGGAGGAGGTGGACGAGGTGATGGTGGCGGAGGAGCTGGTTGTGGCGGAGGAGGTGGACGAGGTGATGGTGGCGGAGGAGCTGGCGGAGGAGGGGGCTGAGGAGGCCACGGTTGCCCCAGAGGTGTCCGATTCCGAGGGGGAGGAGGCGTGTCAGGCCCCGGAGTCCCATCTGATCGGTATGTTTACATAATGCATCATTCATGAAGTAGTTGTACTGGTATTTGTTATGTAGCACTGGCGATAAAAATTTTTGGTACAATACTATTAATACAGACCCCAAAGTGGGTAGCTACAGATACAGGTACGGGTTAGATGGGGTGTCCAAGGCATCCCTTTCATCCAGGACACCTCTGAATTACACAGGTTTGTGGGATGGCTTTGAGCTCCATTTTGACTGCCACATAACCGTTGTAGTTAAACAGGATCCTGGAGTAAAGGGATGAGTGGATCATTTGTGGATTAAATTCACCTGCTGCAAGCGTTGATTATGACCCATCAAATAGTGGAATCTATATTGTTGGTGAATGTTATTTATAAACTATAGGATGTATGCTATAAATGGAGTATGGGCCGGCCTACCTTGGAATGGAGTCACAAGTTGCCAGTGTCCCAGGAGCCTCCTCTACCTAAACACCCCCTGTAGTTCAGATTGTTTTTTTGCCCTCACAGAATTGTAGGTTGGTTTAGACAGAATTATGATTTTGAGGATGTGTACTGTGCATTCCTGACATTTGCATAACTCCCATGCCACGAACCATCACTGAACTTAGACTGAGGAGATTGTGACAAGTTCTTATTGACGGAGGCCATGACATGCTTGTCATTGGTTAGTCATGGGTGGGTTGTGACTGAGAAGAAACACTATGACTGTTATGTCTTCTGCAGAGTAAAGGGTAGAGGGAAAAAAACACAGTATGTAGTAAATAAGTTTGCATGTATGTATATATGTATGTGTCATATCTATTTATCTATGTGTGTCTCTATCTCTCTACATAGATATATATATATATATATATATATATATACACACACATGTCACCTAGCATTTGTGCAATTTATGTAGCAGTATGTGAAATGTATGCATGAATATCATGACTAATTTTTGCCCCTTTGACATGCCCACAGATGACACCACACCGGCAGATGAGGGGGTTCGGGGGGCCCTCCTGCGGGCGGAGCACCATTTGAGGCTATTACTAGCCGATCTGCAGGACCTGCGAGATCTCCTAGTCTAATTTATTAATGTATATTTTTTTTATTTAAATGTTAATTTTTGATTCTAATAAATGTTTTATGCAAGTTCACAGTTGTTGGTTTTATTTGCACATTAAACAGTATATGTGTAGATTGTTTATAATCTTTTACACAGGGTCTAATACAAACCATTGCACTTAAATTGCTGTAAGGGTTAATGTGTGCAATGCATGTGTTAGGCATGCTTGTAAGGATATATTGGCATCTAATTGATTCCAATTCCAAATAAGCAGTTTTTTATGAGGATAGGTAATTGAATAAGTGGGTCATGTGATGTATTGCAGAAGATACATAATAGTGGGTTGTTTGGCGTAAATACTCCGCTTACGGGCGGTAGCACCGCTTGGCTCCCGTTCGGATGCGGTATTCCCGAGCATACTCTGTAATACTCTGTAATACCGTGCAGAATCTGAGTGTTTCTCCCGCACACGCATGGTTTGTATGTCGTCCGTAAACACGCCCTGTTCTTAAAGAGTGAGTCCGTCCGAATGCGGAGGACACGTGGGCGTTTCTACGGACGATGGCCGCACGCGGCAGAACACCGTGGCGTGCGGACCGCTCCGTAAGAATGCGGGAATATCCGCACCGATCAGAATAAGGGCCCTGATCTGTTTGCACAATAACTAGAAGTTTAGTGGCTGAGTTACATATTCATAAACAAATTACATATATAAAAAGGTCACTAGAGTAAAATGACATACAGCCATGGCCATAAGTTTTAAGAATGACACAAGTATTGTTATTCAGAAAGTTTGCTGCTTCAGTGTTTTAAACCTTTTGTTAGATGTCACTATGGCAGGTGTTCCCAATCTTTTTTGAATCTTGGCATCCTAGAGTATCAGAATTTTTCCAAGGCACCCCTAGGCCCAAAACAAAATATAAAATTAAGTAGATTGTGTTTATATGTGCTTCTTAGGTTCAGTTACATGTTAAAGGGCATGATTTGCTTCTGATTGTACACATATATTATGATTGACAGCCACCAGCACTGGTTTTGTCCATAAATAATTGATCATAAACAATTTGAATTTGTCCTGGACCACCAACCCGTGGCACCCCTGCAGGTGTCCCGAGGCACCCCAGGGAGCCATGGCACACAGTTTGTGAACCACTGCACTATGGTATGCTAAAGTAACATTACAAGTATTTCATAAGTATCAAAGGCATTTATTGACAATAACATTGTTTATCATTGACCATTCTTGCCTAATCAATGCTTGGAGATAGTAAAAATATGTAAGTATTTGTTTGTCCACCCTCCGCTTGAGGATTGAAATCACACATCAAGTGCCAGGCAAAGGGCCTTATTCTAGTTCACTCATAGAGGCAAATTCCTTCTCCGATGGACAAAACCATGTGCCCTGCAGGAGGGGCAGATGTAACAGGCACAGAGAGAATAAGATTTGGGTGAGTTATTTTGTTTCTGTGCAGGGAAAATACTGACTGCTTTATTTTTACACTGTAATATAGATCTCACTTTGAAGAAAAACCACACCCAAATCTAACTCTCTCTGCACAAGTAACATCTGCCCCACCTGCAGTGCACATGGTTTTCTCCATTTGAGAAGGAATTTGCCTCTAAGAGTGAACTAGAATAAGGCCCAAAGTAGCATAGTTTATGGGGGCCTCTACCAGTCTGTGTAACCACTTGAACCCAGTGCTGGTAACCCTGTGAACCTGCCACCTACCTGTCTCTCCTTCTGCCACACCTGACTTAACATAATTCCTGTTACCCCACTGCCTGTCTTCTTTGAAATCATAGTCTGCATGCCAACACCTGATAAACCAGATATTTATCTGATAAGATTAGATATGATAAATAACCCAAACCAAATTTATTTACTTTATTACCTTTAAATATAACGGCAACGCTGAAATGATTGCACACCCACACAACCTTTGTATAAAATGTATGGCAATGCTTTACTTAAAGAATAGCTTCATTACAGGTACTTGCAAATGCAGACTAACACAAGAAACATAAAATTGATTAGCTAATACTTAAACAGTAATTCTAAATCAAATCAAAATGGACACCTTTCAAGGACAGTGATCAGCCATGATTAAACCTCCTTCATAATTACCTCCAGCCCCCTGTGCTTCCTTGTTCTTTCTCAACTGCCTTGTCCCTCCTTCTATCACTCTGATATTTAAACCTTTATCACATTAATTAATTAATTACTCATAAGCATTGAGTCTTATTGGAAAGCTCTGCTTTCAATCATGATGTCATAATTAACCCAACACCCAACTTCAGTGGCCTTGTGGGTCTACGCATGTGTGGCCTTGTTCCCATATAGTTTGTTCCCATTTCTAGACAAAACTGTGCAGACTGGCTGTCTGCCCTTGTCCTCTGTTACATCAATAAGGCATTCTTAAACCCAGAAATCCAAAACAATATCTCATAAGAAATTACTTATTTCAGCAGTATTCTGATTCCACACGCCATCTTGTAACGATATATGCAAGTCATGCCTAACAAAATGGCCGCAGTGTCTGACATATTATCACTGTTTAGCGCAAAGGGAAGGCCTCATACGCAGTGAATAGTACATTGTGCAACAGGCAAAAGTCATCTGCAGCAATAATAGCGGCAGTCAGGAAAACAGAATATAATAAAAACATAGATTTATTGATTAGTTGATTTTCTGTATTATCAGTCCATCCTCAACTTTTTTCATATCTCCGAAAAAAAGTTCATATCTCTCGTACTGTGCATCATTTGTTTCTCTCTTAATACATCGGAAAACCTTCTTGAAGCATTTCACTAGTATACAGAAAAATCAATAATATTATCTTGGCAAAAACATTAAACTTCTTAAAGCATATATGACATTGACTTATGCGAACCAGTTATTGGGGTTCAACCAAATAAACCAACTGTAGGGAATCACATCACTCACACCTGTTCAATAAACTAATTTTTTTTTACCCAAGGATGACCTCCAGCCCCCTCCCCATTGCTTCCCTCATGTGATAATGTTGTTTTGTCAACATCTGTTTAAAAACTGCCATTTTTTTTTTTCAAATGACAAATGCTAATATGATGTCTGAGCTTAATAATGCTATTACTTTTGCTTGTTTTATTAATTAAATCCCAGCCAATAGAGGTGTGACCATTCCAGAGAAAAGATTAATTTACAAATTGATGCATTTCATTTTGCACAGAAAAAGCAAGTGTTTAAAAAAATATTATTATTATTATTATTATTATTACTGAGCTACTAGAAATTATTTAGAAAAAATATTGAGTCTGCAGGTAATGCTGCAGAATGCTTATCAAAGCCCTTATTGAAAAAAATACAGATTTTATAGTGATTATTATAAGATGCATATTGAGTTGCATTTTTATGCTTACTGATTTATCTGATTGCATGTTGCCACTTTACTAGATCCATTGGTCATGCATATGAGCCCACAAATAAGGAATGGAGGTCACAATTAGGTGCAGCACTACTGGGTTCTGCTACTAGTAAATCGCATTTGCTGCACAACTAATCATGATATTCTCTCAAATATTTGTAATGATTTAATGATTGTTTTTTCTCAGAGTGGTTTGGAAGAAATTGTGTATTATTAACAGGAATCCATGAGAGACTGCTGTCAGAAGGCACTAACCGATATGAGGACCCTCACGGGGTTAGAGTATTTTGATGAGTTTTTCATTACTAATCATGTCACAAGTTTCTAAACATCTATGGACCACAAGAAATAGTTTTTTTTTTCAGATTTTACAACAACGCATACTATTTAATACCCATAGTATTTGCAACACTCTGTTATTGCAGGTTATCTACCCAATGCGATTATTCTTATTATTTTTTTAGTGAAAATCAATTCACTTTACAGTTATGGAAGTATTACAGTCATCTAATCATTGATTTATGATCTGCATAGTTCTTACAATCAAATAGCAGATAGTCAGTACTTACTACATTTATTTACAGCACAGTCCAATATACGTGGACTCAATTAAGCCAGTTTTATGGACAGCCCCACTATGTCCCACAATGAGTTGCATGATTGCTACCACAATGCTGATTCAATATGTTTATGATCTAATGATGTGTTTAAATTCTTTACAGGATTCTCTTACTGACACCTTTTCTATTACTACTACTGAATCTAACTGACACAGAGCTGGCAAAGTACTGACACAGAGCTGGCAAAGTACAATATACTGACATAATTGCTTCATTTGAGGCTCTGATACACGCACTGACAGAAACCACAGCACTGGATATATCAGATTTATCAGTATACCTGTCTTTACTGTAATGAACAACAAGCAGAGGCCTTGGGAGTTTGAACACATATACATAGGGGTTCACATAGACCCATCAGGTTCTACAGTTGCACACTTGACCGAGTGGCATCTGCTTAACCAACATGTTTAAGGACTGTGGCGGCTGCTGCAGCCTTTGTATAGAAATTACAGAACACCGCACACTATGTGTCTCTAATGCTACATCTTTTCTAATCTTTTACACATTTCCAGTGCATGGTACTCTTGTTGGGAACTTTTGCTCCCAGCGCCACATGACCTGACCATTGTCAGGTGTGGTACGCCAAATCCTGCTACTCTGCTACCTGGTGGGACCCAGGAGTCCCAGAGGATGGATGAGAGGCAGGATTTAGAACATGATTGTGAGGAATATTTAAAGCAAAATTTCTCCAATTAGACCTGATATCTCTGACACACCACTACCATCTACAAAGGTTGTAGTTGTCACCAACAAGGAGACTCAGGATGGCCATATACGGGATATGCGGTAGTATTGGATTTAGAGATCCTCATTTTCCATCGTGATTTTGCTATGATATAATACGCTAATATCACAGCAAGTAAAGGAGCTCATTGAGGCTGTGCAACTCCCTGCAAAGGCAGTAGTTGTTAAGTGTCAAGCTCACATGTTATAAAGTGATCTTGTTGCACTTGGTAACAAAAATAAGATGGCCACTGTTGTGAATCACACCACTATACAATTTAATGTTTTTACAAATTGACCAGCAGAATCTCATAAAACATCAAGAGTTGTGTATTTAAAAGGAATGTGCCAATGGATGATGAATGGATGCAGTCAAAAGGCTAATGGCCTATGTAAAGATGGTGGGGGCAGATCAGTAGCTCCCCAAACCCCTCCTCCTGGCATATGCGGAAGCTGCCCATGGGATGACCCATGTAAGGAGAGAGAGGGCATGTATGTTGATTTCATCTTATGCAGAGGCCCAAACGCATCTGCAGAAGAATGAACTCAGGAAAATTATTCCTATAGAACCATCAAACATTTCTCCTACCACTGGTCCATTCCTAAGGTTAAAATTATTTTTTTGGGAATTTACATGCATTTAAAATTGTCATTATATTTAAATGGTATCTGATATGTTATCTTGATTAAGGAACATTCCAGCTGTCCCATGTACAGCATCCTTTACAGCAAAGAAATTTATTGAGAAATTTGTGTGCAGATATGTTATCCCATAAGGTATATGGTAGTATTAAAAAAAAAAAAAAAAAAAAAAATCATAGAGGTACATATTTTGACAGTAAAGGTATTCTAAGGAATAAGTCAAAATATGGGTATGAAAATTTGGTTGCACTCACCACACACTAAAAGGTTTTAGTCAAAATTGAACATGTTAACAAATGCACATTGAGAACACATTATTTAGGGTGGGTGTGGAAATTACCATGAGTTGACTTGAAGTTTTGTCTTCGGTTTTGTATGACATTCACACTACTCCTCAGCAGCCACTGAACCTGTCCCCTTATAAGATCATTATTTTAATTGATATATACATTTTTTGGGAGACCATCAATCCCTATTCAACATCCAGCAGCAGACTTGTCACTCTAATTCTCACATTATCTAAATACTTTGCCAGAAAAGCAAACAAGCTTATGAAGGGATGTTGTTATAAGGTCCAGCCTGGAGACTATGCAATGGTGAGAAAATTCTTACAATTAAATGTCTCGTAGATCAAAGGCAAGACCCGTCCCTGTGAAACAAACCGATTGAATTAATGCGTCTCACTGCAAGAAGGTTTCCGACCTGGTGGTGATATCAGTTGAAAGAAAAAGAAACTGATGCAGATAAATATGGTGACTGGGATTCTAACTTAATAAACTTATTTGATGATGGGCCTGTCCAGGGCCCCCACACAGACCAAGACAAGATCCACGGAATCGGGGGGCATCCTTAGTGGTGTCCCTGCGGGTTGTGGGCAAGAAGAGGTCCACGGAATCGGGGGATACCCTTAGTGGTGTCCCTGCGGGTTGTGGACAAGGTGTAAAACAATGATCCCCATGAGTGACCAAGTTTCCCATACATTAACTAACTGAAGAAGTCATTTTTGTTTTTTTAAGTTTTCATATTTTTATAGTGAATGAGGGTTACCAGGGATTGGTTGCTGGCAAGGACAGTGTGTATAGTTATCAAAGAGGTATTACTAGAGTCATGGTGGTGTATTCTACTTCTGCTTTTAATTTTAATCCCACAAGTATAATCATAACAGACACACATATACATCATACTACTGATGCTCCCAGGTTTCGGTATGCATCAGAGGATGGTAATAAAATACTGATAGCCAATATGTTAAACTAATTAGAAGGTTTAAAATAAATATATTAGTAATAACATAAAAGTAACTGAGAACGCCCACACCAGAACCATTGATAGAATACATCTGGTAAGGTATCGGTAAAGAAGAGGCATTCTAAATAAGGATGGTAACAATGGTGCAAATATAATATCTATATGCAAACTGACATTTCTTCTTTAAGACGCTCATCATGAGCTGATAAAAAGAACAATAAGGTAAACTGATTGTTGTTTATATTGTCATCTACGGTATCACTCTGGTAATGTTGGGTTAATGGCTACTTATATTTGCAGTCAAATCAAACAACATTTAATTTTCTATGTAGGATTTACACAAGTGAATCTTATAAGGTTACTGACTCTAGGTTTAAAAATTGGTAAAGAGTGTAATAACAGGAGATATTTTGGAGTACAACAAAACATGTAGTTATGTGACAGAGTTGGGTGTGCTAGTATAAAATCTAGATAAAAAAGAGTACTCATTGAATTGTTTCTTATGATGTTTTCTCAAACATACTGTCTCTTAAGATATGGACATTACCACAAGGATTATATTATATTTACAAACATAAGGTTTCTAAATGGTTACAAACAAGATCTATTGTAATAAATTTTACTTTTACTAATTAATACAGTGGTGATTCAACATGAAGATTTGAAAGTAACACATGGTATATTAAAGAAACACACTTATTTACATTATCCCAAGTTTATAAAATTGTATTTGAATTTGTGAATATAATTAAAATATGGTACAAGCATCACAAATACTAAACTAATGGTCACGTTAAAAGGAAAGTTGAATTAAATTATTTGGGTTAAAAAAATTAGTTTATTGAACAGGTGTGAGTGATGTGATTCCCTACAGTTGGTTTATTTGGTTGAACCCCAATAACTGGTTCGCATAAGTCAATGTCATATATGCTTTAAGAAGTTTAATGTTTTTGCCAAGATAATATTATTGATTTTTCTGTATACTAGTGAAATGCTTCAAGAAGGTTTTCCGATGTATTAAGAGAGAAACAAATGATGCACAGTACGAGAGATATGAACTTTTTTTCGGAGATATGAAAAAAGTTGAGGATGGACTGATAATACAGAAAATCAACTAATCAATAAATCTATGTTTTTATTATATTCTGTTTTCCTGACTGCCGCTATTATTGCTGCAGATGACTTTTGCCTGTTGCACAATGTACTATTCACTGCGTATGAGGCCTTCCCTTTGCGCTAAACAGTGATAATATGTCAGACACTGCGGCCATTTTGTTAGGCATGACTTGCATATATCGTTACAAGATGGCGTGTGGAATCAGAATACTGCTGAAATAAGTAATTTCTTATGAGATATTGTTTTGGATTTCTGGGTTTAAGAATGCCTTATTGATGTAACAGAGGACAAGGGCAGACAGCCAGTCTGCACAGTTTTGTCTAGAAATGGGAACAAACTATATGGGAACAAGGCCACACATGCGTAGACCCACAAGGCCACTGAAGTTGGGTGTTGGGTTAATTATGACATCATGATTGAAAGCAGAGCTTTCCAATAAGACTCAATGCTTATGAGTAATTAATTAATTAATGTGATAAAGGTTTAAATATCAGAGTGATAGAAGGAGGGACAAGGCAGTTGAGAAAGAACAAGGAAGCACAGGGGGCTGGAGGTAATTATGAAGGAGGTTTAATCATGGCTGATCACTGTCCTTGAAAGGTGTCCATTTTGATTTGATTTAGAATTACTGTTTAAGTATTAGCTAATCAATTTTATGTTTCTTGTGTTAGTCTGCATTTGCAAGTACCTGTAATGAAGCTATTCTTTAAGTAAAGCATTGCCATACATTTTATACAAAGGTTGTGTGGGTGTGCAATCATTTCAGCGTTGCCGTTATATTTAAAGGTAATAAAGTAAATAAATTTGGTTTGGGTTATTTATCATATCTAATCTTATCAGATAAATATCTGGTTTATCACACCTCAATGCACTGCCATTCTTTTAGTCCATGAACCAACCATTAGATACCTGCAATCACTGAACTTGTGGCATGTCTGTCTGTTATCCACTGAACCTGCTGCCTGTAACCCTGTAAAATTAATGTGTCTGCCTGTCTACATCCACATACCTGCTGCCAGTATGTTGCCACATGAACCCTCTGCCTATCTGTTAAGGTGCCCATACACGGTACAATTGCTGGGTGTTTTGCATTGCAAAACCTATTCAATGCAATCTAGTACAAATTGTATAAAATAATGGTAGTGGACTTTAGGAAGAAGGTTGTTGGTGTTCCTCCGCTAACAATTACTGACAGTGTGGTGTCGCTAGTGGACTCCTTCAAGTTCCTAGGAACCACAATCTCCCGGGATCTTAAATGGGGGCCCAACACTGATACTATTGTTGGAAAAAAGCAGCAGAGGCTGTCCTTCCTTAGGCAACTGAGGAAGTTCAACTTCAAAGCTTCTGCTCCTCTTCTACGCCACGATTGTGAGGTCTGTACTGCGCTCAATACTGGTCTGGTACGGCTCCGCCAGCGAGAGACAAATGCAGACTCCAAAAGGTAGTCAGAACTGAGGAGAAGATAATCAGATGGACCTTCCCTCTGTCCAGGTCCTGGACCTGTCCAGAGCAAAAAAAAAGCGGGCAACGAAGATAGTCAAGGACCAACCACATCGCTACAGGGATATTCCCATAAGGTCCACCAGAAGCCTAAAAAGTTTCTTCCCTCAAGCAGTTCACCTGTTGACACATGAACACCTCACGGTCTAGTCGTGCCTTTGCACATAATCTAACACGGTGTCCCCTCGGAATAACTCTCTATGACTGTACATGTTCCCCCACCTGTTTATATTGCTTATACTGTATGCTTGGTGCCAACCTGGCTGCTGCACAGCAAACCGAAAAAAAAATCCTAGTATACGTAATGCTGTGAACACACGGGTCTATATGATTGCTGGGGATATATTGCTAGCAATATATCCCCAGCAATCATATTGCTAGTGTCTCCTTTTCATCAGCGATGAAAAGGAGACACTGCTACGGGGCGGAGGCAGAGCGCAGCAGCAGGTGACGGGAGGAGGGAGGTAGCAGCGTCGCAGGGCATGGAGAACAGCGCTGGTTTCTCCGGCGCTGACCTCCTGCCCGGCGATCGCTGGGGGAAGCCGCTGGAGCATGCTCCTGCGACCAGCGACCATGAAGGGCTGGCCGCGGGAGCGCGCTCCCAGCCATCTATCGCCGGCTGCACATGAAATCACTGGCAATATGGTCGCTGAGCGACCATTTTGCCAGCGATTTCATACATAATTGCACCCGTGTGTACCCACCTTCAGTATACCTGGCCAATAAAGCTGATTCTGATTATGTCATTGTCCCTCTTGCTTGAAGCTGTGCAGATAAATTTACAAAAATTCAAGTTTTTAGAAGTGAAAAATGTTGCCCATAGCAAACAGATTCTAGTGATTATCCTCCAGAAGGCAGTAGACACCGAAATTGATAAGTAGAATCTGATTAGTTGCTATGGGCAACATCTCTCACTTGTAAATTTACCCTGTCCTCTGGATAGAGGGTAAACAGATAATAAACAAGTACCTTAAAACAACGCAGTCACTGTCACACTTCCTGAGGCTGTCTAGTTGCAACATGCACAGTACAGCAACCTAACAGCAGTAGGAACAGCATTCCCAGTGATATGGGTACAGTACGTGTGTCAATAAAAGGGGTTGTGTATACTGAATGTATGTGGATACTTTAAGAAAAAAAGACAAACAAAATCACACCATGTAGAGTCTACATCCACCAACAATCTCTTATCATATAAAGAACACAGACACTGTGTCAATGGAATGAGCATTGCTACTCCTGCTGCAGTATATATAGATCCTGATTAAGAACATGACCCATCTCCAGTGCAGTGACTGATACAAAGATTAAAACGAATAAAAAATAATAATAGTAAAAAGCTCCAGCGATAATGTCAGTGTTCCCCTTACCGGCTCATCCGTGAGGCTGCTCACAGCATACACCTACTCCATATACCTGCTGCACTGACTGAATCTATCAGCCCTCTCCTCCATGCACTGTGCGCTTCCTGGTTACCCACCATACAAAGTATGGGCCAATCACAGCGCAGAGTACACACTGGCGAACGCTATACCGAATGTTACACGGCTCTGCATTTGCCTTACACCGTTCCGTCTGTGATTGGCTCCCGCTGGCGCAGGGTACAGGAGGCGTGGCCGTGGCGTTCATGTCATGTCTGACTCCTGCGTGCCTCTGTGTGATTTTGTATGTGTGTGTGTGGGTGAGTGAGGAGGGCAGCCGCAGCCAGCGCAGCAGATCAGATGACGGTCGCAGCTGTCAGTGTGGGAGGAAGCAACAGATTTGTTCTGTGCTTCTAGTTAGGGCGATAGTAATATAGCATGGCGTTTCTTTTCACAGGCAGTAGCTGTAGGGAGGGACAGCTGCTTCCATTTTAGTAATGGTACAGCTCGTAGCGTAGCACTAGCCGGACCTCTATATTCCTTGTCTGAAAATGGAATAAGTATCAGTTTAGCCTCCATACACAACACCCCTAGGCGCAATATTATTGATTGATGGGAAGTTAAGCATAGAGAGCTGCACAGTTGTAGTAACAAGCAGCTCTGCATAGACATGTCTGCTCGGGGTAGGTGGTTGGAGAAGGAGTCTAATACCCCTTTCACACCAGAAAATGCAGGTACCCACCCGGGGAATTCGGCCCAGGGATCATGCCGGGGCATACCTGGGTTGGCCCCTTTCACACCCTTCATTTTCTGGTGTGGCGAGGAGCCAGGAGTTGTGATGGCGGGAGAGGCGGTGGACAACACTCACCCCGGGTTGCTGGTCCTCGGTGCAGGCCAGTGATCCACACAGGCGGTGGGCACAGATGACCGGTCAGACGGCGGGCGCAGATGACGCAGCTCTCCAGTGGCAGTGATGGCGACGGAGAGCTGCGTCATCTTCATCCGCCGCCTGTCCTGTCATCTGCGCCCACTGCCTGTGTGGATCCCCGGCCTGTCCACCTGCAACGTGGACAGGTAATCTTCCACACCGGCCTGTCCACCTTCCACACCGGCCAGAACCCCGGGTTGAACCCGGGAACAACCCTTCTCCATAGCAGGGTTGGATTTTGGCCCGGGAACTTTACAAACCAGCGCTAGTCGCGGGTTTTTCCGGGGTCCAACTCTGGTGTGAAAGGGTTATGAGAGACTGGGTAGTAGTAGTGAAGCATGTCAGCAGGGGAAGGTGATGAAGATAGGAACTAACCACTACCGTATTGGCCACAGTGCCATTTTTCCTATTAATTTGGCAGCGCTCCTGCAGCCTCCGCTGGACTCCGGAGGGTAAGTATTACAAAAATACACTGCGAGTCATGCGAGGGGCCGACTTGGTATGAAGGCCACCAGCTAACAACTAGGCAACATCTCTCATGGTTTTGGGATGACCATTTACCATGTACATAATGATATGCCCCATGAACAGTGACCTTATCCAGCTAGATGATTACAATTGGAGGCAATATACTGTCGTTTCCACTTCTTTATGTTACACATGGCAATATAAAAACTTCGTTCCTTCCTCTGATTGGCAATCTACAAGACCCATTTGAATAATGAAATATTCTCTGTAAAGTGCTGCATAATATGGTAACTTTATATGCACATAATAACAATATTCCCTGATGTGCTTCGGCAGGTGCGCTGCCATTGTCAGACGCAGTTAAGTAGCACTGTCAGCCTGATTCAGGCTTGTTTGGAATTCGGACCTGTTTTGATGGTGGGGGTCTGAGTGTGCACTTATTTGCACATGTGCAGACCCCCTGAACAAACGGCTTCTGCGAGTATCACACTTGGTGAGGCGTGCGCAAGGGTGAGGGAGGGAGGGTATCCCCATAAAAACACTGGGAATTCCCCTGGGAACGCAAATGGGCGGATGCTTGTTTGGGGCGTGCAGCTGACATCACATGACATCAGTGCCCGCCCCCTTTTCCACCATCTCCGACAGTAATAAAAGTCCATTCTGACTGACTTTTATTACCGAAGAGGAGAGAAATCATTAAATGGTTGGCGACCGTCGAATGGGATGTGATCTTGTACACATCTCCTCACATGCTGGGGGGGGGGGGGGTTGATGACCTAGCAAACAGGTCTGAATCAGGCCTTGTGTTTGTAGTCTGGGTGCATAGAGCTCCAGTTGCAGAGGCGAGGCACAGGGGGTTATTCTAGTTCACTCTTTCTGACAAAATCCTTCTTATATGGACAAAACCATGTGCACTGCAGGTGGGGCAGATGTAACATGTGCAGAGAGAATTAGATTTGGGTGGGGTTTTACTTCAAAGTGAGATCTATATTGCAGTGTAAAAATAAAGCAGCATGTATTTACCCTGCACAGAAACAAAATAACTCATCCAAATCTAAATATATCTGCACATTTTACATCTGCCCCCCTGCAGTGCACATGGTTTTGTCCATCTAGGAGGGATTTTGTCAGAAAGAGTGAACTAGAATAAGGCCCACAGTCTCGGAAATGCCTTGCAAATAAAATGTACTGGATGTTCCTGGGTGGGGAGAGGAAGGTGACTGAGTTTACGCACAAGGATGTTCCATCTTATATATGTTACTTACCTTGTTGCACACACAAACACATAGGCCCTTATTCAGATCTGATCGCAGTACAAATTCGTTCTCAAAATGGGCAAAGCCATGTGCACTGCAGGTGGGGCAGATGTAACATGTGTAGAGAGAGTTAGATTTGTGTGAGTTATTTTGTTTCTGTGCAGGGTATATACTGGCTGCATTATTTTTACACTGCAATATAGATATCAGTTTCAGCACACCCCACCCAAATTTAACTCTCTCTGCACAAGTTACATCTGCCCCACCTGCAGTGCACATGGTTTTGCCCATTTTGAGAACAAATTTGTACTGCGATCAGATCTGAATAAGGGCCTTAATCGCTCACATTGGATATCACCTAGCATCATGGGTATAGTTTTCATGAAATGATCGTGGTTGTGTCTAAAGATGCAATGAGCTCCAAGACGACATCTCAGTCCTTGTATATTCAGCTGTGCACCAGCGAAAGGCTTGTGGTCACATTATCATAAAGACGCAGACATGTGACCAGCAAAATACGCCAAGATGAATGTCACTGCGTGTGACACAGATGCATTGTGTTTGAAATTAAAGCATAACCTTTTCATTGTAAATACACTCAATGAATTATGTAACTATCTTAAAACAATTACATAAACGAAGATTGCTACAGGATTCATTTAGGTGTAGCAAAGGGGGTGGGGTATAGCGCTCCAACAGTCAATAGTCTGGGACTCAGACCAGCTGTGCTCGCCACAAGGGAGTATAGCCCCTGTCAGTTGGGGCCTGACTGTCCAGTTTTCACAGTCGGTGTAATGACTGTCAGAATCCCGACTGTCGGGAGGTCATCCGGAACCCCGCAAAGGGGGTAATACTGTACTGTCCTTATACAATAAATTATTCTAAATTTTTATTTGTAATAAATACAACTTTTGAGGCTTTTTGTTTTGTGTTGAACAGCTGTTGGGATTGCTGAATATATACATTGTGGTTCCAAATAACAAATCAAATCAGGAAATTTGGCCCTGGACACAGAGCAGTAGACCCTAGCGGAAAAAGAGACCTGTAAAGAGCTGGCAATTTGGACATATTGAGAAATAAAAGATACTGCACTAGTGTCGCTGGCCAGTCATTTGCTCATTCACTAGTATGGTGGCTAGCATATTGGGGGAAATTTACTAATATGAAAAACCTAGTTTTTCGTATAAGTATTTTCCCTAAGACTGCATACGACTGTTTCAGTCGTATGCAAAGTCGTGTTCCGGAGGGGAATGTACAAAGCAGTCAGATACGACTGCTTTGTAACCCTCCGATGGTGTAACCATTCGTATTAGCTGGCCATATATACGGCCGCTAATACGAATTCGTACAGGCAGTCTGCACGGATCAGTCAGATCCGTGCAGGCTGCAAGGTGTAAAAAAAAATAGAAAAAATAAATAAAAAAAAAAACAGCGTGGGGTCCCCCCCACAGCTGTAACCAGCACCAGGCTGAAGGAGCCGGGGCCGGTAATTAAAAATCAGGGAACCCGACAAATAGGGGTTCCCCGATTTTTAACAACCAGCTCCAGGTCCGGGGCTGGTTCCCAAAATACGGGGGACAAAATGACTAGGGGTCCCCCGTATTTTAAGAACCAGGCCAAACCAGCCAGCAGGGTAATGCCACAGCCGGGGGAAGACTTTTTATACAAGTCCCCCCGGCCAAAGCATTCAGCCCTCTGACCAGTCAGCCTGACCAGGGGCCCTGGGGGAGTGGGGACCCCCCCAATAAAGGGGTCCCCCCCCTCCAGGACTTACCTGACCAGGCTGAAGCCTGGTGCTGTCCCCGGTGGCCCTGTGCGGTGGCCACCGGGCTGATCTTGGTGTAAAAAAAAGATTAATAAACTATTGTTTTAAACTGTGGAACTATGAGTCCCAGCAAGCCTCCCCTGCAAGCTGGGACTTGGAGAACCACAAGTCCCAGCCTGCGGGGCATTAAAGGGCCCGCTGGCACTTGTAGTTCCTTCCACAGTAAAAAAAATAGTTAAATAAATACACACTGACACCTTAAAAATAAAAGTTTAATACATACATTACACACACACTGATTCTTACTTATCTTGATCCCGTAGGTAGGTCCCAGAGTCTTCATCCGGTGCCTTGTCCTGGTTCCGGATCATGTCGTCATTCTTCATCATGTCGATCTTCATGTCGGCGTCAGGTCCGGGTCCGAAGAAATCCATGGTGGACCTGTGGAAGGAAATCCAACTCACCCAGGTCCTCCATGGAAGTTCTTCTGGCTTGGTCCGACGTTGTCCAGGGCTTCTTGCATCTTCTTCCATCTTCTGGCTTCTTATTCACGCTGCCGGCGACTCCAGCAAAGCTCCCCGACTGTCAGAGCCGCAGAGATCCTTCCTCCTCGTCGTCTGGACTAAGACTGAATTCTGGCCAATCAGAAGCCGCCTAGCGGCCAATCAGGAGCCAGGAAAGTCGGCTTCTGATTGGCCAGAATTCAGTCTTAGTCTAGACGCCGAGGAGGAAGGATCTCTGCGGCTCTGACAGTCGGGGAGCTTTGCTGGAGTCGCCGGCAGCGTGAATAAGAAGCCAGAAGATGGAAGAAGATGCAAGAAGCCTTGGACAACGTCGGACCAAGCCAGAAGAACTTCCATGGAGGACCTGGGTGAGTTGGATTTCCTTCCACAGGTCCACCATGGATTTCTTCGGACCTGACGCTGACGCCGACATGATGAAGAATGACGACATGATCCGGAACCAGGACAAGGCACCGGATCAAGACTCTGGGACCTACCTACGGGATCAAGATAGGTAAGTATCAGTGTGTAATGTATGTATTAAACTTTTATTTTTAAGGTGTCAGTGTGTATTTATTTAACAATTTTTTTTACTGTGGAACTACAAGTGCCAGCGTGCCCTTTAATGCCCCGCAGGCTGGGACTTGTGGTTCTCCAAGTCCCAGCTTGCAGGGGAGGCTTATTTATTAATTGTTTATTAATCTTTTTTTTACACCAAGATCAGCCCGGTGGCCACCGCACAGGGCCACCGGGGACAGCACCAGGCTTCAGCCTGGTCAGGTAAGTCCTAGAGGGGGGCACCCCTTTATTGGGGGGGTCCCCAGGGCCCCTGGCCAGGCTGACTGGTCAGAGGGCTGAATGCTTTGGCCGGGGGGACTTGTATAAAAAGTCTCCCCCCGGCTGTGGCATTACCCTGCTGGCTGGTTTGGCCTGGGGCTGGTTCTTAAAATACGGGGGACCCCTAGTCATTTTGTCCCCCGTATTTTGGGAACCAGCCCTGGAACCTGGGGCTGGTTGTTAAAAATCGGGGAACCCCTATTTGTCGGGTTCCCTGATTTTTAAATACCGGCCCCGGCTCTGTCAGCCTGGTGCTGGTTACAGCTGTGGGGGGGACCCCACACTGTTTTTTTTTTATTTATTTATTTAATTTTCTATTTTTTTTTACACTGCAGCCTGCACGGATCTGACTGATCCGTGCAGGCTTAAAGCAAATACGACAGGGAAAGCAAGGTGTATTTTCCTGTCGTATTTGCGTGCCTGTTTTACACCAATTAGCAGCCGTATTATCAATACGACTGCTTAGTACATCAGGAACCACCATTCTTTTGAATGGTGATTCCTGTCATATTCTATCGATGGTGTAGACATTCGTATTTGTAAATACAAATGTTCCATCTTTAGGAATACGAATTGTTGTATTTTCGGGATTGTAAATGTAGATGTGTAAAAAATAGGTGTATTTCTGCCTACGAATACACCTATTTTTTACGAATCCTTTTTGGTAAATTTCCCCCATTATAACCATATAACCATATTGATATTACCAATAGGTTGATGTAGGGTGCCCGGGTACTATTTCTGCATCAACCCTAAGGCATTGCCAGTGCAGAGAAACACCAGAAACCCAGCTCAGTGCAGTAAAGGTGGGCATACATTAGGGTGACTTCTCACTTCAGTGAAGTAGCCCCATTCTTCCCCCCCCCCCCCCCCCCATCGAGGTGCCCGATTGGGTTCTATTCTTGCGATTGATCACTGCAATCACAGGAAAAGAGCAAAGATTGCATGTGAATTGCCTAGTGTATGAGCCCTATCTGACCTGCCATCCCGCTGAAGGTGGGAGCAGGGTGAGCTGTGATTGGATGTAACATTGGTGTCTGCTCTCAGGAGACTGAATGTTGCCAACATAGTCTATGTTCACAGCCAACCTGTAAGAACACTTTGTATTAGATGCATCAAAGGAAGCAGCAGCTACTCCATCTACTTTTGAATTAGCCCCAATGTTTAGAAGTATATAGATCTCTGAGGGGCAGATGTACTAAGCCTGGTGGAAGGTGAGAACACAGCAGCCAATCAGCTCCTCAATGTCATTTTTCAAACACAGCTGATTGGCTAGTGCATTACCACCATACACTTTATCACTGCTTTAGCACCGCATTAGCAGTTTAATAACATCTGTCCATGAATTCTTATACTATTTTAACAGTTTTCAACTTGGCCACTAGATGTCCTCTAGAAGCACATTGAAGCAGAATTATTTATAATGAACCGCATATATGAACATTGGGAAACTACAAACTGGTCATGGTTATTTGTAATATTATTTCTAGGGTAAATACATTTTTTTTAAAAATCTGAAATCGTATCCATTTGTATGTATAAGATAGTATCTAGTGAGAAATATAGACAGAATCAAAAGATCAGTTATGAAAGAGCAAGGGGACATTGTTTTCATGGAAATGTGCCTATAGAGTATAAGAAGCAGGGGCGTAACTACAGCTATGTGGGCCCCATAGCAAACTTGATTAGGGCCCCCCATGCGGTTGTCAGTCACTACAATTAGGGGACAGGATAGAGGGTGTTGGGGAGAGGAAACAGAGGGGTCAGAGGGAAAGAGTGTTTCCTGGAAAAAGAGTAAACGAGAGAGAGAAGACTGGGGGAATTTACTAAAGAAAATTTGTAAAAAAATACGTGTATTTGTATCCAAAATTACACTTATTTTTGACATTTACTATCCCGAAAATACGGCAATTTGTATTCGTATTGATAGCACATCAATATGAATACGAATTGCCGTATTTTCGGGAAAGTAAATGTCAAAAATAAGTGTAATTTTGGATACAAATACACCTATTTTTTTTACAAATTTCCTTTAGTAAATTTCCCCCAGGGTGTCAGGGAGAAAGGGGGGAGAAGGGGGAGAGAGAGAAAAGTCAAGGAGACAGAGGGGGTGAGATTTAATAGGACGAGAGATTCAGAAAATGAGAGATTTTGTGAGAAATCTCCAGTTTTTTAAAAGTGGCAATTATTTACACTTCATAACCAGTTTGATTTAGCAGTGTAAATGAATGCCGCTTTAAAAAAACTGGAGATTTCTCACAAAATCTCTCATTTTCTGAATCTCTCGTCTTATTAAATCTCACCCCCTCTGTCTCCTTGACTTTTCTCTCTCTTCCCCCTTCTCACCCCTTTCTCCCTGACACCCTGGGGGAAATTTACTAAAGGAAATTTGTAAAAAATAGGTGTATTTGTATCCAGAAATACACTCATTTTTGACATTTCCTATCCCGAAAATAGGGCAATTCGTATTCGTATTGATAGCACATCAATACGAATACGAATTGGTGTATTTTCGGGATAGTAAATGTCAAAAATGAGTGTATTTCTGGATACAAATACACCTATTTTTTTACAAATTTCCTTTAGTAAATTCCCCCCCCTGTCTCTCTTTCTCATTTAGGGCCTTATTCTGATCGGTGCGGCCCGATCAGAATATGCGGCCACGACCGTGCAGGCGAATCCCCGCCTTCCATACGGATCGCCACCTCCGTCCGTACACGGATATGTGGCGATCCGCATGAAATTGGACGGGGATACGCCTCCTCCGTCTTGGGAGCAGCCCCTGCATTCGATGGTCGCCGAACATCGAATGCAGGGCCGCACGCTCCACCAGGTCCCGCCACACAAGACCACACGGACACTTGTCCGTGTGAAATCATGTATGGGGGCGGGCAGCTGACATCCGGCGATGTCAGATGGCCGCCCCCTACACACGCGTCACGGCCTCATTACCATGCATACGCCCCGCGTTTGCATGGGAACGCCCATGAAACGCGGGGCGTATGCATAGGGTAATGAGGCTAAGTAGCCCCTCACGCCCCTCTACGCCCCCTGTGCGGCGTGTCAAGAATACGTGCGTCGAAATCGCCTGCACATGCGCAGAGTGACCTCTGCACATGCGCAGACGATCACCATCGGCGGGACGAACGCATGCGGAGAAATCCGCACCGATCAGAATAAGGGCCTTACTCTTTTTCCAGGAAACACTCTTTCCCTCTGACCCCTCTGTTACCTCTCCCCAACACCCTCTATCCTGTCCCCTAATTGTAGTGACTGACAACCGCATGGGTTTCTGGTGTTTATTAAATCTCACCCAGGGTGTCAGATCGAGAGTGAAAGAGACAGGGGGAGGGGTTCAAGCAAAGGTGAGAGAGACTGTCATGCAGGAGAATGCGGGGGGGGGGGGGTTGAAAAAGAACTACTGTAGGTCAGCACCTCCAGGTACCGGGTTGCCCACCTCAGTCTCCACCCTACCCAGTTACCTGTTCCTGAATGAGTGTGGCATCCTGTGATATCTGCAGCAACCAGGATCCATGCATGGGTGACTGACAGCGGGCCAGCAGCCATCCGACTCCCTGCTGCGCTGGGTACTGCCGCTGTCCGTCTGACATCCCAGCGCAGCATATCCATACATGAGACCACTCCTCTTAAGAAGGAGCCGTCGGGCACCCGCTTGTAACAATATCTCAGCGAGCGCCCGGCAAAAGAAGAGGACAGCTGCAGCGCCCCCTAGTCTCCACACAGCTGAGCTGACCCTACTCCACCTCCCAGCTCCTCCAATACCAGGCAGAACTATGTGCCAAGCCCCTAGCGCAGCACCGCATGGCGCACTGCCTAAATAAAAAATAAATAAAAAAGGCTAAATATTCGAAAGACTGCAGGCAGGGCCATAACTATAGAGGATGCAGGGGATTGCCTGTTGGGTCCTCGGGCCCCCCCTAGCGCCCGGGCCCCATAGCAGTCGCATCCCCTGCACCCTCTATAGTTATGCCACTGATAAGAAGGGTTAAACCTGAGTGGCCCTGTGTTTACCGGGTACCCTAGTTTAATGTGATAAGATCGGACCCAGGATCAAGATCCTGGGTCTGACCCAGCTTTGCAATGTGAAAGCGGTATTATGTGGTGGACAGGGTTTTCTCATCTGTGTGTCCACATATTTTATTATTGGCAGCCACTATTTTTGGTTTTACCTATAACACTGACCATAAATAATTTGATTTTTGATGAATGACTAACAACCGTGGCACCAGAAGCGGATTTAGACCTCATGGGGCCTCAGGCAAGACACCAGTTTGAGGCCCTCCTTCCTCCAACAATCCCTAGCACTATATATTCGGTGCTGGTTGCAGGCGGCATTTATAGAGTACCTTCGCTCATGCACAGTGTACCGATAAATGCTCAGTGGTGTGAACATTGGCATTGTGTACAAATTGGAATCAGGCTGTAGCTTTTTTGGAAGAAGGCTTAATACCTGTGTCCCATTTAAAGTAAACTGACTGCATACAGTGCATGGAAACCTTTTTATTATCCAATCAAAGAACATCAAAGGCATGGGCGGGTCCAAATGATAACATCACGTGGTAGTCATGCAATGCTCCTTTGGGAACATTTTGGACAGCCAGGATATCGTTATGGGGCCACTTGGGACCTGCTGGGCCCTAGGCATGTGCCTAGGTTGCCTTGTGGAGAATACACCTCTGCATGGCACTCCTGCAAGTGCCCTGTGGCATCTACAGTAGATGGGTATGGATCATTAGGTCACCAGCATTATGGTCAACAAGCATTAGGTCGACATTCATTTAGGTTGACATGAGTTAAGGTCGACATGCAGGAAGGTCGACATGAATTTAGGTCGACAGGGTCATGGAACCAAACCGTACCACCGCGTCCCCTCACATGGCTTGCTATGCTCGGCACACTATTTTCTCCCACCACGCCCTAGTTGATGGTAGGGCATGAAATACTGCCTGTCGGCACATGTCAGCTCAAAAATAAGTAAAAGATCCCATGTCGACCTAATGACTCTGTCAACCTAATGACCCTGTCGATCATCCTGCATGTTGACCTTAAGTCAAATCGACCTAAATGCATGTCGACCTAATTCTTGTCGACCATCATGCTGGTGACCCAATGACCGTATCCTCAGTAAATTGGGAACCACTGCTTTCGTAAGATCACACATGGGCCTTATTTTGGTTCATTCTTTCTGACAAAATCCTTCTTAGATGGACAAAACCATGTGCACTGCAGGGGGGGCAGATGTAACATGTGCAGAGAGAATTAGATTTGGGTGAGTAATTTTGTTTCTGTGCAGGGAAAATACTGACTGCTTTATTTTTACACTGCAATATAGATCTCACTTTGAAGTAAAACCCCACCCAAATCTAATTCTCTCTGCACAAGTTACATCTGCCCCACCCGCAGTGCACATGGTTTTGCCCATCTAAGAAGGATTTTGTCAGAAAGAATGAACCAAAATAAGGCCCATGTTGATGATATTTGCATGGAGATAGTAGGTGTATGATACATAATAAATATGTGTGTGTGTGTGTGTTTTAGGTTTATTTTCATTTGATTGACAGCAACAAATCATATGGGGCCAGATTCTCTAAACTTCAAAAGTGATAAAATGGAGAGTGATAAACAGCCAGCCAATCAGCTCCTACCTGACATTTTTCAAACACAGTCTGTGACATGGCAGGTAGGAGCTGATTGGCTGGCTGTTTATCACTCTCCATTTTATCACTTTTGAAGCTTAGAGAATCTGGCCCATGGAGCCTACATATTTTCTACATATTGAATGTATTTGGTAATGGCTGCATCAGCTTCCTAAACGATCTTTGTCATTACGCTGACGCTGCCTCCTACTGACAGTGTTTGCTGTACACCACATGTAGAAGTATGTAGTCTTGGCAGACAATTGCAATGTCAGGAGAATAACTCTACACAATGTTATGGAACATCAGCGCTCTGTATATTTATCATGTGCGTTATGTATGTCTGCCTATGCTTCTGGTAATGAAGAGACACTTATTTATCCCCACTGGTAATTTGTTATGTCCTGCCACAGTGACAGTGATAGATGTTTCCATTTTCCATGTCCCTGTCCACTCATCCATCCTATGTAGACTGTGCATGCTGAAACATTTTTTGAATTTGCTACATTGTTTCTATTCCATTGAAATTCCATCATCACTGATATTTCCAGATGCACAATTATTGCCCAACAACAGACTAGCTGGGAAACAAAGATGTTGCCAGATCCCAATAATCTTCCTCAGGTCGCTTTATAATATTTACATTGAGATACTGTATGTTTAATAGGAATTTACATTATGCATGTATTATTATATCTTATGGATACAACTGAAGAGTCTTATTGATAATAGGACAGTCCTATCTTACTGAACACATTAGGTGCATATATATATATATATATATATATATATATAATACTAATACCACTACCACCTTCCCCCAGGGAGTGACTCTAGGCGGCCACTACTGGGGGCGCCAACTGATTACTAAGGGCCACTTACTGCTTGCAGGGCTGCTGGCCAGTCTGTTGATGCTGGCTCATGGCAGGGGCAAACGCAGGATTTTCAGAAGGGGGTTTCCAGAGGGGCGGAGCAAAGCACGCGGAGATGGACACTTAGGTGACCCAGTATATGCCGGGTCAGTTAAAGTATTATAGATAGACCAAATGTATATAAATAATAATAATAAAAATATATATATATATACATGTATATATGTATACATATATATATTTATATATATATATATACACACACACACACACATATATATATATTATAAACATCCATATACATAAATATATATATATATATGTATACATACAGGGGCGTCAACAGCAGTGTAGATCCCTGGGCATAGCAATGTATTGAGGCCCCTACCGATCCTCCAGCGGTAGGGGTGGGGGAAGCTTTGATGTCCCGCGGGTGGTAGGGGGTATTATATCAACAGCTCAGCATGTAGGGCCTGGATCATTAATTTCCACGAATTACTCCTTTACTGCACAGATGGTGGGAGATGGGGTGGGAGAAGGGGGCACTGGGCTGAATGAAGGGGCCCTGATACATAACTTCCAGGGTGGTAGAGGATGTGTAATATGCAGAGGAGGGGTGTATAGTGGAGTGAGCTTATTATTCATAATTTTCTGGTGGGAGGACAGCTTGCTTGACTGCAGATATCTCCAGTTCCCGGAAAAAAAATTCTTACATTTTAATGGAATTACAAACTAGAGAATCCCACCTACCAAATAGTATTGGGGACTAGGGGATCAGACTTCAGGAGGCAGAGCAATCCGCCAACGAGTATATAAAACTACATACCAGGTGTGTGGAGCTGGCGCAGTAACCAGCTGCTGGAAGGCCGATATCTCTGGTTTTGGGAACAGTAGAGACAAGCTACTAGTGTCCATCAAAGGAGCAGAGTCCCAGCTTTTCGAGTATACCTTCATAAAAACTCTAAGTCAGACAGAACCTGAAATATCTGACTGGGAAGAGCAATTAATAGGCTTGGATGGGGACCACTGCTTTGAAGTCAGATATCTCTGGTTCCCAGGAGCCAATTTTAAAAATTCTTGTATCCATAGAAAGAGGGGACCCTCAGCTTTCAGCCTAGGGTCATTAGACTCCTGGAGGGGTTTCTGGGTACTCAGAAACCCCCCCTGCGTGCGCTACTGTGGTGCCACTAGTGTGTGGGCTGCTTCCAGCTAAAGTAACCCCCTGTGTGTGGGCTGATGCGGCCAGCTCATGGAGCCACCTGTGTGTTGGCTGAGGCTCCTGCTGCTAGCTCACATTGACTTGTCGCGCTGCGTGTAGGCGCACACATTTTCAGGGAGGGGGAACTGATAATACGGCTCAGCCCCGCAGCAGCGGCGCACACACAGCGCAGTACCTGCAGCGGGAGCCGGGGCCCTGATGATCATCTTCTCCCTCCCCTTCGCCTGGTGGAGGGCAGAGGCTGCATGATCCCTGCTTGCTGTGGCTGTGTGCACCGTGGGAGGAGCTGCGTGCTGCCGCACATGAGCAGCAGCCCTCCCACGGCCATTTTTGATTAGGGCAAAATGCCATGGCCGCATTAACAGTAAGGACGGCGGCCCAGACACAGTGGAGAGCAGCCGTTTTTGGCCTATTGTGGGCCGGCCCACAGGGAATCGGCCCGGTTTCCCGCCAGGGCCAATCCGCCCCTGTATAATGGACAAAAGCATGGCACTCCAAAAGAAGTTTGAAACTGGATCACTTTACTAAAGCAATGTTTCAATACTTATACAGTATTTTCAACAGGCTTGAAAAAGTTTTTTCAAGCCTGATGAAAATACTGTATAAGTATTGAAACATTGCTTCAGTAAAGTGATCCAGTTTCAAACTTCTTTTGGAGTGCCGTGCTTTTGTCCATTTGTATGCTGTTCCTTACACAGGCATCCAGATCAGCAACTTCTCCAGTGGCTGTGCCAGACATACTGTAGTGTATGTATATATATATTTATTTTTTTAATGATTTTTAGGAAAACAATACAATTGTCCAATTCTAAATGAACAATTTCTCAAAAGCGGTGAACTTGATCTTTAAAATGGTACCTAATTTATTGATTTGGGTTAAGTATGATGGGAGAAATAGATGTATAGAGAGAGAGAAAGAGAGTAGTAGTAGTAGTAGCTCAGATCCTATTGGAACACTAAGCTTTCTAACAAAAGCACCTATTGTGGAGTGCCAAAAATTAGGCACATACTGTATACATTGCACACTTTCAGTTATCAGAAACATATTGAATTGGTATGAACTCCAAACTCAGAGAGACAGCTCTAACTGGTATGCACAGGCAAATCTAAGGGGTGGTCCTAGGGAGCACCGGACCACCCATTAGACCACTGGCCCTCCCGACCATTAAGCAATTTAAAGCAATGAAAGCCGGGCAGAGAGCTTTTATTGGCTCATGGTCCAGCGGGAGATTTGAAAATAGCAGCTGACCACCGCTCTCTCTGCCCAGCTGTTATTTCTATAAAGTGTGTGTGGCCGGCTGCTGTCCATCTCACTCCCCCTTGGCAACGAGCAATTTCCTCCCCCTTGGCAATGAGCAATTTCCTCCCCCTTGGCAATGAGCAATTCCCTCCCCCTTTTTAATGAGCAATTTCACTCCCCCTTGGCAATGAGCATTTAACTCCCCCTTGGCAATGAGCATTTAACTCACCCTTGGCAACGAGCATGTATTTCCCCTTGGCAATGAGCATGAAGCCCCCTTGGCATCAAGTGTGATGCCCCTGGCATCAAGAAATAAGCATGTATGTAAGTGCCACTTATGTATAAATAAGTAATGGGCATCAAGGTGTGATGTATAATGTGTGATGGGAATCATGGTGTGTGGCATAATGTGTAACGGGCATCACTGTGTGTTGCACATTGGGTAATGGGCATCACGGTGTGTAGCACAATGTATAATGGGCATTACGGTGGAAATTACGGAGTGTGGCACAATGTGTAATGTGTAATGTGTCCATTGGGCTCTAGCTGGTGCAGTGTATCTCAGGGGCATTACTGTGTGGTGTAATATGAACTGGTTCTATTATGTGGTCACGCCTTAAATTTTTGATGCAGGCTTCCGCATGGTCTCTATTATTGCATATCAGTTTATACTCCACCCACATTGTAGCTCCACCCACAATGGGGGGCGCTAAAATCTATGTTTGCTTACCAAAAAAATTAGGCTTGGGTCGGCCACGAGCCCACTGCTCTCTCTGCCTGGCTGTCAAGGCTTTACATTGTATGCTGCTCAGACTGGCAGCTGTCTTACTGGAGCTGCAGCATTTCACTCCCCCTTGGCAACAAGCAATTCACTCCCTCTTCACATTAGTGGAAGCCATTCACACTCTTGGTGCCCTTTTCAGTAACAACAATGCACCCACCGGAAAGTTCAGAAAAGTGGTTGATTTTCTATCCCTGAATGCTGCATGCATGCAGTAGTTTGGCCATCCACCATAAAGACAAGTCATGGCCCCCTGCAACTTCTTTCTGTTTCCACAAATAGATTGCAAGAAACGTGTGGTTCCCTTTGAGTCACCGGAAGCTGCAGTGGAGACCTTTATCCAGCACACAGAAAACTACCTGCTGAGGACTGGTCCAGCTGCTGCACTAAGTGGTTTGGAGCACATGTAAATCTGTCATCTGGCCAGAGCCAGCCCTAGGCATAGGCAAACTAGGCAAATGCCTAGGGCGTTTGGAATGCCTATGGGGCACCAGCAGCTTCTGCTGATTAAAATGATATGCAGCATGCCTATATTCTGTGTGTGAGTGAGCCTGTATCTGCATATGAAATAGTGTATTCATGGAAATCACTGTAACATAGCATTCCATATGCAGGTACAGCCACAGTCGCACACAGAATATAGCCATGCCACATATCATTTTAATCATCGTAAGCTCCTTGTGTGTTCTGGTCACATAACAATGCAAAGCAGATGAATTTTCATCAAAAAAGGCACCCAACGTTAGCAGAACTGGCCAGGAGCTGCATGGCCTATTGAGGCAAGATATATGAGGAAACATCTGTATCCAAGCAGAGGCAGAGGTCACAGTGTTAGCGGCTGTGCGAGTGCTGTCTGCGGGTGGGTTGGTTGTGCAATAGAGTTCGGCATATGTGCAAGGGGCAATATGTGTGTCATGTATAAATGCATTAATAATGTGCGACATATGTGTAAAAGGCATTATGTGTGTCATGTGTATAAGGGCATTAATAATTTGCGACATATGTGTAACAGGCATTATGTGTGTCATGTGTATAAGGGCATTAATAATGTGCAACATATGTGCAAAGGGCATTATGTGTGTCATGTGTATAAGGGTATTAATAATGTGCAACATATGTGTAAGGGGCATTATGTGTGTCATTATGTGTATGAAGGGCATTAATAAAGGTTGGCATAATGTGTAAGGGGCATTATGTTTATAAGGACATTAATAATGTGTGTCATGTGTAAGGTGCATTACTGTGTTGTATTATCAGGGGTGCTGAGAGAAAGGGGTAGAGGGTAAAAACTACACAGGCCAAAGTCTGATGGAAGGGCCAAGTGGGGACTCCGGGCCCCAGGGGCAGATTGGCCCACGGGAAACCAGGCCATTTCCCGGTGGGCCCGCCAAAAACGCCAAAAAAAATGGGCCGGCCGCGCTCCCCCTGGACTTTCTTGGCACTTTTCCCACATCCAAAATGCCACAGGAGGGCTGCTACGCATGCGCGATATGGGCTGCTGCACGAGTTCTCCCGGGCTTGATTGCAGTCCCAATCCGCCCCTGCCGGGCCCCCTCCCCTTAAGTGACAGCTGCAGCTCTTCTCCTCTGCCCAGCACACACTGCTTTGTGCTGGGTTGCAGTGTGGCCATGGAGGTACTTAAAATACAATATTTTCTCAGGATATTTTTCTAAGGGTATAATGTGAGGAAACAGCACACCGAATGTGTGCACTGTTTCTATTTTTCTATTTAAAATATTGCGGGTAGGAGCATGACTGCTATGATGAGGGTTGATGGTGCTGGGAAAGGGGAGCGGGGTCAAAGGAACTAGTGGCGGTGCTAAGGGACACCAGCCAAAATCTTGCCTAGGGCGTCATTTAGGCTAGGGCCGGCTCTGGGTAGAGTCTGCTGCTTCCAGCAACCCTTACAATCGTGAATAACACACACTAGCATAATATGTTCACAAGATCCCCTTGAAGCTATGGGAGAAATTTACTAAGATGTGTATTCTACTTCACATGTGATGTTACTATGGGAAACCAATCAGATCCTATCTACTACCTTCTAGAGGGTACTAAATAAATAAGAAGTAGATTCTGTTTGGTTGCCCATAGCAACATTATATGTGAAGTAGAATACACATCTTAGTAAATTTCCCCCCTTATGTGCCCGATTCTCTCCATGGCCCTTACTGTGTACAGTTTGTATATTCTCCCCGTATTTGTGTGAGATTCCTCAGGGTAACACAGCTTATAAGCAGCTATTGGGCTACTCACCATGCAACGGATGCAGACAGGTATTTTGTGATAGGCTGCAGTAGTTGTCTTTGCAATAAATGTTCATTTCTATACAGTACATTCAATTTATTGTAATCATAATACACTGTTGTGGTGTCCCCCCAATTTATATTCTAACAAAAATACTGCTGTTCCTGTGAGGAATATGTTTTAGGATCCGCACCTACTAGCATGTATATATGATCACAGAGATCATCAAAGAAGGAGCAGAGATGGCAGCAGCAATGACAGATAAAATCATTGGGCCCAGCAGCAGAACTGAGATGGCTTCAGTAGATGCCCCAAACCACCCTGTTCTTTTTGTGGTGACTCTTTAGCACTAATATGTCACTTCCCACTGATTCCCCAAATGTGTTACTGTGTAATATTAGTGGGAAGATGATGTGGGTTATGGGGCAGAGAGACCAGCTGCCATTTCCAACTGCCGCCCGCATGCCACATGCCAGGTATAAAACCTCAGTGCACTGGCCTCTCACTGGCATTTCTTGAGCAGAGGCAGAGGTGAGTGCAAGAAAAAAAGACCCCCCTAGAGAGAACCAGTTTTACAGCTGTTACTCCAGGTATTATCAGTGATCAGAGAGATCAGCGCACATTAACATCTGTGTTTTCTTTCTTTTTTTTCTTTTTTTTGTGCACCTTTGGTGCAATTTACCAACAACTATGAGCCGGAGGGAATTGGCCCAGTTAACTGGAACTGGGCCATATCCGAACACCTCCTGGCTACGGTCAGGGCGCCGCAGACCATCTTCTGGTGTACCATCTGCAGCAGCCCCAACATCAGGAGGACCACCAGCAGCAGCAGTACCGTCCTCAGGAGCACCAGCAGTGGCAGGAGCACGAAGACCAGCAGTCATCCTTGCCCGCCTTCCATCCTACAGGAGATGCACCTTTACAGAAGGAGGCACTGTAGAGTCCTGCACCATCTGCATCTCCCAGTTTCGGATTGGAGAGGAAGTGGCGGTCACAACCTGCAGGCATGTTTTCCACATCTCATGCCTGACACAGTGGCTGGACATTAACACCATCTGCCCCCTGTGCCGCTCCCGATGCCTGAGCAGACTTTTCCTGCGTCATCTTTAGAGGAAATCCGAGGACGTAAGTACTGTTACAGCTGGTCGTGTCCTTGTTGTCTTGTCTCCCCCTGTCTACCCTACTCGGGGATTAGCTACTTGCTGCTGTTGTCAGCAGAAGTCTTGAGGGATTTTACCTTTTTTACCTGAACTGACGGACTTAATTTGGCTCATTTAAATTTGGCTAATTGGCAACAATTCAAATTCCTCAGTCCCTCAGCAGGGTTTTGGGTTCACCTCTTGCCGAGTTTTACTTGTGTTATCCTTTCTCTCCCCCAACCCTCTTTCCCCTCATGTGTCTTTATATTGCTTCTGATTGGCCCTGAAGCTTGTCTTAATTCGGCTAATTGGCATTCAATTAAACAAATAATTTTTTTTTTTGGCAGATCATCAATTTTATTAAGATTTCATTCTTTGGGAGCTAATCAAGAAGCAGTGAAAGAGGGGAGAAGTGTGATTGGTTGCCATGGGTAACATCTCCACTGGTCCACCCCTCCACTCTTCTCACTGATTCCCGAATAGGCCCCTTTGACACCAAAATTTAGTTAATTTAACATATCTGAATATTCTTAATGTGTTTCAAATAAATTCCATCTTTTATTCTGCCAAATTCATGTCTCCGAGTCTTTATTTATATTATGGTTACTTACGAGTGTGTGATTATATGGTATATACTGTACATGGGACACCCCTCAGATGGTAGAGGGCTTATGGATCTTCATGCTTTACCAGTATACAGTTCTTTAATTGATTTACTAATAAATATATATATATATATACATATAAACAAATAGGTGACCATTGCTGATACCAAATTACTCTGAATCTTTTAATATAATTTATTAATGTTATTTTAGTGTTTAGTGTAAACAGTGATACGTTGATATTATTGTGTGGTTGGTTCAGGGGACATCAGATTACCAAATTAGCCTAACACATTTTTTTTTTAATAATCACAGAGGACATGAAGCAGCCACATCTTGATCATTGTTCACCCTGAACATGTCTTTTCAGACAAATGCATAACATTTTTGCTGTAGATCCCTTGTCCCGCTTCCACTCCTACGTAGCCACAAGAGGATGTGTATCAGTTTTGCACACACAGCCCACAGATCCGGAAGCGGAACAAGGGATCTACAGCAAAAAGATAGACAGTCATTAGGTCGATACCATTAGTTTTTGTAAACGTTTCTTAAAACGGGTCTAAAGCTACTTAAACCCCTTTCACATTGCATGTTGTAACTGGTATATTACCATTTCAATACCGTTTTTGTACGGTACTTGTTTCCTAGCACAGCGCCTATTGCATCGCAGACCATAAGGCATGTGATGGTATGCGTTGCGATGCGATATTACGCATTGTATGGCATATACAATGGTATGCGATTTAAAATTGTATAAGTACCCTAATGGGTGTTTTCAATGTTAAATGTGGCCCCTATATGTTAAAAACACCCCCAACGGCACCCCCAACCCGAAGCATGGCGAGCGCAGTGAGCCCGCGAGGGGCGGCGGTACGCGTCCTCCGACCTTTTCATACCCCCACTATCCACGTCGGCGTGGAGTTGATTTTATATAGTGTGGCGAGCGCAGCGAGCCACCGAGCCCGAAGCATGGCGAGGGGACGCGGAATACATGTAAATGCGTCCCCGCGCTCGCCATGCTTCGGGCTCTATATAACATCAACTCCATGCTGATGTGGATAGTGGGGGTATGAAAAGGTCGGAGGACGCGTACCGCAGCCCCTTGCGGGCTCGCTGCGCTCGCCACGCTTCCGGTTGGTGTTCATAGTGGGGGTGGCGTGGGGGTGCATTTAACATTGTAAGCCCCCATTAGGGTGCTTATACAATTAAAAATCATATAGGGGCTTATACAAATTTTAATCGCATCGCATCGGGTGTATGGCATGTACCTTTTGTACCATTCACATTCAACCCATTTCACCCATAGAAAACAGTGGATGTCATTTTAAATGGACATTTCTGGGACACAGGCTCACATATGAGGTTTTTACAGCATAAAAAGGACGGGGTGGGTAAAAATAAAAATAAATTAAGGTAAAATAATTAAGTAGAAATAAATAAATAAGGTAAAAATAGTCTCCTCTCTGCACAGAGGATACGGTCAATGGGTCTTATGGGACATAAGATGGTCGACAGTCATTAGGTCGACACTATTGGGTTGACATGCTGGAAGGTCGACAGGTGTCTAGGTCAACATGGCAGAAGGTCGTCATGAGTCTAGGTCGACAGGGGACAAGGTCGACAGCTGTCTAGGTTGACACATGCATTAGGTCGACATGGGTTAGGTCTACATGGGGTTTTTCACTGTTTTTTGAGCTGACATGGGGCCGACAGGCAGTATTTAATGCCCTACCATCCACCAGGGCATGGTGGGAGAATAAAAAACACTGTGCCCAAAGCATGGCGAGCGCAGCGAACCATTTGAGGGGACGCGGTGCACTTAATACAGTGTCCATGTCGACTGTGTCGACATTCGGGTATAAAAAAAAACGGTACTTGTTTCCTAGAACGGCCACAATCGTGAGTGATCGTGGCTCTTAATTAAGGGACACGATCCTCACGATGTGGCCGATTTTTTACACTTTTTTCACTTTGATTGACAGAAATCGGGTCAATCGGTCGGTCGCGACCAATTAAAATCGGCCGCGATGCGACCGACCGATTGACCCGATTTTTCCATAGACTTCAATGTTAAAAAATCTTTTAACATTGAAATCGGGAGGATCTTGTCGGTCTTGTGCCATTATAATGGCACAAGATGAGATGGACTTGATTAAGTCCATCTCACATAGGGAAAAATGTTAAAAAAGGTGAAATGGGCCAATATGACCCATTTCACATTTTTTATGTGCCCGCCATGACCCCACGATAGACGTCAACCCGAAGCGTGGCGAGCGCAGCGAGCCCGCGAGGGGCGGCGGTGCGCGTCCTCCGACCTTTTCATTCCCCTACTATCCACTAGGGCGTGGAGTGAGAATAGAATAGTGTGGCGAGCGCAGCGAGCCACCGAGCCCGAAGCGTGGCGAGCGCAGCGAGCCCCGCGAGGGGACGCGTATACCTGTGAAGTTAGACGCGTCCCCTCGCGGGGCTCGCTGCGCTCGACACGCTTCGGGCTCGGTGGCTCGCTGCGCTCGCCACACTATTCTATTCTCACTCCACGCCCTAGTGGATAGTAGGGGAATGAAAAGGTCGGAGGACGCGCACCGCCGCCCCTCGCGGGCTCGCTGCGCTCGCCACGCTTCGGGTTGACGTCTATCGTGGGGTCTAGCCCACTTAGTAACATTTGTGGGGGCAATTGAAAATAATCAGGTGAAAAAAAAAAAAAAATCGGGTGAAAAATCGGTCGATCGGATCGGTCGCATCGTATGCGACCAAATCGCATGCGATGCGATCGATCCGATTTTTTATCTTACGACCACAACGATCTAAATCGTTGTGGCCGTTCTAGGAAACAAGTACCAAAAAAACATTGAAAAACCCCATGTCGTCCTTACCCACTTCGACCTAGACACCTGTCGACCTTGTCCCCTGTCGACCTAGACTCATGTCGACCTTCTGCCATGTTGACCTAGACACCTGTCGACCTTCCAGCATGTCGACCCAACAGTGTCGACCTAAGGATTGTTGACCAAATGATCCCAACACCTGCACAGTATGCATTGGGTTAAAAAGTCTCCTCTCTGCCAGTTCCGGTGCAAGGCACCGGAGCGCCCCAGGCGAGTCGGGCTGGGGGCGCCCCGGTGCCGGGGGGGGGTACCTGTCGTTCGGCGCTGTCTATTTAAATCTGGCGGCGGAGGCAGCGGGGGTCCCTGCAGTCCATTAGAAATCACGAGCGCTATCCGCCGGGCTATGCGGAAGCGCTTCTAGTGTGAAAAGCACGCTGATTGGCTGAGATCAGCGTGCGCCGTGCTGCCAGAGTTTTCACACTAGAAGCGCTTCCGCATAGCCCGGCGGATAGCGCTCGTGATTTTTAATGGACTGCAGGGACCCCCGCTGCCTCCGCCGCCAGATTTAAATAGACAGCGCCGTAGGACAGGTACCCGGGTGGCACAAAATGCCGCCCTCCAGTGGCCGGCGCCCTAGGCAAATGCCTAGATTTGCCTAGTGGTGGCGCTGGCCCTGCTCTCTGCTCTTTACTTCCTGCCTGTGCCTGGTGAGATCACAAGGGAGATAGCCTATCACCCTCTGTGACCTGCTCATGACTTGTAAATACCGTTTCAGAGCCATTCACACTACAAATGAATTGGCTCTGAAACGGGTAAGACACTGCTTTTAACCCGTTTTGAATTACTGGTATTTTAAAACCAGTAAATTCTCTCTGGACCTTTCACATTACAGCTAGAAACATTTTAAACCCATTTTAGCTGTAATGTGAAAGGGGTATAAGCTGATGTAAGACGGATCCATCGTACCAAGTATAGGGCCTGTCCAAATGTGCGCTAATAGAGATGACAAGTGCATGTGTGGGGGCATCACCACTGCGTTAATGCTGGTCACTCAATAAAGGGAGAGGACAGCATCTATATTACAGCACACAATACAGCCAAATGTAATAGGGTATGACTTTTTTTAGACAAATTCAGAATTCGCTTATGATTTTTGGCAATTTTTTTAATAATGGAAGTATGTGGATTTCTATTAAAATTATATATATATATATATATATATATATATAACACACAATCCCAATATTCCAACACGCGCTATGCTCAGATATATGACACAAAGTAGAAATGTTAGTAATGACTTGACTTATGGCAGCCTTTCCACTGAATTCCCTGAGGGAAGGGAATAAAACAACCAAGATACTACACAATAGTGGAGTGGCGCCTTTCACACAAATGTAAGATAGTCCTGATATAATATCCAAATTTCAGATCCAAAGAAGCAAGATATAAAAATAGGCATGGGGTCCTCCCCCCACATTGCATAATGTGTGAAAATAGAAATGCAATTGTAAAACTTATGACTTATGGCCAATCCGGCCATGTAGTGTCTGCCTGGTGATCTTCATGCTGCCATGATAATGGGCCTATTCTTATGTTGAGGCCTGGAGCTGCAGCTCCATCTGCCCCATTGTTAATCTGGGTGTGGTTTAGCACACGACAGTCAGGATTCCGACAGTCATTAGCCGATGTCGGAATCCCGACTGCCCGGACTCAGACAGCGAGGGGAGCGCAACAAAGCCCCTTGTGAGCTCACCACCTATTTTATTCTTCCTCTATGGGGGTCGTGGACCCCCACGAGGGAGAATAGCCGGTGGCCGCCGGGATCCCGAGTGTCGGGGTTTTAACAGTCGGGATTCCAACGTCGGTGTAATGACTGTCGGAATTCCGACTGTCTGTCAGTCATCCAGCACCCATCAATCTGGCCCTGCATATGTTCCATATAGACTGGAAGCTTTTCTTATTCATGTATTTGCAGGATAACTTGTATTTCCTTATGATCGCTCTACAACTCTATTTAATAGACAACCATCTAGTCAGTTATCTATACTTGAGAGCACGGAACGGAGCTTATGTGTAACGCAGAGTGTATAGATACCACTCTCAGAGAGATTGGCCTGTGATTGGTTCTGGATGCTGCACAAGCATTTCCTATAGGACTCCAGGCAATTGGAGATAAATTGGAGTATCTCAGCTTGAATGGCTGATACACTATAATGCCAGGCTATCTTGGTGATCATGCTGAGCTTTAGGTGCACTTAGTTATTGTAAATCATAAACCATCTCTGATTAAAAAATGGTGACACATTAGCTCTTTGCATTGCAAAACGAAACTATTTCAAGGGAATAGGTGTTTTATTTGTAAGATGCCTGATCAGTTATTTGCAAAGAGCCATTTAAACAGCCAGAATGTGGCCAATTTTGTCAGAGGGAATGTTATTTTAGCAACATGAGTAGGCCTTAAAAATGATTTTTAAATAAACACGTAACCTTTACAGGATTCCCATTGATATACTGCATTAAATTTACACATGTTTAAAGCACAGCTTGATCATTTGCATACTAACTATGGAGACTGTGGAAGAACTGCTGCATGCACTGTGTTGTACATTAATATTAATAATAATATTGTAACATAGTAATCCAAGCAAATCCTTATTCAGTCTTGGTGAGCCATGTCTGAGGTCTCCTCCAGGGCCAAAACTAAAAACGCCACAACAACTCTGGCAAAAGGGAGAACATACAAACTCCCCACAAAGTATGCTGAGGGTAGTAGGGACAGTGTTAGGGGGGAGCAGTACTGTAAGCACAGTAAGGCAATAAGGGGGACACAGTAAGGCAATAAAGCAAGCTGTGGACAGCAAAGGGAGGGACCCAGAGCGAACCAGGGGCAGACACAGCAGTCAGCTAGCTGGTAGCAGCATTAATAAAATATATATATATTTATTATTTATAAGAGAGCAGGGGTAATGTGTATTGGGGGATGCAGCAGTTACTGTATTGATAGAAACTGGGGTTTATTGGCAATGGCGACATGGGGAGGGGGAAAGGAGACCCCCCCCCCCCCCCCCCTAGTTACAGCCCTGGTCTCCTTTATACTATACTTACTGTCACTTTAAGAAGAAGCCTGGAGACCAGAAGCAGGTGGGCAGTGATGGAGATTGGGTCAGACTAGTTGCATCATCAGCCCCTAATTGTGCAAATTTGATTAAGGGGTGATGCTAACATTACACAATTAGAATAGAATTCCATCCCTAGGCCCTGCCCCTCCCAGCGGAACCACGGATTCATGGCATACAGTATATCTCCCTAGTTTGCGCGCTTCACTAGGAAAACAGCAAATGACTGCACGGTGGGGATGGCTGTTGGTGGATTAATCATTGATGCAGTGGCGTAACTTCATCCCAGTTGCCCGAAGGCAAGATAAATATTGGTGCCCCCCAAATAGCTCAACCAGTAAGGTGTCTGTCTCCAGTAAGATACTAGATCATGGGTTCTGATACAGGGTGTGATACTTTCAAAAATGATGTAAGGAGGGGGAGTCAGCCACAGAAGTGATATCAACAGCTCTCAATTAACTGATTCAAACTTGCAGGGGAAGAGAGGTGCCCCCTTGGTAGCAGGAGCCCGGCGGCAGATAACTCCATTGCCTCCCAGAGTTACACCTCTGCATTGATGTTCACCATTGATGCTACTATCAGTGGCTAACGTTGATGGTATAACACCATTCACAGGGAACAAGCGCAATGTTTTCAATCAGTGCTGGTCAGCCCTGCTCTATTAGGAAATGAGTTGTGGGCCAAACCGAGTCTGGAGGCGGGGCTTCACGGTAGTGTTGGGGAATTCAGTACAATGAGTAAATTCTGCATTCACAGGAACCATAATATTTGCAGGTACTGCACCATGGTGAGGTAACCTCCCTACCCACACCCACAAATATACCCATAAATGAGGGCCTTCAAGTCAATTCAATGTTTTAAATCTAATTATCTCTGCACAAGTAACATCTGCCCCACCTGCAGTGCACATGGTTTTGTCCATCTAAGAAATATTTTGTCAGAAAGATTGAACTAGAATAAGGGCCTCAGTTCCTGCTGGAGCCTGCTGAAAAATAGCCCTGGACATACATATACATTGGGTCAACCACTAAAGGTCGACACAGCTTAGGTCGACACATGGAATAGATCGACATGCTCAAGGTCGACAGGGTTGGAAGGTCAACACAAGCATTAAGTCGACAGTGTCTAGGTAGACATGGGTTTTTTACTTTTTTTGTCCCGGATGTCGACATACTCGACATGGACACCGTATGAGTGCACCGTGTCCCCTCACATGGCTCGCTGTCCTTGCCATAGTTTAGGCACGGTGCCTCGTTATGCTCTGCACACTAAGCTGTGTTCACCTTTAGTAGACAACCCAATGCATACCTCCCAACAGTCCCGATTTTATCGGGACAGTCCCGATTTTATCGGGACAGTCCCGATTGTCAGGGCCTGTCTCGATGTCCCACCCGCGGGCGGCAGTGTCCCGCGGTGTGGGGGGGCTGTTGGGAGTCCCCCCTGTCAGCTGCTAAGCAGCGGGGAATAAACGCTGTGCGCATGCGCACAGCGTCTATTCCCGCAGCCAGGGGACTGGGGGCATGGCTAGAGGCTCACAGAGCCTCTGGGTCATGCCCCCATAGCGGCAAAATGGGGGCATGGCCTCGCGGAAGAGCCGCGAGTGTAGGCCACGCCCCAAATTAGGCCACGCCCCCCGGAAATTTCGACGCGTCTCCGGCGCGCAGGAGCATCGTCCCGACTGCAGGGCTTCAAAAGTTGGGAGGTATGCCAATGTATGGTCGAACCAATAACCCATACCCCCTATTCATATGCATTTCACTAGTCTTTAAATTGTATGAGAACAGAAAACTGACTTACTCCGTCCCCTGTCCTACAAAGGTCTCTCACTTTTGGATATAAGGAAGTTGGTTGCCGGGCAACCAGACAGAATCATTGCCATGTGAATTAGTGAGGCTCTGTCCTCACTACTACAGCCACCATGATCTGGCAAATACTTGTGATGTTCACTTTGTAAATATAATAATTTTTGTGCATACAGAAACCTATTGCACACGTAGAGACAGAAATAGAGATATTGCCTTTGACCTAGTTAAAGATATTTGCACATGGAAAAAGAAAGGTAAGGTACAGATTGTTGCAGGGGCATAACTCCTGAAGTCAAGTTGGAATTTGATGCCTTCGCTTTAAAAAAAAAGGGGATCAAATATGGTGTGTGTGTGTGTGTATGTGTGTGTATGTGTGTGTGTATGTGTGTGTGTGTGTATGTACTTTTTTCTTTGTTCGGTTCCCCTATATGTAACTATGATGTATTTGCACAACCTGATAAAAAGGCCTTAATGCCTTGAAATGTTGTTGGAATGCTAGATTTAATTTAGTGAAACTATATATTATATATATATATATATATATATATAATCTATATATATGTCTATTGTCTACGAGTCTCAAAAAAGAGTGAAACTACTTCTCTGCAAACACAAAGCAGACTAGCAGCAGACTAGCTTTCAAAGCTTTTGGTTCGAGCGGGATCGGCGGGATCCCGGGATTTGGCCCCAAAATGTTGTGGGAACCTGGGATTTCGGGATTAGACTGCGCATGCGCAGTCTAATGCCGTGCAGCCTATGAGCACCCGCTCAGAAGCTGCCCAGCTGTTCCCGACAATGGCGTGCGGCCTGCGCAGCGTGATCTCTGACCATCACGCTGCGCAGGCCGCAGCGTCCTGCAACAGATAACCGCTGCCACCCCTCCTAGCCTCCCCTCCTGCCCAGCTAGTGCTGCTGCTACCTGTCCGCCCTGCTCCCGCCCGCCTATGTAAGTAATTCTGCGGGGCGGCACCAGGCAGCTCCCGCAGCGCTGCTCTGCCACGCACCCGCCCGCCTATGTAGGGGTGGACAGGGCATGTTTTTCTTTTAGGGGTGCCAATCCCAGGATCCAGAGAATCCCGGGATTGAACATTTTTCAATCCCGATATCCGGGATTGAAAAAATGCCCCGGAATTGGCATCCCTAGTCCCATCTCACAGTCCATCAGCAGCTGCAGTGCACCATCACTTACAACTAGCAATAGTGTGTGCACCACAGAGATCCATTGGAAGATCAGTGGCCACACTGGAATCCTGTTGTGAACCACACAGATGCTACCATACTTGTAGTTAGTTACCTCTTCAGGGCTAAGTGCTTGGAGGCAGATGTTTCCATTGCCTCTGGGAGTTACAATCCTGGGTTGTTGCCTTTAAAATAGATGCAATAAGAGGATCTCTGTATATGATTGGTCAGGGATGGGGAACTAGCCCGCAAAAGGTATTAGCAATTACTGCTATTTGCAGGCAACATGTGGTCTAACGCTGCTGGAAATGGATACAGTTGGTTGTTAGCAAGTAGTTTGTGCACACTTTAATGAAATGTCAGTCTTCGGAAAACTCGCCTTGTGCAAATCTGCAAATAAATTTTCGAAAATAACACCAATCGCCAAACAGCTGCAAATCCGTTTACCACTCACCCACCATCTAATGATATTCCCAGTCTGTGCAAGTCTGTGTAACTCTGACCATTCCACAAATCAGCGACAGAGACCGGCTGATCGAAGCCAGAGCTGACATCATAGAAAAAGTAATCGCTTAGTTTTGTCGCTGTTTGCCTCACACATGCACGCTACGATCTGTACGCATGTGCAGTCATTTGATAATCGATCGGCTTGCAGATTCACACAACAGCTATCCACTCTGACTAACCCCCATTGTCAGCAGTGCTAGTCAGGGCCGGTGCAAGGCACCGGAACGCTCCAGGCGAGTCGGGGTGGGGGCGCCCCGGTGCCGGGGGGGTGGGGGTGGTGGTACCTGTGTAAAAAACTTGCGGCGTCCCTGCAGTGCTGTAGCGGGCGTGGGGGTACCTGCGGCGCTGTCATTGTGTACAAAGCTGGCGACGGCCGGCGGGGTCCCTGCAGTGAATAGAAAATAACTAGCGCTTCCCGCGCCGCCGCGCGCATAGCGCTAGTTATTTTCTATTCACTGCAGGGACCCCGCCAGCTTTGTACACAATGACAGCGCCGCAGGTTCCCCCACGGCACGGACATCCCTGCCCGCTACAGCACTGCAGGGACGCCGGGGACGCAAGTTTTTTACACAGTTCTTTACACAGGGTGCCCTGGTGCTAGTGGATATATATTGCATTACTTGTAACTATAATTAATGGATAACAGTAGAAAATGAAAAAAATGTTTTAGATTGGATAAAAGGTTATTTTGAATTGAAAACAGGGAACATTAAGTGTATAAATTAGATTGTTTATTTTGTTATCTGGTTTATAATTTTCCTATATGAAATCATATACATTTGATTAGGTATATTTGTGGGTGTATTAGGTAAGCTCTTGATTTAAGTATACCTCCAACTGTCCTGATTTTCATGGGATAGCTCCATTTTTTTGGGACTGTCCTGTTTTTCCACCTGTATATATATATATATATATATATATATATATATATATATATATATATATATATATATACACAGGTATATAGTACTATTTTTATGGAAGAGCTCCGAGTCTGGGGGTGAGCAAATTAAATAAAACAGAGGACTTAAAAATAAAACTTATCTCATGGAAAAGTCATTTTGGCCCACAACAGGTTCAGGAACTCAATTCCTGATGATGTCATTTTTAATTTGAGGTTCAGTAACTGAGTTCTGCTGATTCCTGCTGGAAAATAGCACTGTATATATAGATATACAGTAGCAAATGTCATGTTTTTACCTGGACCCAGTGGCGGCACTTACCTCGTCAGAGGAGAGGGGCTGTAGAGATGCCCCCTCCAGTGCCGCCGCTGCTGTAGCCCGCAGGTCCCTGATGCCGCCACCTCCATCTTCTTGTTCCGATCAACGTATATCTTCGGTACTGCGCATGGGGCTGTTTTGGGAGCAGACCCATACAGTTGTATTGACGGTCCTGGGTCCGGAGCATGCATAATATAGTTTGCAGGATTGCGCATGCGCAGAACCTATTTTTAGGGTCTGCCCTGCCTTGAGTGACTGGCAGGTCGGACACAATGGCCGGGGGGGGGGGGGGGATCGGGCTGCAGCCCATAGGTAAAAACCGCCACTGCCTGGACCCAGTGTACATTAACACTTAGATGCAAATCGCATCCATCTCTGAATCAGGCCCATAAGAACAAAGTAACATTGTCAACATTCTGTTCCAGCATCTGCTTGGAAAACAAGTTAAAATGTTCCCACATGTGTATTGATGGCAATTTTGTATCACATTATTATACCATACTGGTCTAAACTGATACATTTTAATTCATTTTTAAATCATATAAGATCAACTGGAACTAGATATAAAGGTGCACATACACGATGCGACGGCAGTACGATGAGAAGCGCGCTCCCATCGCACAACTCAGAAAATACATGCTGCACATACTTTTTGTACTTGATCTCATCTCATTGCATTGCAATACCTATGCGATGCAATCTAGTCCGAATTGTATACAATAATTGTACCGTGTATGGGCACCTTAAATTGACCAAACTGTACATTCTAAAGTGTATTTTTGTGAGCAAATTCAGAGAGGCTTGACTGCTGTACAAGGCTTGTAGAAACAAAACACAACTATATACTAAAAGCATAAAAAAACTAAACTCCTCTTCATTTTTAATAATAATACATTTTTAATAGGCATGTGCAGATCTGGATTTACCTGGATCTGAAAATGGGATCTTATTGACTATCCGGCTGTCACATGTTTTGGAGCCAAAACATGTGACAGCAAATACCCAATAAGATCCCATTTTGAGATATGGGTAAATCTGGATCTGCACATGCCTAATTTTTTTATATCAATGATAATAATAATAACGAAAAATAATTCAACATCCAAAGATATATGTTATATTGGTTTTATTGGCATGTGTCATCTTTTCAGCAACTGGGGATATATAAAAGTAATATAAATAATTGTCATTTCAGCACATCTGTCCATTGCTAGCTGTTATCAGAGGAATGAACCAACTGAACACTTTGCTACTTAACCACATTACTATCGTAACATAAAAAAAACAAAAACAATCTGCTGTGACTTAGTGATACCATTGACATAATGTTACTTACAACCAACAAAAGATTCTATATGAATCATTTTTGTATTACATTTCTTTTTTTGACAGCTTAGAGCAGTTTTAGATTTCCAAATCTGGCAATTGAAGGGGTTTTCTGCATTATAGACCTGGGACTATAACCCTTTTCCAATGCTTCACTGATCCGACACATTTATACTGCACGAAGGTGCAGTGTCTTTTGGCCAATATTTAGAGAATGTCATCTCCAAAAGCCAGGAAAAGCAGCAGATTGGAACCCCACATCACGCTGGGTGCAAATCCAGCACTCAGGAAGCCGAGAGCGGAGCTGCCAAAGTGTGTGTGTCCCCTAAGCTTCCAACCGGTATGGGCTCTCAGCAAGGTATAAACAGGTCAGATATCCCAGTTAAGCAAATTACACTGCATCTTAACCTGGATCCTACCTGTGTCCAATCTAGGTTGGATTCCCAAGTAACTGGACTCTGGGGTTTTTTGGACTCTTGAGAAAAAAACATGGCTGATGCGTGTTCATATGCAGAAACCCAGATTTTCAAGGCAAGGAAAAAGGAGAATTAGTGAAACGATTACTTTCTTTTTAGTGTCATTCTGCTTCTTTTTGGGGGGCAGATGGACACTTTAGGAAGAGTTGTGTCTGAGTTAAGACCCCATACTGTACATTACTGTGACTTCTCTGAGTGGAGAAGTCGCACCCGATTCCCCTTAACCCTTTGCGTGCCAACATCTCTGTATGAGATGTGCAAAATATCTACTAAAAATACCAGCGTCGCTCACATTTGTTATATAAATTCAAATAAAAAATATTGTATTAACAACATTTTATTTTCTATATAAGGTAAATATAACAGGTCATTATGATGAATATAATATTTGCATGGCACTTTTCACACCTATAGTGACAAATTGGCACTCAAAGGTTTAAGCCACCTGGGACATTACCGGGTGGCAGGATCGCATGCAATATATCGCATGCGGTCCTTTTGCATGTGATACATTGCATGTGATTCCATTCCCCACTGCTGTGCAAGCAGGTCTCATCTCTGATCTGATGTGCATGGGACCATGCATCGAATAGGAGCTAGTGTCAAACTCAGCCCGTTTTCGACCACTTTTCACCCGATTTCTCGGCAAGTTTCCAAATCACACTAGTGTATGGCCTGCTTTAGTCAGCGTTGTCTCAGAGTTAGGCAGAGTTGTGTCGAGTTAGGCAGAATTGCTTATAAATGCTTATAAGTGGACATTAAACACTTCTTTCCTTTCCCCTTATACTCTTTGCAGGTGTCACTTCCCCCTCCTCTACCTCAATCATTACACATTCTGTCCCTCAGGCTGCACTTATTTGCATAGAAGAGGCGGCTGCACTTATTTGCATAGAAGAGGCAAGGGGAACAAGAAAGGCAGGGCACTGGAACCATTGACTGTATTATGGCCATCGCAAGTGGTGGTCTAGTTTACATAAGGGTACAGTGTATATGTAGATCACATGGAGAAATCTCTCTGTGACAGAATACTCTCTGGTAGGAGCGGACAATAACAAAAAATGGCAAGAGCACATTCAAGAGTCCAACAGGAAACAAACATTTATATGGTAAGAATGGAGAAAAATGCAAATATTAAGCAAATATATCACAACTTTTCTATTACTATGACTCAATAAATAAAAAAATAAATAAAAAAAAACGCACTTTCATAAGTTCAAAATACTATTCTAAACTAAGGCAATTCCAGAATTTTACTCCAGCGGGAGATATATGTCCTCTAATAGCAAGAAAGCCTCTGTAAACAGGACTGGCTGTGTCAAAATTTGGTACTAGAAAAGTTGTGAAATATTTGCTAAAAAAAATAATAAAATTTTCTCCATTATTACCATAAAAGAGTTTCCTTTCTGTTGGACTGTTTCTGACTTGCCGTTGCCAGGGGGAGGGGGGGGGGAGCGATGGCGGGGGAGGAATGGCCATGCTTCAGCTGCAGCATGACCATCGTTAAGGATGACCTCCCTTGTCTGAACATGCTGAATGAGAGAGGGGGGTCGTTAACAATGTGTGGGAGCGTTCATCTTTTGACAATATGGAGTGTATACAATAGAAAGCCCTTTCTGAGAGATATTGTTCTCAATATCGCCTAGTGTGTATGGGACTTCATCAAACATGGTCCACTGCTGGTTGCCTGTTTGCTTCTGAATTTGCTACTCGGTGGGCCAGAATAGGAAAGGCACTGAGGTGGGGATGGGGCTGTCTGTGATCTGAGGGGGCTGAAGTAACATACAGTTTACTTGTTTTCAGAATCTGATTATTGGATAAGAGATCTGAGGTGTCATCAGCCTGACCCCATGCAAGTTGCAACCCCAAGGTTTAAAGTGGTGCATGTATGTGAGTGATGGAGAGTCAAAGGGGTACATTTATAAGATGGGATTTCTAGTGAAGATGGGATGTTGCCCAGAGCAACCAATTCAAATCTATTATCTTCTAGAAGGTGGTAACATAGGCACCGAAACCGTGGGTGCTCCGGGGCCCGAGCACCCACGGAAATTGAGGAGAAACCACGGGCTACGGCAGCGGGGTCCCAGCAGCGGATATGCTGTCAGCCGTGGGGTCCCTTTGGCGGATGGGAACTAGTAGCGGTATTAATACCGCTACTAGTTCCCATCTTCCGCAGGGACCCTGCTGCTGCTTGGCTTCTTTCCAGAGTCCCTGGATAGTTAGAGACCATACCCTGGTGTTGCTCCAGACTTTCATGTGCCGGCCAGCGGTTGTTGAATGGCAAAAAATCATGAACTGATGCATTTCCCCGCTTACGTCTGTCAGTGGCTTTCTCAAAGATCAAGTAGAATCTGATTGGTTGCTATGGGCAACATCCCATTTTCAAAAGAACTCCCGTCTTAGTAAATTTACCCCAAAGAGCGTAGGAAGGGAAGATGTGTATGTCAAATGAGAGGGACGGCAGGAGGCAGAGACAGGGAGGTGTAGAAGCAAGGACAGAGGTATGGGGAGAGAGAGAGGGGAGAATCTGTCCAGAGAGCCTCAACCAGCTGCTAGGTGTATATCAGTGTGCTTATAAATAAGAATAAAGCAGGGTAGCAAACAGATCTTGGCTCATCAATGCTGCACCACCCCACTCGCAGCCCTGGTTCTTGCATACAATTAAGGTACATTTTAGCATGCTGTTTGTACATTAGAAGTTATTAGTACTAATGATGGCCACACATACAGTGATATTAATACTGTGTGGGACCTTAATACAAGCAATAAGCCAAACATTGTTTCAAACATCTGCCTTATAAATAAGCTACCATGTGGTCTTATAATCTGCCAACCAACAAGGTCAGCACAACCACTGTCAACTTTTTTTTATTTAGAAATCCTAATAAAATAAATCTGAAATATATAGTGTGTATGGAACCATTGATCATATATTCTGGAAAATTAGCTTATGATATCTTATTTCATGAACCTTCTCTGGTCTGAGACAGGGGTCGGGTATAGGGTTCTGACAGTCGGATCCTGGCAGTCATTAGCCCGACGTCAGGATCCCGACTGGCCGGACTCAGACAGCATGGCGAGTGCAAGAAAGCCCCTTGCAGGCACGGTGGTTCGCTACGCTTGCCACCTATTCTAATCTCCTCTATGGGGGTCATGGAACCCCAAGAGGGAGAATAGCTGGTGGCCATCGGGAACCCGTCTGTCAGTGTTTTAACAGTCGGGATCCCGATGTCGGGTGAATGACTGTCGGGATCACGACTGTCGGAACCCCATCCTGCACCCCTCGAGGACTGGAGTTGGCTACCCCACGTCTGAGATATAACTTCCCACACTGACAGGTAATACTATCTGGGCTCTGGGCATTCAGATCTGTATACAGTGTGGTGACATGTGGGAGCTCAAACTGAGGACTCATCAGCACTCAGGGGTAGATTTATTAAGCTTGGTGAAATGATAAAGTGTCTGGTTTTTATCACCGGCCAATCAGTTCCTAACTTTGAAGTTAGTCTTGAAAAATGACAGGTAGGAGCTGATTGGCCGGTGATAAAAAGCAGACACTATCACTTCACCGAGCTTAATAAATCTACCCCTCATTCTTAAGCCGGGTCACACTAGATGATTATTTGAGCGACTTGTCCAATAACGAGTAATTCAAATCGTCCTAATGTATACACATGTGTCTACTAGTAATGCGCACGCCTGATGCTCACTAGCAGGATTTCTCCTTGTCGTCTGTCGTCTGTACATGCAGCTCTGCAGCTTAATTGGAGTATATAGTGATGCCATCCTGCCGAAGGCAGCATGCCCCCCCCCCCCCCCCCCACACACACACACACACTCTCAACTCTCCCTCCCTTCGCTCCCAGAATTGACACGTGTGTAGACACTTGGCGATGCTGGGTCCCGTCGCCTACGATGTCCTCCTGAGTACACATCATCTAATCCAGCATTAAAAAACAGATAATGAAGTGCTGTAGTCCATCTACTGTACCACACATATGCAAATACGAGCAAATTAAAATACACAATTAGATTAGATTGGTTATTATGGTCCAAATTTTGGTCTTTATAGTCAAGATGATACAACTGATGGCTTGCCTGCGTATTTTAAGCTTTAAACATATATTTCATAGACAATCCATATAATCATGGATCCCTAAGAAAGAATAGCCTTATCAAAACAGTGAACATTGTTTAAATATCTATTTATAAAGAAGCAATGGAAAAGTATTGTCCATTTTATTAACATGGCATAAAAAGAAGAAGTTCAATACATACATAAATGTGCGCTTTCATTTTAGAGTCTGGAAATGTTTATTTGGAGAGTTCTAGAAATCAAGAAATCTGTTCATGGGTTTTCTCTGTTGTGGTATGAAAAATTTCCTTTTTTCAAGCAGTTAAAATGCTTAGCACAGACTTTACTACCATCTGGGCACACTGTGGCACGAAATGGGCAATCATCTTTACAACTGTAGAAGAGAAAGAAAATATCAGAGTCTTGGTGTCAAACACATTTCATTTTGAATGAAAAAAAAGGAAAAACTTGGAGAGGACAAAAGAAAGACGCTTACAAGAAGGAAACGCTCAGAAGTACAATATGAAAAGAAATAATTAAATGGGCTACATTCCATTTACATTGTACAGTCAAATCTCAATTGCAGTTCCCTTTCCACAGGATGAATGCTCCACCTCACATACCTTGAGAAAGGTCCATTTACGTGTGAAACATGTAGGTGAGAAGATGTGCGCTTTCGGGCTGAAGAGAGTGCGGAGACCAGTGACTTGGGTGGGCTGTCTGTGCTGTTTCCATGTTGCAATTACTGATCACACTGAATTCTACAATGTTCTCAATACTTCAATAAATGTTTACTACTTGTGATGTATGTATCAATTTTTATCTTATATTGTTATATTAAAAGCAGTATTACATTACCACTATATTGCATTTTACTCATTCTTTAGGATGCTCTTCAAAGATAAGCATACTTTGCCTAACTACTATTATACATGATGGCGTTTCCCCGTATGACCCTGTATGTATCTTATATTCCCACATGACCTATGTATCCAGTGTTATGATTCGGATGTAAACCCCAAGCCGTAACCGCGGTTTAGAACAGTCACGGCAGATCCTACACTGACTCTGTAGAACTCTTCCATTGATGGCTAACACCTGCAAAACTAATGGTGTGTACACACGGTACAATCCAGCATGAGATTTTGACTATATACATAGTGAAAAACGCATCCTGATCGCACAGGTTTTTTACCTTGTGATCCTGGTGCACGCTCCTGGGACAGCACAAATTGAAACCCAGATAGACAGGGCAGCAATAACTATATAGTGGAAATCTAAAGCAGATAGCATGAATTGTATGTAAATAGCACATGAATTAGCAAAGATTGCATAGCAAGTCGAATAGCAAAGGAATCTCACCGTATGTATACACCATAAGGCTTCAACTCTAATAGCCATGTTTGGAGTGGCAAATTAAGTCCGCCCCAAATCCGGTGCCACCAGGTTTTATGTGGAACAAAGTGTCAGCAATCTTTGAGAAATAACAAAAGGAATTACTGACTAATGGTGGTCTAACAAGGTAAACAAAAATATCAAGGAACAGCATTGCTGTATACACAAAGAAAAGAAGCAATCTAATTGCATCCCCGATCTAATCGCAAAACCAACTGAGCGACCAAGTTGCAAACAACCAGAGTGACCAAGTCGCATATATACAATTTTTTATACACCACACAAAAGCACAAAATGACACCACTGCAAGCACAATAAAACACCACACTAAAGACGAGAACTAACGCTGCCAATGGGTAACAGCCGATTGCGGTGGGAAAAATACAAATATATGTAACCTAGCAGTGTGCTCCACGATGAGGAAGTGGCACTCTGCCAAACATGAAAAAACCTGTAAGGACACAGCTGACCAAGGCCAAGCAGGGACCGAATGGAGGAGGCAGGATGAATAGCTAAAGGAAAGCTATCACCGGCGGGGCTGTGCTGGACTGACTCCCTTAAAAAGGGCAGGTGACCAATGACCGGAGGAGTCGCCTGCCCAGCCCCCTGGACCTGATTTCGCCAGCTGTGTTTAGGCGTGCCCAACTCGCTTCCCCATTCCCCAGCAATCACTGGGCCGAAGTCATCACCGGGTGTCCAGGAACCTGACAACTGCAAGAGCGGAGCGTCCCTGGTTGCTGAGTAGACACTGACGCTTTTGGAATGAAATGCCGGGTCCTGACATCTGTCCAGCAAGGAGCCCCCCCAGTACTGAAAATCCTGCAATTTGTGGTTCTTGGAGGTGGGGCCAAATGATGCAATTTGCATCTTTAGCCCATCCCTCCCATGAAAAGCAGCGAGTTGCGGGTAATTACCACTGCAGGGGGAAGATGCAGGGGGGGGGGGGGGGGGTTGCACGCCGGTATCTGGAAGGGTTGGCCACCTTTCTGGGGGGGCTGGGAGGGGGACCTGATTTTCTTGAGCCTACCGGGGGTAGGCAACCCTGTCACGCTGTCATGATGATAGGCCTATTTTTATGTGGAGACCTGGAGCTATAGGTCCATATGCCTCATTGTTATCTGGCTCTGTATCACCCTGTATAGCTCATATTATACTCACCTGCAGGTGTCTGGGTAAAATATTTGACTTTTCTCACGGCAGCTATGTATACTCTCACTGCATTCATTACAGGTGCAATTCTCTTTATTTAGCACATAGTTCCTGGGGCATTTAAGCTTGCAGACACATTCACAGCTGTCTTCAAACTCCATGTGTGCACCACATAAGGCCAACTCTGTACAAAAAACACACAATATTGTCCGATAGTTATTTTCTGAAACAGTAGATACACAGAAGTTACATTTTGTTGGTCGGTCATTGCTCTTTTAATCTTATCTCATCCATTGTGTGTCATCAGTTCCAGACATTGGCTGTTCTGCCCAGTGTAATCAATTAATTGCACCCAAAAGGGCTACAACAGCTGGATCCTTTAACTCATGGGGAACCTTCAGCACTCCAGCTGTTGTTGAACTACACATACCAGAATGCCCTGCAACAGTTGTAGCATAGCCACAAAGCAAAACTGTAACAAAGCGTGCTGGAATGTGTAGTTCCACAACAGCTGGATTGCCGATGGTTCCCCATCCCTGCTTTAACTGGAAGGATGAATAATCCCTGCAATTTCTGACTTAAAATGGCCACCAGACCCTTTGGATTATCCACATGGTTTTGTAATATCATGCAAAGCTAACCCCCTTTGTTGTGAATTGCTTTTTGTTCCTGCAATCTGTTAATCTGATAAAAGGCCTCACTTCTTTTCACAGAATGAAATTACCTGGTACTGTTTTCTTGTTTATATCTAAAGTAGGGATGTGCGGGCTCGGATTTCCCAGATCCGAGCCCACACGGACGTCATCAATCCGAGCCCGGATCCGAGTGGTGCTCGGAGCTTCCCGTCTGATTCGGATCCGGCCGCGCGGGAAAACCGTCATTGCCTGGCGCCGGATTCTCGCGATGCTTTAAATAGCGGCTCCTGTGCACACCGTCTTCACTCCAGTCTAGGAGCGGGTTGGGAGAGGGTGTGTTGGTGCTGCTGCTGGGGCTTGAACTGAAGTTGTCGCTGGGGCTGTCTGCTGGGGCCTGTCTCCCTCAGTGCTGCTGTGTACTCTGTCCTCTCTGCTTAGGGTGGGATCACCCTAGAAAGGAGGACAGTCAGCTGTGTAACACTAAACTGAGTGATAACTGATTCTGCTGTGTGCCTAACTTTGTACTTGTAGTACTACTGTCTCCTCTGTGCTGGGGCCTACCTCTGGTGCTGTGCTGTAATATTAAATATTATATTATATATATAGTCCACTGGTGCTGCTAGAGCCTGCACTGAATAGAGGCTGCCAGTACATACTCAGTGCACTGGTGCCACTGCCAGTGCTACTGCCAATAGGAGTACCTAGGCTATTATATTTAACTAGGTGATTCATCGCGCCCTACGGGCGCTCTTCACACCGTCGTAAGGGGCTGCGCCCCCTTAATTTGTGAACGTTTGTATATGAGAAATATGGTTTGTATATGAGAAAGGTCAACACATGTAAATGTTGACATAAGTGTGGCACTTCATTGGTGTCCATGTCGACACATGAGAATGAATATGAAAACATTCAAAAAATGAAAAAAAAAACTTCAAAAACTCATGTCAACCTTTTTCATTGTCGACCATAGCCATGTCAGTGTTTTCCATGTGCAATTTAATTCTGGAGCTGCCGCGAATCGCGGGGGGGTGCCGCGAATTGCGGGAGGGGGGGTCGCGGGGGTGGGTGCCGCGAATCGCGGGAGGGCGGGGTTCACAGGGGTTCCGGTGGGGGGTTGCCGCGAATTGCGGGAGGTGGGGGGTCACGGGGGGTGCCGCGAATCGCGGGAGGGGGGGTTGCGGGGGGGTGTGACGCAAATCGCCACAAGAAAAAATCAACACAGAAAGGTCAACACATGTAAATGTTGACATAAGTGTGCCACTTCATTGGTGTCCATGTTGACACATGACAATGAATATGAAAACATTCAAAAAATGAAATAAATCTTCAAAAACTCATGTCAACCTTTTTCATTGTCGACCATAGCCGTGCCAGTGTTTTGCATGTGCCATTTAATCCTGGGGCTGCCGCGAATCGCGGGGGGTGCCGCGATTTGCGGGAGGGGGGGGGTTGCGGGGGGTGGGTGCCGCGAATCGCGGGAGAGCGGGGTTCATGGGGGTTCCGGTGGGGGGTTGCCGCGAATTGCGGGAGGGGGGGGGTCGCGGGGGGGTGCCGCAAATCGCCGGAGGGGGGGTTGCGGGGGGTGTGACGCGAATCGCCACAAGAAAAAAATCAACACAGAAAGGTCAACACATGTAAATGTTGACAAAAGTGTGCCACTTCATTGGTGTCCATGTCGACACATGACAATGAATATGAAAAAATTTAAAAAATTAAAAATAAATCTTCAAAAACTCATGTCAACCTTTTTCATTGTCGACCATAGCCATGGCAGTGTTTTGCATGTGCCATTTAATCCTGGGGCTGCTGCGAATTGCGGGGGGGGGGAGGGGTGTGTGCCGCGAATCGCGGGAGGGGGGTCGCAGGGGGGGTGCCGCCAATCGTGCAAGGGGGGGTCGCGGGGGGGGTTCTTTTTGCCGCGAATCGCGGGAGGGAGGTCGCGGGGGGGGGGGTGTTTTTTCCGCGAATCGGGGGGGGGGGGGGGTGTCACGGGGGAGGGTTTGCCGCGATTCGCGGGAGGGGGGGTCGCGGGGTGGTGGTTATGCCGCGAATTGCGGGAGGGGTTGTGGGGGGGTTCTTTTTGCAGCGAATCGCGGGAGGGGGGGTCGCGGGGCTGTTTTTGCTGCGAATCGCGGTAGGGGGGGTCGCGGGGGAGCGGGTGTTTTTGGCCGCGAATCGCGGGAGGGGGGGGGGGCGCGCGGGGGTGGGGGGAGGTTTTGCCGCAAATCGCGGGAGGGGGCGCTCACCTGGTGGCTGTGGAATAGCAGTGCTGGGCAACATGGGAAGGCAGTGGGTGTCTGGCACTGTCTGTGGGCTCACTGGGCTGGTTCTCTGTCACATACCTCCCAACATGACCCTCTCAAGGAGGGACACAATGCTCTGTTTCTAGACTTCCCCTTAATGTATGATTGCCATCACCTGTTTTAAACAGGTTAATTTCTCAGAAAGGTGTTCAGCACAGATGAAGGCAATCACACATTAAGAGGAAAGTCCAGGAACAGAGCGTTATAGACACAGACACCCACTTTGAGTGACAGATGTAGCCAAATATATAGGAGATTAATAATTAATACTTGTCCTGCAGTGCTGTAATAAATTCCAGGCTGCTGGTGCCCTGCCAACCAGTACCTACTGCAATATAATTATAAAATCATTCTGCTGGTGCCTAGTATTGCCGCATCTACCTGTCTGGTTCCTAGTACTGCCGTATCTACCTGTCTGGTGCCTAGTACTGCCATATCTACCATCTGGTGCCTAGTACTGCCGTATCTACCTGTCTGGTGCCTAGTACTGCTGTATCTACCTGTCTGGTGCCTAGTACTGCCGTATCTACCTGTCTGGTGCCTAGTACTGCCGCATCTACCTGTCTGGTTCCTAGTACTGCCGTATCTACCTGTCTGGTGCCTAGTACTGCCGTATCTACCATCTGGTGCCTAGTACTGCCGTATCTACCTGTCTGGTGCCTAGTACTGCTGTATCTACCTGTCTGGTGCCTAGTACTGCCATATCTACCTGTCTGGTGCCTAGTACTGCCGTATCTACCTGTCTGGTGCCTAGTACTGCCGTATCTACCTGTCTGGTTCCTAGTACTGCTGTATCTACCTGTCTGGTGCCTAGTACTGCCGTATCTACCATCTGGTGCCTAGTACTGCCGTATCTACCTGTCTGGTGCCTAGTACTGCTGTATCTACCTGTCTGGTGCCTAGTACTGCCGTATCTACCTGTCTGGTGCCTAGTACTGCCGTATCTACCTGTTTGGTGCCTAGCACTGCCGTATCTACCGTCTGGTGCCTAGTACTGCTGTATCTACCTGTCTGGTGCCTAGTACTGCCGTATCTACCTGTCTGGTGCCTAGTACTGCCGTAACTACCATCTGGTGCCTATTACTGCCGTATCTACCTGTCTGGTGCCTAGTACTGCCGTATCTACCGTCTGGTGCCTAGTACTGCCGTATCTACCTGTCTGGTGCCTAGTACTGCCGTATCCCATTCTCTATATATACTACCTGTCTGTTGGTGCCTAGTACTGCCGTATCTACCTGTCTGGTGCATAGTACTGCCGTATCTACCTGTCTGGTGCCTAGTACTGCCGTATCAGTCCAGGGGTGCCCCCATGTGTGCTGTATAATTATATGGGTTCCCCCATGTTCCCCCGTATCAGTCCAGGGGTGCCCCCATGTGTCCTGTATCAGACCAGGGGAGCTGCCCTTTTTTAATGAAAAGAAAAAAGGTGTTGTTTTTTTAAATTTTACTGCAAGGGCTATTAAATGTGCTGTATCAGTCCAGGGTTGAGCCAAGAGTGCCGTATAATGCGAGGGGTGTTGCTAAGTCTGCTGTACAATTCCAGGTGTGCTGCTCTTTTTTTTAAATTAAAAGAATACAAGTTTTTCTTTTTTTACTACAGGAATGTTGCCATGTTTGCCGTATAAATCCATGTCTGCCGCCATGTGTGCCGTATCAGTCCAGGGGTGCCTGCATGTGTGCGGTGTAATTCCATGGTTGCCCCCATGTGTCTGTTGTTACCCAGTTTGTCTTATCACTGTCTACTATTGTAAAGCGCAACGGAATCTGCTGCGCTATATAAGAAACTGTAAATAAATAAATAAATGTGTCCGTATCAGTCCGCATGTGTGCTGTATAATTCCAGGGGTGAGCCAAATCTACCGTACAATTCATGGGGAGCTGCCAAGTGTGCTGTATTAGTCCAGAGGTGATGCTAAGAGTTCTGTATCAGCCGAGCGGTGATGCTAAGTGTTCAGTATCAGTCCAGGGGTGATGCTAAGTGTGCCATATCAGTCTAGTGTTTGTGCCGCACACTTGTGTGGCTTAGCATAGTTATCCAGCTACCTCGGTGCAACATTTTGGCCTAAAAATAATATTGTTAGGTGTGAGGTGTTCAGAATAGACTGGGAATGAGTGGAAATGAATGTTATTGAGGTTAATAATAGCGTAGGAGCAAAAAAAAAAAAATTATGTGATTTTAGCAGTTTTTATGCTTTAAAAAAAAAAAAATCAGAACCCAAAACGTTTAGGGGGTGTTTTGGCAAAACCCATTAGAACCCAAAACCTGAAGGTAATCAGAAACCAAAACCCAAATCGCAAAAAGTGGCCGGTGCACATTCTAATCTAAAGAACCTTACCACATAACCAACCCTATGGGTGACACAATTTACTTATGTAATATTTCCCCCTCAATTTCTTAATAATACATTTTTAGCCTAGGGATGCCATGAACATTTTTTTTTATATTCTAGGGTACTGTAATTCAAAAAGTTTGGGAACCACTGCATTATGGACATCCCACTTCCAGTCTTAAAACACCCCTGGTTATATCAGTGATATTTTATATCATATGTATACACTATTGAGTATGTATACAGCTGTATTAGGTCTTATCCTTTAAAAATCAATTATTAAAACTGGCAATGAGAAAAAGGACAATGAGACATAAGAACTGAACTTAATGATACACATACTGTAGATTTACTGTGTTTGTTCTGGTGCCATTCTTGACTTTAAAGTCACAATACCTTTCTTTCTTCTATTAATTGAAGAATTCTTGTCAAGAACACACTCACACTGGTTACTGTCCCATTGCCAACCAAAAGGACAATGTCTGTTTTCTTGGAGACAACTAAAAAACAAAATATAGAGAATATTATATTACATATTGTCTGTTGGACTTTGATACTAGACTACTATACTATACTAGACTAACTACTATATTATTTGATGTTTTATTGCTATTCATGTCCATTCAGGTAATTCCTCCACTATTATTGTATGCAAGGAAGAAGGGGAGAGCTCCTTAAATTATGATTTGTTGTAATTTTATTATCATTTGTATTTGTAATATGTGGATACTATGCGATTTTTATGTTATTTGGACAGTCACTTTTATTGTATTTTTAGATATATCTCAGGGTTGTCTACCCTCCCAGAATGGCAGGGAGGGTCCCAGAAATTGGGTCCCCCTCCCGGGCCTCCAGGTCAAATGACGCAACCGTGGGGCTAAAATGATGCAATCACCCTGGACCGTTCATGGCTCCTCCCCGAACCGCCCCTTTTTTTCTCCAGGTGATGGCCCCACCCCCCTGCTTCACTGAGCTAGCTGCCCTCACCCGGAGAGGGCAGCCAAAAAAGTCGGTAACTACTGTATGATATATCTTTAACATATATATATATATATATATATATATATATTTGGGTTGTTCAGACCGACACTCTCCCCAATTAGTAGAATCCACGTGGGTGCCTTCTGGTAACATACACAGCATCCAATACAAACAGGCAGCGGCACTCCACGAATTAAAGGTGCAAAAAGTTTAATACCGACGTTTCGGGGTATGTGCTTCCCGTTTTCAAGGTTAACAGTGCACTGTTAACCTTGAAAACAGGGAGCACATACCCCGAAACGTCGGTATTAAACTTTTTGCACCTTTGATTCGTGGAGTGCCGCTGCCTGTTTGTATTGGATGCTATATATATATATATATATAGATAGATAGTGGACGGTACTATATATATGAAATAGATGGGGGCCTGACTGCACTGCTTTGCCTGGGGTCCACTAATGCTCTTGAGATGGCCCTGGGGCTTTGAATTAGTATATTTATAATTCTTGGAAACACAGTACATGCAATGGTTAGCCGTAATGCCTCACAGCAAAGAGGACATGGGTTAAATTTTCATCATGGCCCTAATTGTGTGGAGTTTATATATTCTCCCCATATTTGCTTGTGAGCTGTGCCATTGCATAGGGCCTTTGAGGCCACCAACATTGCTTAAGAGCACCATATCGTTCAACTGTACTGATTTAGCCAAAACAGTACCGTTTTTTTAATGGTCTATACCGGCTAAGAATGAATATACTGATTTTTATTACCTGTCCAAGTGGCGGGACTGCCAGAAGCAACGGAGTTGCCACTTCTCCATTGTCTCTGGAGTCTGGCTCCATGTGCTTGGGGTCAAAGAAAGGAGGAGCGAAGCTTTAACAGCGTGCACTGTTGCTACAGTTCTGTGATGCTGACTGTGGGGGCTTGAGTGTCTGGTCGCAGGTGTGACGTGTCATCCATCTCCGACCACAGAGGGGTCGGGAGAACGTGACACTGACTGTGGGGGCTTGAGTGTCTGGTCGCAGGTGTGACGTGTCATCCGTCCACGACCTTAACAGAGGGGCCTGGTGGAACCTGTCTAAATGAATTCATGAGCTGCAGTGTGCAGCGCAGCTGCTCCCAGCAATTTCCCAGGATTTATTTTTTAAAGAGCTGGTGGTCAGATGAAGTACTCTTCTCCTCCCAGACATCCACCGGTAAGAAGTGCCTGCAGCGTTGCTGCGCATGTTGTGTATGTGGAGGGTGGGGTGCCAAGGGGCTTCTTGGAAAAAAAATTCCAGTACACATTCGGAAAGTGGGTGTAGCCATTCCCACTTCACCTGTGGCCACACCCACTTTACCCTTGACCATGCCCCTTCCGAGGATATGCAGCACATGTGTGTCTGGCTTACAATGTGACTACAGCCTGTGGAGCTGCTGGGAGCGGAGTGCGGCTGACTAGCTGGCAGGGGCTGGTGCGGTCACTGCCCGCCCACCACTGAAGGGTTCCGGTGGGGGGGAGGGGGGGGATCACTCATCTTTGACTGCCTGTGACTGTACCTTTCCTGCTGCTGCTTGCTGGCTACAGCTCACTACCGCACTCCAGTGGCCGGTGCACTAGGCAAATGCCTAAACCTGCCTAGTGGTGGCGTCTGACTGGGGGGGGGGGGGGGGGCGGGCATTGCAGCTCAAAGAGCCTCTGTCCATGTTCCCTTGTTGCCAGGCCACACCCCAAAATTTCTTGCATCCCGCATTGCATTATTTGAAAGGTATTTGGGAGGTATGTTATAGGTTCCAGATGCCCTAGGCTAATACACAAGACCAGATAAACACATTTTTAAAAACAATTATTTCTGGGTGGTTTCTGAGGGGGGGGGGAGCCAGATAAGTGGCTATAAGGAAAAAGAATGATAAAATATCTGTGTCTCATAACTCTTGGATTGTACAGGCAGCATGGGCTACTGCTGTTGCTTCCACATACTGTATCTGCACGTTTAAGGACATAATGTAAATAATGTAAAACTGCACATGAGACCATGGTTATCTCATGCAATTATGCTTGACTGTTTTACCTATTTCCTATATTGATTTCATTTATATTTACCTCATAAAACCCTTGCTCTCTGACAGAGAAAAACCAGACCCCTTGGTGATTCACGGTACAACACATGCAGACAATAATATCCCAGCTTTTTTGTAAGGCATTCCTGCTTATTGTGTAACTAGGTGATTCATCGCGCCCTACGGGCGCTCTTCACACCGCGCCCCCTTAATTTGTGAACGTTTGCATATGAGAAATATGGTTAGAATTGTATGAAAGATGCCCTGTATTGCAACTTGAGTTAAAGGTGAAATGTGTTAAATAGAGAGCATATGATGTGGAAGGGGGTGTGTGTTGTTTTGTTTAATTAAAAAGCAGTTACAGAGTAAGATGTACAATGATAGTGTGGATGGTACAGTGACATTTGTGGGTGTGGGGGGGGCTGTGTGTGCGTGTTGTTTAGGTGTGTGTGTGCAATAGTATAGTAGGGTGTTTTTGAGTCAGCGGCTCCCCAGTGGCGGAGGTCACGACACAGGAAAACAGGAGGCTGGGTAGTGATAGGGGTGTGTGGGCATAAGGGGGACTAAAGAGGAGGGTGGGAGACACTGTGCAGCTTCTGCCAGTGGGTGGGGGTCCAGCGTGGCAGTACAGGAGTACAGGACGGTGGCCCTGAGTCAGTGTCTCCTCCTACTGGGTGGGAGTTAGGGTGCATGAGAGCAGGAGGCTGGGCTATGAGGCATGATAGGGGCATAGGCGTGTGCACAGGGGGTGCCGGGGGTGCACAGGCACCTCCTAATGAGTGGCACCCCCCTCCCCCGCACTATTGCAGCACCTCCTGGAGACCGCTGGTATGGGAGTAAGCCCCAAGTCCTCACAACAAGGCTGCAGCCGCTCAGAGGGGGAGAGTTCCGCGATTCGCGGGTATTAAGGGGTCGGGGCTTAATGCTGCAAAATGCCCGCCCGCAACAGATACCTTGGCTGGAGCCTGGATCAGGTAGTGTGCTGGCCCCCCTGCCCCCTCTCCCTAACACTCTCCAGTGCACGTCACGGTCACAGACTGGTCAGTGCGCTCCGCTCACTTGGGTGAGGAGACTTCGTGGAGGTGTCTGGGAGGTGTAGTCCCACGAAGTCTCCTCACCCAAGTGAGTGGAGCGCACTGACTAGTCTGTGATGTGCACGGCACCCGGAAGCACAGAGAGATGCTGTCAGTGGGGAAAGAGGACGGCATCCCAGTGAATGGCTTCCTTTCATCTGCCTGTTACCAGAAAGCTGTACCTGCACATCCACACACGCCTGTGCACTACAGCAGGATTGAGCTGACCACAGCAACAAGGGCTAGAGGTAAGAAGTGGGACGCCACTGCTTACCCCAACCCAGATCATCCAACCCTGGTTTTTCCCCTTTGTATCTGTCAACTACCACAGACGTTAGTTACTCACTGACCCAACTGCACACAGGGAGGTACATAAGTTGCTTGCATGACTTATGGTAAGTAAGGGGATCTGTTGATACCCCCATTCCCAACAGGGCCCTCCCTGCACACAGTACAGGTCAATCAAACCATACCGCGTATTGACTATTGTGTCCCCAGGTTTAGGACCTCCTGCTCACACCCCTTTTCCCCGAGTGAGCGACGTGGTGGTATCCTACCTGTGGGTCACACTGAGACTTACCAGACCTTTCCTCTCAAGAGAACATCCCCCACTCCCTTATCCCACTTAGCATTAATACATTTCTATCATGATTACACCTTTTCCATGAAATTTTTTTACATACACACTGTACAATCCACAGGTTGTTAGAGATATATTTTCAGATTTAAAAAGGTGAGCGCAGAGTTTAAATACTACCAGCACTATTATACCTTTGAGTTTGGACCACTTATCCAAGTATACTTTGATTACACTTATCTTGAGCACTGACATACCGTCTTTCTACAAGATGTAATAGGCATAACGATGTGTGGCATAATGTGTAATGGGCATTACTGTGTGCTGCGTAAAGTGTAATGGGCATCATGGTGCGTGGTGGAATGTGTAATGGCATCACGGTGTTAGGTGTAATATGTAATGGGAATTCCGGTCTGAGGCGTAATGGGCATCACAGTGTGAAGCGCAACGTGTAATGAGCATCACGGTGAGGCACAACATGTAATAGGCATTACGATGTGTGGCGTAATGTGTAATGGTCATTACTGTGTGTGGCATGTGTGATGGGCATTATGGTGTATGGCATTATGTGTAATGGTCATTATGTTGGGTGGCATTATGTGTAATGGGCATTACTTTGCGTGTGGCATTATGTGTGATGGGCATTATGGTGTGTGGCATTATGTGTAATGGGAATTACGGTGCGTGGCATTATGTGTAATGGTCAATTTTTGCAGCACGCCTTCGGTGCACACTGTCCCTATTTCTAGTATGTGTTGAGGGAAATGATTAATTCTGAAGTGCATATACATAAATACAGTAAGTCACCTTCTATTTATTTATTTGCATTGATGCCCAATAGGCATTGATGAACACGCCCAGTAGGCTGTGATGGACACGCCCAAAAGGCATAATGAACACGCCCCTCCAATAGTGCACCCCCTAAGAAAATGGTCTGCGCACGCCTATGGATAGGGGTATGTGGGCAACACAGCGTCAGCGACTCCCCAGTGGTGGAAGTTACAGTTCAGGAGAGCAGGAAGCTGGGTAGTGATAGGGGTGTGTGGGCATACCGGGGGGGGTGCCGCGAATCGCAGGAGGGGGGGAGGCGCGGTGGATTGCTGCGAATCGCGGGAGGGGGGTCGCAGTGGCGGGTGTTGCCGCGAATCGTGGGAGGGGGGGTCGCGGGGGGGGGGGCGTTGCGGGGCGCTCACCTGGTGGCTGTGGAGTAGGTTCCTGGGCAGCATGGGGAGGCAGAGGGTGTCTGGCACTGTGGGCTCACTGGGCTGGTTCTCTGTCATGTGAGTCAGTCATGTGAGTCAGAGGCTCCACCCAGCGTTACAGACACACTCACACACTTTGAGTGACAGATGTAGCCAAATATATAAGAGATAATTATCATTAGATATGGATGGCTCTCACAATGTTACATTTTGAAACTTCATTTTTCACCATTGTACATGCACTATGAGCAGAACTATATTTTTGAATTATATATACGTATGTCCAGTATACTAATTTTTTTATATTAACTATTGATGTTAAGGTTTATAATGCATGTTGGTGCAAAGCTGCAGCGTGATGACATATATATTTATTTATTATTATTATTAACAGTTATTCATATAGCACACACATATTCCGCAGCGATTTACAGAGAATATTTGAGCATTCACATCAGTCCCTGCCCCAGTGGAGCTTACAATCTATATTTCCTACCACATGTATACACATGATGAACAAGGGAAGGGGGAGATGGGAGGATACCGATGCACTAGTCGTAGCACTTAATATGAGGTTCTGTTTCTAGACAGGATTCAATGTAAATTTCCACAATATAAACAGTAGTGTGCTGAAATGTCGCTATATAATAACAACGTGGAGGTGCTCCCCTGAAAGTAAAACAGAACAGTACGAGATAGAAAGAAAAAGTACTCTGGTTTTGGGGGCACAACTTATTCAGATTATTCTTTTAAAATTTAACTTTTAATTATTTCTCTAGTAAAGAATAAAATACACTTAAAACACATATACAACTACAGGCAGATACATGGAACAAATATTGAGTGATGTTAAGGGGCATACACACATACAGATCTGTGCTAAGCAATTTTGCTAAGCAATTTTGTAGGTGTCAAGATCTCCCATACACACGCAAAGATTTGTGCTAAGCTATTTTGCCAAGCAATTTTGCTAAGCAATTTTGCTTAAGCAAAAAAAGGCTGGGTAGTTGTTCAGAATGAGAGATTGCGATCAGTATCTCTCATTCTGTAGACACAGAGAGCTTTGCAGTCATTTGCTAAGCAATCTGACTAAATTGTGACTGCATGCACTGACTTAGTTAGCAAGAGATATTTAATCTCTCGGAGCATACACACAGAGAGATCTGTGCATACTTTCTAAGCAATCTAGTCAGATTGCTTAGAAAATAGCACAAATTTGCTCCGTGTGTACACCCCTTTAGAATTATCTCGTACACTCAAGACTTATTTGCTTTGAATTGCTCTATCCTAAATGAGGTGTCACCACTTTTTATAAATATTAGGCGACTTTTGAGCTCCTGACAAATAAATACAATTTTTAAGTTTTGCAAACAATATATTTATGGTTAACGCATTACTCCAATATTTTTAAATACCCTCCTGTGAATTTGGTCTCTGACTGTGTCTACAATGAACAGTCAGGCTTGCAATACAAAAATAAATATTAGTGCATGCAATATATGTCAGAGCACAGTGGGAGATAGCGGAATATCTCTACTTGTGCTCAATAGCATTTTATAACAGGTATTTGTGAACGGTATTCAAATGCAGTGTTACAGGGGTAACAGGTATGGGTAATAGATTAACTGTATTGAAACCTGATACTGATACAAGAATAATGGTATATTCATATAAGCTTCCTGGTGAATACCAGTGTAAGTATAAAGACGGATGCCGCTGGTATATCTGCGATGCCTCCCAATAGAACAGGATAGTCAAAGGAGTGATAAATGGTGGGAATGCAACCCTGACCGTTTTTAGGGACTGCTGCTTCTTGCACAGGGTAACCGCAACTTCTACAAGTTAGCGAGTGCCCTTTTTCCTGAATATTAGGGTAGAAATTAAGGGTATTACTTCTGTCCCTTTCCTGATAGGGAAAACACCTGTTGATATGAGATCAGTGCAGGGTATTTACCTTTAGTACTGGGGATGAGTGCATACCAGTAAGAGAACCGTAATAGGTAAGGTGTTATAAGAAGGTAGTTCAGCCTCTTATGTTTCAGAGCACGCTGCTGCTCCCCACTTGCCCTTGGGTATTGATGGGGGGCGAGCGGCACTCCAAAATATAGCGTAAGCTGGTATATGTAGTGAAGGAAGTAGGGGGGGACAAGAGTCTGACGTATTGCGATCCTGTAAAGCAGAGTCCCCAAGTTTGAGTAGGGAGGCACAGTCGCAGAAGAAATACCTTACATATTTGTTGTCGGACACGTATTTTCAGGAGCCCGGGGAGAGAGCCTGCTGTGAGGGTATTGCTCCGTGGTCCGGGTCTCTGTGCGTCTGTTACCAGCGGTCATAGGTTCAGGTTTAGATCATGTCCCGCTCAGTGTGTCAGTGCACGCTGTTGCTGATGGTGTGCTGTGCAGTTCAGACGGACCGTTTCGCAAAGGCTTGCTTCGTCAGTGTCAACAAACTTCATACATTTAGGGCCATGTTGGGAATTGAACCCATGACATTATTGCTGTATCTATCAGGTTGGGTACATCCCAATGGTGAAAATCCTGATGGATGCCCCTCCCCCCCCCCACCCCCATGGCCTCACCCTAGCTTATGTATGTATCTATTTATTTATCTACAGTATATATATTTACCTTATAAAGTTCAGTGTAATAATATAAGAATAATCACCAGGAAAAAACTAAATAATCTTTTCTTTGTGAATATTAGGGTAACCATCATGGGTGCTTAGTTACCAATAACTAATGGCAATATTGTATCAATTTATCGCTGCTGAACAATTCTGTAGTGTCCAATCCCAGCACCTGTAGCTAGAGCACCACTTACTAATACTTTAGTGAGCGCAATTTTCTAGGCTGTGGATTTGCTAATGTTAGCAAGTGTTGCTGCTACCCAGAAATTTATAAAGACGTCCCCTGGACTCATCGCATGCTCACTCACAATTGCAAACACATTAGTGGACTATGGGCCAGTTCTGTTAGCAAAGTAAAAAAGCAATGGGTCAAAACCATGTTGCACTGCAGGTGGGGCAGATCTAACATGCAGAGAGAGTTAGATTTGGATGGGCTATGTTCAAACAGAAATCTACATTGCAGTGGAAACAGGGCCTGTACAAGGCACATCAGTACATCAGGTGGGGGGGGGGGCCCTGCCACCGCCACGCTACTCCAGGGGGGGCCAATGCAGCGGCCCGTCGAGTCACTCTATGTGGGGGTGCATCTGCCCCATCGCTCACCCCCATCACGGGGCGAAGGTGGTCATGCTGCCTCTGCTGACTTGCTCTGACACATGGTCCACGAGATGGGGGGTGGGGTGCCGTCACCGGAGCAAGTCAGCGGTGACTGCACGACCACCCCCCCTGGTGCGGGTGAACTGTGGGGCTCAACTGGCTTTTTTGGGGGGGTATCGTGCAGCCCCCACTGACCTGCTCCCAAGTGCCACCCTCCAGTGGCCGACGCCCCCAGGCAAATGTCTAAGAATGGCTAGTGGTGGTGCCAGCCCTGCCTGTGACTGCCCCAGGAACAGGGAAGAAAGAGTACAAGAGGCAGCCTGAACTGCAGGGAGGCATCGATTGTGACCACGCTGGGGTATCCAGGAGGCAAGCTGTACTGCTGGGGGTAGAGGAAGAGGAGGCTGGGTCTACTGCTAACCCTTCCCTGCTACAGCCTAAACCCCAACCATCTCCCTCTCACAGCCTAACCCTGACCTCCTCTTCCATTGCCTAACCCTCCTGCAGCCTAACCCTCTCCTGCCGCAGTCTAACCTTAACACTTCCTGTAGTCTAACCCAAACCCTCCCTTCCCACAGCCTATACCTCTCCTTCAGCAGCCTAATCCTAACCTCCTGTCCAGTAGCCTAACCCCCACCCGTAGCCTAACCTTTCCCTCCAGTTACTTATCCCTAACCCGTCCCTCGCCCATCCTAACCCTAACATCACCTCCCATAGCCTAATCCTATGCCTCCCCTCCAGCAGCCTAACTCTAACCGTCCCCTTCAGCGGCCTTAACCTATTCCTCCCCTCCTGCATCTAAACCCTCCTCTCCTGCAGCCTATCCCTTACCTCCCCTCTTGCAGCCTAACCTTACCATTGCCTCCCTAGCCTACTCCTAACCATCTCCTTTACCCAACCCTCCCATGTTGTAGCTTAACCCTAACCTATACTTAAACCTCATCTACCCTCCCGCAGCCTAAACCCTAAAACTAACCTTCCCCAACTTTAAGTTGAAACTGTATTCACAGCATGGGTCAGAGATGTAGTGTAGGGTATAGAGGGGTCAGTGATGTAGTGGTGGGTATAGAGGAGTCAGTGATGTAGTGGTGGGTATAGAGGGGTCAGGGATGTAGTGGTGGGTATGGAGGGGTCAGTGATGTAGGTTAGGCTTTAAAGGGGTCAGGGATGTAGTAAATGTTCCCTCTAATTTTACAAAGGCTATGTGCGGCAAAATATATTGACTGTGCAACTTTGGAAGGAAATTAAAAAATGTGTGCGAACACACAGCTTAGAGCAGGCCTGGGCAACACCGGCCCTCCAGATGTTAATGAACTACACATCCCAGGATGCTTTGCATTAGTTTTTCTATGTGGCCATGCTGAAACTGATGCAAGGCATACTGGGATGTGCAGTTCATCAACATCTGGAGGGCCGGTGTTGCCCAGCCCTGGCTTAGAGGGAACACTGGATGTAGTGTATGGTATAGAAGGATCAGTGATGTAGTGATGTAATGTAGTGTATAGAGGGGTCAGGGATGTGATGTAGTGTAGTGTATAGAGGGTTCAGTGATGTAGTGTATGGTATAGAGGGGTCAGTGACGTAGTGTAGGGTATAGAGGGATCAGTGATGTAATGTAGGGTATAGAGGGGTCAGTAATGTAGTGTGGGGTATAGAGGGGTCAGGGATGTAGTGGTTGGTATGGAGGGGTCAGTGATTTAGTGTAGGCTTTAGAGGGGTCAGGGATGTAGTCAATGTTCCCTCTAATTTTCCGAAGGCTGTGTGCAGCAAAAGATATTGGCTGTGCAACTTTGGAAGGAAATTAAAAATTTTGAGAGAAACACAGAGCTTAGAGGGAACACTGGATGTAGTGTATGGTATAGAAGGATCAGTGATGTAGTGATGTAATGTAGTGTATAGAGGGGTCAGTGATGTAGTGTATGGTATAGAGGGGCCAGTGACGTAGTGTAGGGTATAGAGGGATCAGTGATGTAGTATATGGTATAGAGGGGTCAGTAATGTAGTGTGGGGTATAGAGGGGTCAGGGATGTAGTGTGATGTATTGAGTAGTCAGGGATGTAGTGTGGGGTATAGAATGGTCAGGGATGTAGTGTAGTGAATAGAGGGGTCAGTGATGTAGTGTATGGTATAGAGGGGTCAGTGATGTAGTGTAGGGTATAGAGGGGTCAGTAATGTAGTATGGGGTATAGAGGGGTCATGGACTTAGTGTGGGGTATAGAGGGGTCAGGGACGTAGTGTGGTGTATAGAGGGGTCAGGGACGTAGTGTGGGGTATAGAGGGGTCAGTGACATAGTGTAGGGTATAGAGGGGTCAGCAATGTAATGTAGGTTATAGAGGGGTCAGGGATGTAGTGTAGGGTATAGAGGGGTCAGTAATGTAGTGGTGGGTAAAGAGGGGTCAGTAATGTAGTGGTGGGTATAGAGGGATATGTCACAGGCACAAAGAAGTGCAGATGCAACTGCAGCAAAGATGTTTCAAAAACAGGCCTAATGAGGAGTAGTTCTAGCCCCCTCAACAGACCTTACCCACTAAAAAGTCCTTGACTCATTAGGGCTGCTACCATACTTTTCCCGGGCTGCTTTTCATTCCCCCCCCTCCAGCGGGGATCGGTATGAAATCCCGGTGGTCGGAATCCCGGTGGTCAAAATCCCGATGCCGGAAGCCATGGTGGGTATTGAACCCATGACGTCAGTACTGTGAGGCAGTAATGCTAACCATTACACCACCCGTAATGGTGTAATTTAACGGTAATTTATAGTCATCTTAATAGAATTATATCTTGGCCAACTCAACCTGAAAACGTTGTGGTGCCCCTGAGTCTGGTACACAATAGAGATTTCTTAATTCGACTTTCAAAACACATAAAATACTTATTCTAAAAGAATGCTATTTATGTGGAAAATACAATGGCACTGTTTTATCTGCTCTCAAAATAAATGTTCTTTGCAACACAGATAATTACTGCCAGACACAGAGCCAGTCACTCTTGTAAATTAGTTTGATAACGCTTTTCCATTTACGCATAGGCAGTATATGCACTGGCAGATGAGCCCATTTGAATGTGGAGAGAAACAACTGTTGGAAGAATTCAAATATTAGTTACCCAGATTCTGGATTGGGAGCCGATCTACGTATAATGGTAGATGGATGACGAGCCCCAATCGGCGAACATTTGCAGCTTGTGTGATTGGCAACCTTGATAGTTACAGGTTCCGGTGCTTGAGTCAGAGGCACCGAAATTTGAAATACCTAAGAAAAGAAATGAATTCGTTATCTCTGGCTTAGTTTTCCCTGACATAATTGTTTTGTATTGTTTTTATAGTTTTATGCTATTTTTCCTATATAAGAATTTACTTTAATTTTAGAATTTACTACCTGTCCAGTAGCTGGTTGTTGCTGGCATTTCATATCACCTGAAGGAAACATACCTACAGTAGAACTCAAATATATAATACATATTCATCCCTATCATGTGACAAAAAAAGTATGCATGTAATGGCAATACCACACTACTTATCCATAGAACTACAAATTAAACCCAGCTCTAATAACACATTACAATTCTATGCAAGATAATAAAACAGATATTGGTACTTATGTATTATCTGGGCTCCCATGTTAAATGCACCCCATTTTTTCATACCCCTACTATCCAACTACGCATGGAGTTGATTTTATATAGTGTGGCGAGCGCAGCGAGCCACCGTGCCCGAAGCGTGGCGAGCGCAGCGAGCCCCGCAAGGGGACACGGTCTCATAAGAAAAACGGGAGCCCAGATATTACATAAGTACCCAGATATTATATCTAACGTACAGGTAAGTGGACAGGTAGGAAATAGTGATCACAAGATGCAAGATGTGTGCTTTAATAAAGCTTTATATAAAGTCTTATATACACTGGTGTATGATCTTATCACTAGCATTGGATACAAAGGAAAATGTAGTAAGCTGTAAAATGACTCTACCGGGCTATACACAGTAATCCAATAGTATGGTCTAAATACACCTACATTTCAAAATGCCACTTTTAAACAACTCATCAGAGCTGAATGGAGTCTTGGTTCCCTACTCACAGTGGGCTTGATTCGGAGATGGACGTTGTTGTATCCGCTCCAATGCCTGGTGCCTAAGTCACGAGTGCGCTAATATGAACATTCCAGTTTTATATATATTTTATATATAAAAGACGAATGCGCGGCACTCCATCCATTTTCAATCAAAACTTTTTATTTCAAGTGTAGCAATGTTTCAATACGATATGTATTATCTTCAGGAGCCTGAAGACAATACATATTGTACTGAAATGCTGCTACACTTGGAATAAAAAGTTTTGATTGAAAATGGATGGAGTGCCACGCTTTCGTCTTTTATAAACTTACCTACACGGGCACCCTCCAAATTTAAGTTGTTTAAGTGGCTGTGCCGGACCTAAAAGTTTTTCTATTATATATATATATATATATATATATATATATATATATATAACAAGACTGTGCTTACCGGCACTCCTCGGACTTGGCTCAGGTATTCAGAAATTTCAACCGGACACAACTGGCTTCGTGCAACGTTTCGGGACACTTTATTTACATCCCGTCATCAGGCAGTGTACATACCGGGATGTAAATAAAGTGAGTTCGAGCGGACCGCGCTGACCAGAAGTTGTCACCAGGCCATGCACATCCAGGAGTACAGCGCTTCAGAGTTGCCAAGAAACTACTGAGCTTGCGCTCCACGGCATGGCCTGGTGACAACTTCCGGTCAGCGTGGTCTGCTCGAACTCAGCGTGGAGACATGGTAAGTGTCACTTGGTGGGGTATTTAAACGTTGATTGTTGCATTGGTAAATTGCTGTAGGATTGTGTCCTGACGAAGGGGGTTACACCCCGAAAGCTTGGCATCTATGTAATACACATCCTTTTTGCTTTATTACTTTGCCTCCTGAGTGCCATTATTTGGATTTGGTATATATATATCTACAGTATATATATATATATATATATATATATATATATCTATATATATCTATATAGATATATATATATATATATATATATATATATATATACTGTATCCAGCTGCTGAAGGAGTGAAGGAGACACATGCATGTCATTTCATAGCTCCTCTCTTGGAAGTCGCATGAGACTACTGATTTTACAGGAAGTCTCCTGCAATCCACTGGGTACTTCGCCACCATCCTGCCCAATTCCTAGAAAAGTGGGCAGGATAAGAAGGCTTGTACTGTGTGTTCATGGACTGTTCTATTTCATTACACTTGTAAACTGGACAACAGTGTATATTCAGGTTATGTTTGACTAATTACAGTCTACTAAGTGATTGTGTTAATATGGAAGTAAATGCAGTATACTGTATTTGGTATAAATGAAATGTTATTACCGATTTCAACACATAGGATGTGCTGGTATTCAAACAGGACACACCCTCTTCATTGCAGCATCCCCCACACCTGTATACAGAGACACAGGGCGGCTTGTAGAAGGTACTGGTAGCCGTACCAATGTCCTTCCCAACATCTAGGCAGGTTTCTCTGGGCATGCACTGTGTCTTCTGCCACTCCTCATCAATCACTGTAACAGTAGAAGAATATGTTACCCTATTTTGATGACACTAGTAATATTTATATAGTGAATTGGTTACACAGTACTCCTTCATGTCCGTTTATTACCCTCTGTTCCACTTTGCACTAAGCAACTGCAACCTCAACTACTAACAGGAAGATTTAGATCTGTATACCTACCCAATAGAGGGCAGGAATACTCCTTTGGCTGACATGCTATTGCAGTTTATATGAGACAATGGTCTAATAATCTATATAATAAGTTGAAGAATCTGTGTGCGTGTGTGCGTGTCCGTCGCATTGCGGACACACCGTGAGACTCAGAGATACCAAATTCAGCAACAAGATACCTCTGGACCCGGTGGTGTGCACCTCGAAGCCGTTTTTGGGAAATTTCACTTAGAAATTTAAAAAACACCAAGTTTTAATTTACCTTCATTGATGTTCAGGGGAAAAGATCGATGATCTGGGAAACCGTTTGCAAAGGAACAACTCCACACCTGATTTCATTGCTGTCATTGAGTATGAATGACACATTCTAACAATATGGTGAAGGCTTTAAACAATTAGGAAATAATGGAGGATATACATAGACCACACAACACACACACATACACATTGTACACACACACACAGTACACCACATACGCGCACACAGCACACAACACACACATTTATACGTAGAGCACCTCACACACTTACACATTGGACAGATACACACACACAACACACCACATGCAGTACAATACAAATCCATACACACTACAACACACACCCAAAAACAGTACAACAAACACACAGAACACACACACTTAAACATTGCCAGGATACGCAAAGCACACTACACACACATATATACGTAGCACACATCACAAACTTACACATTCGGCAGATACACACAACACTCACAGTACAACACACACCCACATTCACTACAACACACACCCAAAAACAGTACAATACACAAAACACACACTTAAACATTGAACAGATACACACAGCACACTACACACACACAGATTTATACATAACACATCTTACGCACTTACACATAGGGCAGATACACACAACACACACACATAACATACCTCTAACAGCACAACACACACCCACATTCACCACACACACCCAAAAAACAGTACGACACACACAAAACCCACACTTAAACATTGCACAGATACACAAAGACACAACACACACATACTGTATATACGTAGCACACCTCACACACTTACGCATTGGACAGATACATGCAATACAACACACACAACCACATACACTACAACACACACACAAAAACAGTACAACACACACAAACACACAGAACACATAAAAAATAATTTGCCGTTTATTTAACCGTCTGTACCGGCAAATAAAAACTGTACCTAATGTACCGTTTCTACTTTGTTCCCCATATCCGTCTCTCCAGTCCTCCAGACTGTCACTGCGCTCCCCAGCCAGTTGCACTGAGAAATCTTTGTCCTGGCCAATGCACCCATTGATCAATACAAAGTGGGTACACTGCACTTACCCTGTTAGTCAGTTGGATACCAGGCACTGCTCTGCCTTAAGGGTTTCCCAGACTCTTTTGGTTCATAGATAATGTTTGGTCGATGGGCATGAGCGCTGCATGTATTTGTTTGAATGTTATGAGTGTAAGAAGTTGAAGAATAAGACTGAGATGAAGATTTGTCACGTTATAGTGTACAATTTACTCAACAAATCGTGAAAAAAATATGTGTACATAGAAGTACAGTACAATCAAGAAATGAAAGTAGGATTAAAAAATAAATTCTGATTCAAACTGATAATTGTTTAGATGGCGGTGGGTTGCGAAACAAATCTATAGGTGGAGGGGGTATGGATATTGTGGGCATAATTGGTGTTTGGTACACCTACAGGGGGTCCCCAGTTGATGAGAAATTCTCACTACAGTGTCACCGTAGGGGGATTTCCAATTGGGGTTCAGGTGGTCTTTTAGGGACCCCTTTACAATCCTGTTGGTCTCCTCTCCTGGAGCCTACGGTCTCCCTCAGTGATTGACTATCATTAAGGGAGACTGTAAGCCTTAAGGAGAAGAGACCTACAGGTTTATAAAGGGTCCCTAAAAGACCACCTGGACCCCAATTGGGAATCCCCCTATGGTGACACTGTGACCGTGACACTGTAGTGAAAATCCCATCAATTGAGGGCCTCCTGTAGGTGTAACAAATACCAATTATGCCCACAATATCCATACCCTCACCTATAGATTTGTTTCACAACCCACCCCATCCAAACAATTATCAGTTTGAATCAGAACTTATTTTTTAATCCTACTTTCAATTCTTGATTGTACTTCTATGTACACTTACATTTTTTTCACGATTTATTGAGTAAATTGTACACTTTGTAACGGCAATTCTTTTTCTCAGTCTTATTCTTCAACTTCTTAAACTCCAAACCTTATCAATGCATCCATTGATGATTGTGATGGCTGGATCAGTGGATTGGCCCGGCGGGTGTAAGGAAGAATTTGGCCCATTGCACCCATTCCCAGTGGTGCATTACAGTGATGTGGATAGTGTGCGTCGTGTCATGACATCATGTGGCCAGGCCCGCGGACCTGCTCCCACACTCAGGGGCTGCCCCACTGTTTGGTAGAGATGCTCGGTGCATGTGCTTTACAGATCCCCAGACCTCAGAGACTGCTGCAGGCAGGTTCGGTGAGGGGAGTGGCAGTGGCAGGGAGCAGTGAATTTTTAATTAATTATGGCGCGGTAAGTAACGCCCACACCGGACCCCACGCACTCAGCGCCTGTAATTACACACCCTAGAAACCATTGAAAGTATAGGAATTGAGGTGTGGTCCCTTTCTGATTTTGTACCGATTTCGGTACTTATGTAATATCTGGACTCCCGTTTTTCTTATGAGACCGCGTCCCCTCGCGGGGCTCGCTGCGCTCACCACGCTTCGGGCACGGTGGCGAGCGCACTATATAAAATCAACTCCATGCGTAGTTGGATAGTAGGGGTATGAAAAAATGGGGTGCATTTAACATGGGAGTCCAGATAATACATAAGTACCCCGATTTCTGACCCTCAGATGTTGGAGGATATGTCATACAGTAGGTGCTAAATCTCAGGAGTGGATGTGGAATTCATCAACACATACAAGTTTTCAACTCAGGAGCGTTGTGTTTCAAACAACAACACCACACCTGATTTCATTGCCATCATTGAGTATTAATGCAAACACATTCTAACATTATGGTGGAATCTATAACAAATTACAATCTTAGGTCTTTGTCACAGCATACTGTAAGATGACATTTTTCAGCAATTTTGGAAATAAAGAAACCCCAAGGTTTTCCCGGGCAATGCCGGGCGGGTCAGCTAGTAGAGGCAATATAGCCCAAATTTGATTTATCAGTTTACCATTACATTATTGGCCTGACTGATCTTTTCGAATAGCCAGATTCTCTAAGCTTCAAAAGTGATAAAATAAAGAGTGATAAACAGCCAGCCAATCAGCTCCTGCCTGACATTTTTCAAACACAGTCTGTGACATGGCAGGTAGGAGCTGATTGGCTGGTTGTTTATCACTCTCCATTTTATCACTATTGAAGCTTAGAGAATACGGCCCATTATGAGATATTAAATTAGCACCTTATCATTGGTGAATGATAATAAAGGCAACTCAGCCAAAACCTTGAATACCACTTAGACTGATATATTACTAAACTATCAAAGTCTCAATAATTTGGAGATCAAGATCTATCCAGTAGATTGCAATAAAGCCATATTAAATGGTTATAAGTAACCAACATAACAGCCACTAGGAGGTAGTAAAGTGCATTTTAAAAATATTGAATGCATTTGACACCTATTACTTTTTGATAGCCCTCCTAAATAATTGCAAGCCCTTAGGCTGAATTAAATGTGACATTTTCAGTTGAATAACTATTTTAAAACATCACCTTCTTTCTTTATATAATTCACTAAAACACCATCTGTGTGTATATGTATGTTTTTTTTTTGTGTTTAATTTTAACCTCTACAATTTCACTGCCGTCTTCCACAATATGATTTAAGGGAGTTCTTTTTACATGAAATATTAAAAGTTAACTTTTATATATCGTTTTTTTCTTGTGTCTAGTGCGCTCCCGTACAACAGTCCTTTTTTTCTTTTTTGTGGATACATGTTATGAGTCAGTCAAGTTACTTTTGTATAGCATTGAGTAGGATGCATAAATATATGTCAAATGTAAAAAATGTATAAGAAAGTTTGCACTCCTATAGTTCATTTTGAAAAAAAAAATAAGTTCATTCATTTGACTAAAATTATTTTCTTTTTACACAATATAATTAATTGGGCACATTGAAACACAACTTTGAAATTTGTATATTTCATTGTAACTAAATATAGGACAACTGTAATGTAAAGACCTGGCAGTATTATACATTTTAATATACTTTTATAAATATAATTAGAAACACTGCACAGAAATATTAGATAATATATTTTGGAACATTTTTCTACATAAATAGTTTGTGCAATTCTTATATTAGTATTTCTAGAATAAGAACCCAACAACAAGATCAAATAATATGCTATAGGTTTACTTGCTCATAATTTAATGTCCAAACCAAGAATCTAAATTACAGTAGGTCAAAACAAACTTAAAAAAATGTATATGGCAGATGAGTATGACTCTATCATTAAGATATATTGCCATACATACATAAACCAGCTGCTCATGAGCAAAGATACAGTATTACTTGTACTAGCTGCATCCATGTCTGTCATTGTATGTCAATGAGTTAGAGGAGCCAGATTAAGCCAATCAGAACTATTTCAAGCATTAAAAGCAATAAAAACATTATTATAATTATAATTTTATTTATAAGGCGCCACAAGTGTTTCGCAGCGCCGTACAAAGGAACAATACAGGGAGACAAAGCTTGGCATAACATTGAATAAATAACAAAAATACAGTACAAATAAATAGCGCCACAGATCAATACACATTACAGCTTAAATGTAAGTAGTGAGGACTCAATCAGCATACAACTAGAGGCTAGATGCCAATGATGGAGAGGAGTATGCGGACAAAGATGGTCACTGAGTGTTGGAGTATAGGAGAGCTGTGAGTGAAATGTGAAGAGAAGTGGGCTTTGACAACAGGAGGGAAGAGGGCCCTACTCGGAGGAGTTTACAATCTAGTAGGAAGGGGAGACAGACAGATTACAAGAGGTGCAAACATCTGTATAAAATTCCTTCATGTTTTACCAAGCACCAATGATACATAAGCCGGTTGGAGCTATGTAAATCTGGATTGACTTGATGCAACTATAAGTCTTTCATTATTTGTTTTCAATAACTTGCCTTGCCACCTTCCTGAATGTTAATAGAAAGAACACACTGATGCATGAATATGGTCAATCCCAATTACATACACATTAAGGAGCTACAATGATCTCTAAACTTGACAGTAAAGCTGTAATTTATAGATCTTTGCTTTGCAGGATATGCGTGGAGTATTACTAAAAAATATGTCCTATTTACTCTCTACAGGGAGTCACGCAGAGATGTTTCATACTATAATACATGACATCAAAATTAAAGGCCCCCATATACTTGAGCGATTTGGGCCGATTTCACCTGATTCTGACAGATCAGGCAGAGTAATAAGGTTAAATCAGGCCAAATCACATGTGTTTGACATTGTAACTGATGCGATGTGTGGTGTTGTGCACATCGGATCGGTGTCGGACCTCCCTGCATGTTTAGCCTCTGACTCTAACCCCCTCCCGGTGATGGTGAACGGGGTCTCAAGCAATTCATCACAACCAGGAGGACCGCATGTGATAATATTGCATGCAGTCCGCTGCCTGGGAAGGTCCTGGGCAGCTCAAGGGAATCACAGTAGTGTATGGCCACTTTAATAAATAGATCTCCCTTATTCAGGGTATGGAATGAGTGGTGTATAAAGTAACTTTAAATTACTCCTTTGAGGAGACATATATTTTCTTGGTTTATTAAAATAGAATCCAATATCCCACAGCATATCCCACAGCATATCCCACAGCATATCCCACAATATGATTTGTACAGTCAAAATGTAACGTGGATAGTTGGGGTAGGAACAAGTCGGGAGGACGCATACCACATACCCATGCGGGGATCGATGTGCTCGCCACGCTTCGGGCTGGCGTGGATAGTGGGGGTTTCAGGCATTTGCCAGTATGTAACATGTAGCACTGGCAAATGCATCCTTTATTGTGCATGAGACGTACTTGCGCACCGCACCCCCCCTTTGTGCACGACATGCACGCACAACCGAACCCCAAACCCTGTCCATCTCCCTGTAGTGGACACGGGCAGGGTTGCCATACCCTGCCACAAGAATTACTGAGACACACAAGCGTATGAGATGCTTGTGCGTCTCAGGCAGATGGAGCACCTCTCCGCCGGTGCCCGCATTATCGCCTCTCTGCCAGCATCCGCCAGTGCAGGGGATCTAGCCGATACCAGCGCTGTGTGAGAGGCACTCACTAGGCTTGCCAGGGACAACAGGGACAGAGCTGCAGCTCGTGGGGACAGTACGGTGACTACGCTGCCTGATGGGGACACTATGCTGACTACGCAGGGCTGCCGCGGGGACACTATGATGACTGCACTAGGCTGCCGTTGGGCTACGCTGACAGCGTAGCGTAAGGTGCCGCCGTGAAACTACACAAGTACCTAAAAATGTAATTGCCTCCTTTGTGTGAGGCCAATAATAGGAATATATTATATGTGTGCCAATAGTGAGCCACATATATGTCTTTAGCTATGATATTTATCAGCACAAGTGATAATGTATATAGCATGCATTCAGAGATTATACAAAAGTATAGTAATGTGGGTCCTGCTATTCCAAAATTGCAATTTGTAGCCATCTAACAGTTGATTAATCATCATCATCGACAGGAAAGCTAATGATTGCAGCAAAGGAAACATATAAGAATGTCTATCTTGATTTTTTACTGGTTTCATTCTTCAAGTTGTTTGAAATAGAAAAGGCAGTAAAAAAGAAAAGTAAAAAAACGAAAAGATGAAAAATACAAGACTGGAAAAGATTACAGATCAACATAGATACATGGCAGAGAAGCTGGACGAGGTTTCTTGTCAACAGATATTACAGTTTAATGAAGTGTTTTATGATACATCTCATCAGACTTTCTCAGCCATTAGATTGTCTGTCTCCTCCAGTAACTGGCATGTATCCTTCCCCATATTATTTCAATTCAACTGTAACTTTGTTACTTAATATATGGCACAGCAGATAGTCTGTACTTTGTATCTGCCCTTTAATGGTTTTATACAATAAGCTAACATCAGACCACATTTTACGGAGTTTCTGAAAAAATCTGGGAAATGACATCTACATCAGCTATACCTATTGTGGAAAGTACATATCCCCTGTGAAGTGTCCGGTGGCAACTCCAACCTGCAGTCTAGGTCCATGTTATGAAACATTTGAATACAATGAAGTGATAACCCGCATTCATGCAGCTTTCCTGCAGGCTATACCAAATTCACTGTGAGACATATGCAATAATGGTGTAGGATAATAGTCACACATTTGCAGTTGGTATGTTGGTCTTTTTTTGTTGGTAATGGCTTGAACCAAATTTAAAATGTATGTTGCCACTTAAATTGATTATTGTTTGGCCTTCAAGATACAATTCCAAAGAGTAATTTGGTGATTTGTTAAGCAGATATCAAAACATGTGAGGAGCATTAGATTTTGATAAAACATACAACTTGGAGATCTTCATTCAGGTCAAAACAAATACAAATCATACACTATTATCAGGTGAGCGCATACCTGGTCAAGATGGAAGAGCACATTATTCATTCAACCATTATGGATTACAAAAATGCTTGTGCATGTGGTAGGAAATATAGCTTGGGCAGGGCCTGATGGAAATGGACAAATATATATAACTTTCCTATAGTCTCTTCCTCTTACAATCTTTGCAACCACTTTATGCTCTGAACAAAACAGGGTTTTGCCAATCGCACTGGAGAATCTTAAATATGTGATGTAACCCCTTTATTATTTTTGTCAAAAATGTGTAATCAAAGAAATTGAGTTGGGGTGTGCTGCCACTCAATCAGTAAATAAGCAATGTTTGTGAGGAAAGAGAAAGACTATCATAGGTGTGGCGCACCTCAGAAGAACAAGAACCAAATATAAAATGTAACTTTTATTCTTTATCAGTAATAACTGCGACATATAACACCAAATAACATACAAGGGTAAAGGACAAGGTATGAATATTAAAAAGGATATAAATCCTCACGTAGTGAACCCCAATGTCAGTTAATCCTTAAAATAAATTATTTGGATTGTATCAATGCGTCTTCTCATGTATCTCACAGTGTGTATCCACTATCTATATTTGGGCAGATCAGCAGGTTTTATGAGTAACTTTAATCTTTATTTCCTGTATTGTTATTATTACCCACTGTACATCTGCTAGGAATCGGTACATCTGTCAGACCAGACTTAGGTCTACAGTCATTAGGTCGACCCCGGAAGGTCGACTGGTCCCAAGGTCAACAGGGTTAAAGGTCGACATGGGTCAAGGTCGACATGACTTAAGGTCGACATGGGTTTAGGTCGGCAGTCATTAGGTCGACATGAGTTTTTCACTGTTTTTTGACCCGAATGTCAACACAGTCGACATGGACCACAGTTGGAGTTGAACCGCAGCCCCTCGCTTCGCTCGCAATGCTTCGGGCACGGTCCCTCGCTACGCTCGGCACACTATTTTATTCTCCCACCATGCCCTAGTGGATGGTAGGGCATGAAATACAGCCTGTCGGCACATGTCGGCTCAAAAAACAGTGAAAAACTCTTGTCGACTTAATGACCGTTGACCTAAACCCATGTCGACCTTGGCCCATGTCGACCTTAAGTCATGTTGACCTTGACCCATGTCGACCTTTAACCCTGTCGACCTTGGGGCCAGTCGACCTTATCACTGTCGATCTAAGTGTGATCTGACAGATGACCGTTTCCCATCTGCTAATAGGCAGCAATTATTAAATCGGGCCAAATGTGCACAAAATGGGCAGGCTTTTGATTATAGAAGCAGTATATAATCTACCAAGGTATTAGTTGACATATGGGTAATGCTGTTCTCAGACCTGCTCCAATACGATGCCTATTGCCGCTATGTAGTGGAGAAAGCACGAAGGTACACTAACGTGCTGACAGGTGCCAGGATCTGGGGGGAGATCGTGGTCAGTATATGACACTGCGACTCTCACCCTGCCAGAGCTGTGCCACTTTATTCTCTGTCAGTTCATCTCTATTTTCCGAGTCCCCATAATAATAAAGGATTGGAGACTGGAGGAGAGTCTTATTGTGTTTGGGAGGGCATTCTACAGAGTATTTGCAGCCCAAAGAAAGTCCTGCAATAGTGAATGCGAGCAAATAATGAGTATGGATGAGAGACTTACTGTAGATCTTGTGAAGAGCGAAGAGGTTGGGATGGGAGATATTTTGACATAAGCAAAGATAAGTACTTTGGTGTCGTTTGGATAAAGGCCTTGTGCACGGGGGTGACAGTAATTTATATTGAATACAGTAGAATACTGGTAACCAAAGTAGGGAATGACAGAGTCAGCCATTTTCAGATCTCTCCAGAGATGTTCAATCAGATTCAAGTCTGGGCTCTGGCTGGGCCACTCAAGGACAATCACAGAGTTGTCCTGAAGCTACTGTACTACTTTGATATCTTGGCTGTGTTCTTAGGGTCGTTTGCTTGCTGAAAAATTAACCGTCATCCAGGCTGTCTCCATTGCTGCATTCATCTTTCCCTCTATCCTGACTAGTCTCCCAGTTCCTGCCACTGAAAAAAAACATTCCCACAGCATGATGCTGCCACCACCACCATGCTTCACTATAGGGATGGTATTGGCCTGGTGATGAATGGTGCCTGGTTTCCTCCAAACATGATGCCTGGCATTCATGCCAATGAGTTCATTCTTTGTCTCATTAGAACAGAGAATTTTTTTTTCATGCTCTGACAGTCCTTCAGGTGCATTTTGGCAAACTCCAGGTGGGCTGCCATGTGCTTTTTACTAAGGAGCAGCTTCCATCGGGCCACTCTGCCATACAGGACTGATTGGTGGATTGCTGCAGAGATGGTTGTCCTTCTGGAAGGTTCTCCTCTCTCACAGAAAAATGCTGTAGCTCTGACAGAGTGATCATCAGGTTTTTGGTCACCACCATGACTAGGGCCTGTCTCTCCTGATTGCTCAGTTTAGATGGCCGGACAGCTCTAGGAAGAGTCCTGGTGGTTCTTCCATTTACGGATGATAGAGGCCACTCTATCATCCGTAAATGGAAGAACCACCAGGACTCTTCCTAGAGCTGTCCGGCCATCTAAACTGAGCAATCAGGAGAGACAGGCTCATTGGGACCGTCAAAGCAGCAGATATTTTTCTGTACCATTTCCCAGATTTGGGCCACAAGACAATCCTTTCTCGGAGTGCTACAGGCAATTCTTTGGACTTCATGCTTGGTTTGTGTGCTGACATGCACTGTCTCGTGTGTGCCTTTTCAAATGATGTCCAATTAACTGAATTTACCATAGGTGGACTCCAATTAAGCTGAAGGAACATCAAGGATGATCAGTGGAAAAAGGATGCACCTGAGCTTCATGGCAAAGACTATGAATACTTACGTACATGTAGTTTCTTAGCTTTTTATTTTTAATAAATATGCAAAAATCTCCCAAAAACTTTTTTTTCACATTTCATCATGGGGTATTGTGTGTAGAATATTGAGGGGGAAAAATGCATTTATTGCATTTTGGAATAAGGCTGAAATACTGTATAACAAAATGTAGAAAAGGTGAAGCGCTGTAAATACTTTCCGGATGCACTGAATGCAGCAGTGGTTATCCAACTTCACAAAACTTACTGAATGTTTACTTAACTTAAACATGTGCTGTCTACTACCACCTGCACAAATTCAATACATTTTTGGATACAGGTTAGGAATTAGGCAATTGAGTATTTCGTAAATGTACTGCCTTTTACTGCAGACTGGACAATTTTTGAGATAACTCCAAGCAACCAAAGGGTCACCAAGAGGTTGCTCTTAGCCATGGGCAGCACCGGTGGTGTAAAGGTTAGTACTACTGCTGAGGTCATGGGTTCAATACCCACCATGGCCCTAACTGTGCTGAGTTTGTATATTCTCCTTATGCTTACATAGTTTTACTCCGGGTACTCCGGTTTCCTCCCACAATCCAAAAATATATTGGTAGGTTAATTAGCTTCCAACAAAAAATTGACCCTAGGTTGAATGTGTGTGTGTGTGTACATGTGGTAGACTGTAAGCTCCACTGGGGCAGGGACTGGGGTGAATGTTCAAATATTCTCTGTAAAGCGCTGCGGAATATGTGTGCGCTACATAAGAAACTGTCAATGAATAAATAAAAAATAGCGAAGCAGCTCAAAAAACTGTTTTGCCGTCATGGATCCTTCCTAATCTACCTTCCCTCACTCTTTGTTAAAGGGAAATGACATAATATATTTCAAGTGGATTGGTTGAAGACAATTTTAAATAAAGAAAACGTGTGTGTATTTTTTTTTTATTTGCTTTAATAAAAAGTAAAAAAAAAAAATGACATGTCTGAAGTTACCTTTAAGGAGTTTCACTGTAAAGGTACTGTAGATCTGGTTTGTATTTTGTAAGGCTACATGTGGGTCATGTAAGATACAGTACATGTGAGAATTGTTGCTGGTATTTGGAATTATAGTTGCATTTTGTCAGAAAAACTATTAGCTAGTATGTAACAGAATAGATTACTATTGGTATTGTAGGATGAGTAATTGACTTGTAGCATAGATAAGGTTACCAAATTAATAAGTGCACTAATTATAAATATACTCATATGCATATCACTTCCTAGCTGATCGATAACAATTAATGCAAATGTCAAGTTTTACAAATAAATAAGTCTATTGGGGGAAATTTACTAAGATGTGTATTCTACTTCACATGTGATGTTGCTTTGGGCAACCAATCAGATCCTGTCTTCTAGAAAGTGCTTAATAAATAAGAAGTAGATTCTGATTGGTTGCCCATAGCAACACCACATGTGAAGTAGAATACACATCTTAGTAAATTTCCCCCCTATTATGTTTTGAATTGCTCTTTATAATGTACCTTTTAGTATTTCGATGTCATAGAATGCTGCAGCAAATCTGGTTGATCTATGAGGCCCAGATCTGGTGTCTGTGCTGATATAGGATTTGAGCTTTGAGCGACACCTCCACAGCTTCAGTTCTCGGGGGTGAGTTATGCGAAGGAGCTCTTCCAGGTTGGCAGCAGATCTGATCTTGTGTTCTAACTCACTCTGTGACACCCCCTAAGCATTGAAAAGATAACAACATAGCAAAGTTACCCTGACAGTAATAGTAGGCACTTGATACAGGCCAAATTGTATAAACAATCTAGCCATGGTGTGGGAAGCACTCGTCAGCATGCAACATTGAAAGTTATACAGGTTGAGTATCCCTTATCCAAAATGCCTGGGACCAGAAGAATTTGGGATAATGAATTATTCAGTAATTCAGAATATTTTTTTACATTTACATTTCAATGATTCTTAAGGTATCTTGAACTTATGTTGTATAACAACATCAAACACATGAAATACAAATAAATATATTTTATTTGTACATAAAACAAGGTTTCAAAACATGAAACAAAGTTTGTGAACTTTATCAGGTACTGACTTTCAATGCCAAGCAATCATTTTCTTGCACATACTTAGTGCCAGTTACATATCATGTCCCCAGTAGTGCCAGTTACATATCATGTCCTCAGTAGTGCTGTTACATATCATGTCCCCAGTAGTGCCAGTTACATATCATGTCCTCAGTAGTGCTGTTACAGATGTCCTCAGTAGTGCCAGTTACATATCATGTCCTCAGTATTGCTGTTACAGATGTCCCCAGTAGTGCCAGTTTCATATCATGTCCTCAGTATTGCTGTTACATATCATGTCCCCAGTAGTGCCAGTTACATATCATGTCCTCAGTATTGCTGTTACAGATGTCCCCAGTAGTGCCAGTTACATATCATGCCCTCAGTATTGCTATTACATATCATGTCCCCAGTAGTGCCAGTTACATATCATGTCCTCAGTAGTGCTGTTACATATCATGTCCCCAGTAGTGCCAGTTACATATCATGTCCCCAGTAGTGCCAGTTACATATCATGTCCCCAGTAGTGCCAGTTACATATCATGTCCTCAGTAGTGCTGTTACATATCATGTCCCCAGTATTGCCAGTTACATATCATGTCCTCAGTAGTGCTGTTACAGATCATGTCCCCAGTAGTGCCAGTTACATATCATGTCCCCAGTAGTGCCAGTTACATATCATGTCCTCAGTAGTGCTGTTACATATCATGTCCCCAGTATTGCCAGTTACATATCATGTCCTCAGTAGTGCTGTTACATATCATGTCCCCAGTAGTGCCAGTTACATATCATGTCCCCAGTAGTGCCAGTTACATATCATGTCCTCAGTAGTGCTGTTACATATCATGTCCCCAGTATTGCCAGTTACATATCATGTCCTCAGTAGTGCCAGTTACATATCATGTCCTCAGTAGTGCCAGTTACATATCATGTCCCCAGTAGTGCCAGTTACATATCATGTCCTCAGTAGTGCTGTTACATATCATGTCCCCAGTAGTGCCAGTTACATATCATGTCCTCAGTAGTGCTGTTACAGATGTCCCCAGTATTGCCAGTTACATATCATGTCCTCAGTAGTGCTGTTACAGATGTCCTCAGTAGTGCCAGTTACATATCATGTCCTCAGTATTGCTGTTACAGATGTCCCCAGTAGTGCCAGTTACATATCATGTCCTCAGTATTCAGGGGCGTAGCTAAGGGTTCATGGGCCCTGGTGCGAAAGGTCAGCTTGGGGCCCCCCTACATACAACAAAAATCTCGGTCTGTTTATATTTTAATACATCAAGTATATTATGTTAATAATAGAACTAACATTTAAACATAGGATAGCAGTTTATTTAAATAAAATATTAAAAGAACAAAGATGATAAAACTGGAGAGGCCCAGGTTACTGGAAGCTCAGATGGTGGCAGACCTAGGAGCAGTAAGAATGTTTGTTGTTAGGAGTGGTAAGGGAAGGGACATTGACCAGATGTATTAACATCTTGTCTGCCGAAGCGGGGGACCGCTTACTCCCCCCCCTACGGCGATGTCCCCTCCTGGAGATAGCGCATCAGTTTACACTGATGCGCTGTCTCCTGTCCCCTGGCCGGCTGGACTGCGCCGTTCATACATTTAGCCTGCTATCATTTGGATAGCAGTGCTGATATGGACAGGGACACGTCCTTTACCGCATGCTGGCTCCATCATACATTGGGGAGAAGTGGTATTAGTGCACATAACGTGCGCTGATACCCCTTCTCCCCCATAACGATCTGCCCCAGTATTTGATAAATGCAGCCCCTAGATTGGCTGGTACTTTAACTCTCCATGGCTTAGTACATTTACCCCAAGTAAGCATCACTCCTTTTTTATATTTTATTAGAACCTTAGCTACAACACTGCTCCTTATACCTCTGACATTCATTTAAAACATGTCAGACATAGGGATATTAAAAAATAAAACAAATGAAAACTAATGTTCCAAACTAAATGCATTAGGAAAAATTAGGTGACTGCGTGCTCAGCCTCCACCAGTTACTCCGATTCGCCTTTCACAGGGAATGAGTACTACAGAAGCCTCCTGATAGCGGTACACAGCGGGAGCTTCCAGCCCCCTTACCTGCTGCCTGCGGGTTCCCCCTGGTGACGTTGTACAGAGAATGGATGTGCCCCCGCCGGAGACACAGACAGAGGCCGGGCTGTGACGTCTCCGCTTCCTGCAGCCTCCCCTTGCTCACAGCTGCAGTGTAGGAAGCAGGGAGATGGCAGAAGCCAATCACAGTACAAGAGGCGGGACATGACGTGGCTAAGCTGTGACATCACTGATGCAGACGGTGAGTGAGTGACCTAGCGTGGATCCTGTACAGTCACTTATGTTACATATTCTCTGTCAGGACGGCCGGACAGTGGCGGGGCAGTTGCGACCGCTGCGACCCCTGTAGCTACGCCACTGTCAGTATTGCTGTTACATATCATGTCCCCAGTAGTGCCAGTTACATATCATGTCCTCAGTAGTGCTGTTACAGGTGTCCCCAGTAGTGCTTTTAAACCCCCCCCCAAAAAAAAAATCACTTTCTGGAATGTATGGTTTTCGGAACCATTTGGAAGCACTGTGTCCAATTAGAGAGCCAGGCATGGAGCGAGCAGGTGCCGGATGTCAGGAGCGAGCGAGTGCTGGGTGCCATGCGCAAGCAGGTGCCAGGTGGGGAGCAAAGAGTGAGTCGGTGGCACCAGGCGAGGAGGGGAAGGGCAGAGGGGAACTGTGACCAAGGAGCAGAATGAGGATTGAGTGTTGGAAAACTGAGGAGGAGGAAGAAGAGGAGAGGAAGCTGAGGGCAGCAGAGAGCTGCTGGCAGCTGTATCGAGGCTCATTCAACCATTGATGCTGGGAGAAGCAAGTAAAAAACCCTGAAGTACAGGGGTATCAGCATTGTAGTGATATAAATTGTTCTTCTCTCTTTTTGTATTCGTTTGTGATTTGGGGTTACCGTTTGAGCTGGGAGTGCAGGGTTGCTGGGGACTGTGGTAGTTGATTGCTGATTTATTGTATTTTATTTATTTTAATTAATTCATGAATTTATTTGTCACTGGCATCTGTATAGGAGTATAGGTACTCATGTAGGTTTCTCTTCAGGTTCCCTCCAGTAATTATATTAACCAGAGGGGTTCTATATAGATTCCTATAGACTCCTTCAGTAATTATAGTATACAAATAGTGTCCCCATAGTATACTATAGTATATACAGTTGTACCTTTGTAGTATCTGTGGTAGTTATACTTTCCCTTTAGTATCTAAATAGATTGGGTTTAGAGGTTCCACCATAGAATGACCATAAGCAGGTTCCGCAATCTCACTCAGTGCGTATCTTGACAGTTGTATGCGCACTTGGATCAGAAGATCCAGGGTGAATACATCTGTGTGAAATGCATATGGATGGTTGCCTTGGAAGCCCAGATCTCTGTTCTAAGGCAGACTAAGGTACATTGCCAAATTGGAAGAAAGCTTTTGCCTCACAGAGGAATCTTGGTATTAGCGATAGATGAGGTGGGAGAACCAGCTAGCTGGGTCACAGTCAGAAGGTGTAGTAGGGGTGAGGAAGAGGCAGGCCAGTGCTCATTGAACTAATCCCAGTAGATTTTCTAGGATAAGGCTACTGAAGATGCTATTTCAGAACTGGAGGTGCCGGATGTGACCAATTTTTCTAGAAACCATAGGCCTGGCACATCAGGCTTAGTGACGGACAGGAAATCTGAGGCACCAAAGCAGATTGTGGTGGTAGGGCATTCTATCATCCGTAAAAAAGACTGGGCAATCTGCTACCAGGACTGTGATCGCCATGCAGTCTGTTGTCTTCTGGGTGCTCGGGTATGGCACTACATGAACCAGGTGGACAGATTTCTGGGTGGGGCTAGGAAAGACCCAGCGATCATGGTGCATGTTGGCACAAATGACCGAGTTAGAGGTAGGTGGGTTGTCCTTTAAAATCATAATCTAAAGCAGTGATGGGGAACTTTCGTCCCTCCAGCTGTTGTTGAACTACACATCCCAGCATGCTCTGCTACAGTTTTGCTATTTGGCCCTGCTAAAACTGTTGCAAGGAATGCTGAGATATGTAGTTCAACAACAGCTGGATGGCCGAAGGTTCCCCATCCCTGATCTAAAGGCAAGGATATCCAAGTTCATTTTCTCAGAAATATTACCTGTACCACGCGTTAGACCAGGGAGACAGAGGGAACTTAGAGAGATAAATGCTAATGGAAAAGTGTAGGCAGCAGGGGTTTGGGTTTCTAGAGCACTGGTCGGAGTTCTCAGACAGGGGCCATCTATACAGCAGTGATGGATTGCACCTGAATGGTAATGGGGCTACCGTGCTAGAGAGCACGGTATAAGGTTGGAGTAGTCTTTAAACTAGACAAAGTGGGGGGGATACAGATAGAAACTATGGTCTACAAAGATGGAATAGTGAGGACTGGGTAAGCAAGATAATGAAGGGTGGAAAGTGGGGGTTGGAGAAAAACTAGAAATCACTAAAACATAAAGAACATAAGAAAACCTTGATAGGAGAAAAGGGACATAATACATTGAAATGTTTGTTGGCCAAAGCAAAAAGCATGTCAGGCAACATTGGGGAACTAGAAACTCTGATCACACGGTACCACTATGATATAATTGACACACTTTGTCAACCCTTTTCAGTGAGTGTAACTTTATGTAAAATCATACCTAAATCCATGCTTAAAGGAATTGGGCCCAAGGATAATTGGGGATAATACAGAGGCCGTGTGGGCAGATAAAGTTGGAAATAACAAAAGACAAAACAAATTAATAATAGGGATATATTCTAAACCACCTAACATTAAAGAAAGTAATAAAGCCCTTCTTTTAAAACAAATACAAAAATCAGCAGAACAGTGGCAAGTACTAATCTTGGGGGATTTTAACTATCCAGACATTGGTGGTTATTCAAATTTGATCGGTTCCCCACGAGTATGCATGGAGGAGCGATGTTTTGCATCTGTGCATGCGCAGGCCCATTTTTGAGCATGTGCAGATGCAGGGTGGGAGTGGGCAAGGCGAACTACATGTTCGCCATCCTGCTCACACCTAGCAGTGTGGGCAGGAGGCGTGGGGTGGTAGTGGGGGTGCAGTCCATGAAAACGCCCAGGGTTTCATTGGCGTTCCCATGGTAATTGCTCAATGAAGAGGGTGCAGGGGTAGGCAGCTGATGTCAGCTCTCCTCCTACTTTGCACACATAGAGGTGTTCTGCGAGCGCTGACCATCAAATTATTTATTCCCCGCACCCAAGGCTGCAAATGGATAATTATGTATTTGCAGTTGTGGGGGGATCGTGGCATGCAGGGGGGGGGAGGGGGGGCAGCCGGCTGACAAAAGCCTTGAACGTGATGCAAAGGTGTGTACTCATTTTGGGGAATCAGTTCCAAGTGTAAGTCATCCTACTCATGAAGGATCTAGGTAATGCAACCATATTATATAATCAATTCCAAGGATTATTGATTTTACTCATGAAGGATCTAGGTTAGCCAGCCATTTAAAGTGCAATACTGTACAAGGGATTACACTGGCCTGAATAGGCAATGCCTGGAAGAGATGGCATACAACGGGGGAGACATAAATAATACTAGGCAAGTTTTACACAAGAGAACCAGAAAAGGCAGCCATCTTGCGTGAACTACCTAGGATACGATGTGCGAGATAACCATTACATAGAAATAAGTATAAAGTGAAAAATGACTAATATGATACTCACTGCATAAACAGTTCAATGGATTGAACCTTATTCTATTTTAAAAACCTTTAGCATTTTAGGCCTGAAATGTTTCACTACTAATCATTGCAGCCATAAGCAGTAACTTTTTCTGGCCTATTTATGGAAAACCACTTATGTGCGTTATGGGCAACCACAAATTGCGCTGGTTACCCTATTGCACGACTTTTAGGAATACTTTTGCTAGTGTTTGTGGGCTACAATGGCTAATACCAATTGAAGATTGCCAAATGCCAAGGCAAAATTACTGCAGTTTACTGTTCCCAATTAAAATAATGTGTGCAACAGTATTGTTTGGTTACTGCAGGAGACAGTGGTGTGCAAACTGGGGAGGCAGGGTATCACCTGCCATTCTCCAGTATAGTCCAGAATTTTGACTGAAAAAGGATTAGACTAATACAAAGATAATATTTAGAACTGATAAATATCATCTTTGTTCTATTCACATAAAATTTGTATAATTTTTATTATTTTTACTCAAAACTTTGTGGAGTGTGTGTGTATTTATGTTTGTGATTGCAGGAGATATTGTTAAATAGCCCTGATATGAATATTTGCCCTATGTCCCAGCTCGGCAGTCCCGCAACTTACCCGTCCCGGTCATGGTGCTGATGTCCCCTCCACTCTCCTCGTCTTGGACTCCCGTATTGCTGGTGCTCGCCAGCAGTGTGCAGACACGCCCTTAGAGTTTTAGCTTTGGGGATTCCTGCCGGTCCCAGTGCCTGGCATCTGTATTGTACAAGTGCCGGGACCTGAAGCAGACCATAGAAGTTGGTCATATGCACAGTACAAGGTCGATACTGGGCATGCGCTAGTCCTACCGCCTGTTTTCTTTGTATAGGCGCTGGGACCGCAGCAGCTGCATGGACCTGAGGAGCAGCAGCGACCAGGACCCGGAAGAACGATGGTAGTAGTGAAGGGTGCCACCATCGCAGCCAGCGGCAGCACGGTGCTGCCACCGCCTATAAGCGTGTTGACTTTTCTGAATAAATCAAAAGAATATTCAAATAAAACTATGTTTTTGACTAAATTCCTTCTATAAACTCTTAATAGCCATTCATTCCAGGAGTACATTCCAAATTATAGAGGGCATATGGTACAATTTAAAATTCTAGAGCGTCAGATGCATTCTTTGTGTCACTGATAAATTATACAAGTTTAATACAACAAAGCACTGTACTTTCTACATTGCAATTAAGTAAAATGCTATGCAAGTTAGCTGATATATTTATATATTAAGTTATTTATATAAGGCAAAAATATTTTGCAGAGTCTTACAGATAATATTTGTCAATATTCAGCTGCCCCTGACGCAGTGGAGCTTACAATAAATGTTTACACCAGGGAAAATTGTCACTACTGGTTCATGGGGTGGATTTTTCTGGTGGACCAACGTGCCCGCGCGACACCTGTGGCCGGTAGAGGCTGACAGACTGGAGGTGTGGGTATGTTAGAGGGTAGAGAGTGGCATGCTGGTGTGGGTGTATTAGGGAGTAGAAGGTGTCGGGCTGGCGATATGGGTGAGTAAGGAAACCACTTTTTGAAAATGTTTCCAGTTGACATTCCCCATCCACCTACTGTATGAGACTAGGGAAGGGCAGTGTAGTGGAATTAGCATAAAGTAACATACACAGCTGCAGGAAAAGACACAAAAACAGCTACAACTGTCCAACTCAGAATCCTGTAATTTAAACAGATCCTATTCCCTAAAAAGACCCCACATCCAAGAGGGCTGCTTCAAGAAATTTCCCAGGCTGGATTTTGATCACAGTCCGTCCCTGGTACGCAGTAGGGTTAATTGTAGTTAGAAGCCAATTAACCTACCAGTGGCTGACACCAACCCCACACAGGAATGGTCAGAATATGCAAAGTCCACACATTAGGGTAATGACAGGAATTGAATCCTAGACCTCAGTGCTAACCATTACACCATCCATGCTGCCCATATTCAACAGAAACACATTAATCATATTATAATAATATATAATGGATGTTGCAACCTTCTCGTAACATGTCATAACTTCTGGCTGCGATCAAGTTCGCAGTAAAAACAGCTCCAACTTCTTACTGCCATGCTGAGTGACCATATGGTTATTTAAAATGTTGATTGTGCATGAGTATGGATTGCAGTTTGCATAAGTGATGGCAAACAGTGTAAAAAAATCAGCAAATTTTTTAATCTGCCTGAGCAACTATCACACTGTTTTTATGTATTCAAAATGTACAGCGCTATTTTCCCTATGTGAATATCCAGTGTAAATACTGTATGAACCGGATCGGACGGGAGGGTCCCGGAAATCGTGTCCACCTCCCGGCCCCCTGTGAGGGCAACCCTCCTGGAAAGCTGCCCGGCTCCTGCGATCCCCCCCTCTGCGGGAGGGGGGGGGGGGGGTGGGGGCGGAGGTCAAATTACATGAATTGCGCCATTTTAGCCCCGCCCACCGCAGTGCAATGCCTTAAAAACCATATTGCACATCGGGGACGAGGTTATAACGTCATGACCGCTCCAGCCATGCCCCCAAACAAGTAGCCACTCATGTGGATCTGCCCCCACCCCACCTCTTTTCACTCCTGCTGGCCCGCCCCACCCTAAGCTGGCTGCCCTCTCCCGGAAAGGGCAGCCAGAAAGTAGGTACATATGTATGTATGAGCTCATATTTTGATGAACAAAATAAAAATGTGAATTGGACGGTTTTGCTTTCTTTGACTTAGGGTCTAATTCAGGTTGGCTCACTAATCAGCGGTTGGCTTACTAAACACCGACGACCACCCGGCCAAGCAACTGCTCCCCTACCCTCCCGCCACGCTTCGCCACCGAATCCAGGTACCATGCAAGGGGAGAAAAATCAATGGTCATCAACCAATGAATGATTAAATGATTAATAATTCTAAACGGACTTTTATTTCCATTGGACTCCGCCGGAGAGGGGGCAGGCATTGATATCATGCGACGTCAGCTGCCTGCCCTAGAGCAGACATCGACCCACCAGCATTCCCAGTGGAATGCCCAGCGCATTTATAGTGACGCCCATAAAACGCTCGCCCTTGGCCCTTCCTCCCCGCAGTGACTGGCCTGGCAAGTGTTTTCGCCGAACCCGTTTTCTGCCGAGGTTTGCATATGTGCAGGAATGGGCATGTGCAAACTCCAACCAACAAGGCTGGGGTCCAATTCAGATCACAATGAGCGATCCTGAATTAGTTGGGATTCCGACCGCCGGCATATTGACCGCATCCCCTTTCAAGATATACTCATAAGTATAAAATAAGTGTTCTCTTATAATTGAGATGAACCATGTTACTTAACCTGGCAACATGCATTGATGGATGTAATTTTACTCCAATTACATACTGTAAGTGCAGGCATTGCAATGCCAGCAGTTCCAGTATATACAACAATTCACCCTGTGCAAATAGCACAAGGTGAAACGGGCCCTCTCATGTATCTGTGGGTATAGTAATAAAAATATGGTTAAAGTATTGCAGTACTGCTTCCACTGGAATCTCATCACAAGTAACTATCTGACATTTCCAATAACATTTTGTGCTCACATTTTTTCAGGCACCCCATTTCCAGCCATTAACCCCTTCAGTGGTGTTTTTTTTTTTTTGGGGGGGGGGGGGGGGGGGAGCGCTCCCCGCTGGGTGAGTTTTTTTATGGGGAGAGTACTGGTTGTTTGTAACAAAAGAAACTGCTGCAAAATGTCTGTAAATAACTTGATTACTCTTTTTATGTTCAAATCTGTGACGACTGCAAATTGTGATCTATACAATGGGATTGTATTTACGTTGTACATTTATTGTATATCATGCTTCAATAAAGAAATATATGGTTTAAAAAAACAAAACAAAAAAAAACCACCACTGCCTCCCTGGGTCCGGGCAGCGCCGCTGAACTGTCAATCAGCCGCTGCCCGGACCGGACTTTGAGAGAAAAGCCGGAGGGGAGGGGGGAGGAGGAGGGAGGAGGAGGCGTGGCAGAGGGGAGGGAGCCGCGCAGCTCTGAAGCTGCCTGAGTTCAGTGATTGAACTCAGCAGTGCTGCCCGGCTCTAAACAGTGGCAATCCCGAGAATTTTTCGGGCTTGTCAGACTGGGCACTGAGGCACAGGCCGGAAAATTTTCAGGATTGCCACTGAAGGGGTTAAAATCTTTATGATAATTAGTGTAGTAGGAAGCAGATCATTATCATGTAGTCAAAAACTGGAATATATATTTACAGATCAATTAGATCACAGGTTCTCAATCTCGGTCATCAGAACCCAACACAGAATCACAAGTGAAATAATTAGCTCCACCTGTGGATCATTTAAAATGTGTCAGTCAGTAATGAGTGCACCAGCCGGGTGACCTTGACCTTGACCGGGTTAACTGTGTTGGGTTCTGAGGACCGAGTCTAATAACCACTGAATCAGATATATCAAGTGACCTTTCACTTTCTCTGCACGTGCACTTTTTTCCATGCAGCCCACAATCCTGGTGAAATGGCCGTTGTGGCCATGAAACATTGATGGTTTTGGAGCCTCATGTATATTATCTGCACCTGAATACAAATTTAGTCTCAAACCCATGGAGTGCCGGCTTATCTTAGGCAAAGAACTGTTGTTTTATTTATTTATATATATATATATATATATATATATATATATATATATATATATATATATATATATATATGTATGTAATACCCTGGTACTGCAAGAGTTAATACCACTTAGTTGTATCATGCATAGCTAGGTCTATTTCCTGTGCACTGATTGGGAGAAGTTTGGGGATCAGGCAGTGATCACATGCAAGCCTCCTGCATGTGATCACTGAAGACAGGAAGTGTAGTTAGAAAGTAGCAGATTCAGTACAAGTTTGGAGTGAAGGGGAGAAGGTGCATGGATGATTGCTGGGGCCATGGAATGGCTAACTGTCATTTCCATGGTCCCCAGCTTTGGAAACAGCAGTCATGAGTTGCACCCCTTCTATGGAGAGAGCAGCAGCACATGTGGGTGCTTTTCTGCAGAGCAACATGAGGAGAATGCAGACCCTCACAGCACATGTGGGGAGTGCTGCCAGTCCCAGCAAGGCACCTGACACAGAGAGAGAGAGAGATCGCAGTGTGAGAGCAGCAGTACACAGAGTCCAGTGAGAGGGTGATACCCACCTGTAGAGGTGCCCTAGAAGAGTGCCAGGTGTGAGTCTCAGGAGAGGACATATCTGGGTGAGTGGTCAAAGCCACGCGGCATGCTGAGTAGCCCCCCATTGACAAGAGTCCTTGTTATGTATGAGAGAGACAGTAACCTGTGATGTGTAGCACTACTGGTCCCAGGATGCCCTGGTATGTACTATTGTTCGACATATTTATGCCGCTGCAATTAAGTGATGTGCTGGAGGAGGTGCCTTGATGTAACTGATGTAACCGAAATGATTAATGTGCTGGAGGAGATGGAATGATAAGTGACCTGATGTAACCATTATGCTTTGTGCTGGAGGAGAGTGTTCAGAAGTTTTCCCTGCTTCGTCCCTGCTATATGTTAAAATAAACTGTTTGTTGCTGTTTTATGAGATGGCCTGGACCCCAATTCTTTCTGCGCTGCACTGACACCTGTAGTCCACTCCCACAATGCAACTGTAATTAAACTCCTGATTATTCAGGGGACCCCCTGGTACCTGTGCCTTACCCATGACCAGCCGGAGGAAAGTAAGTGTGATGCACTATACACAGTGACTGCAGGTATGCATACCTAGTGCCAGTGGGGTTTTACATATATATATATATATATATATATATATATATATATATATATATATATATATATAATTTAGCGAACATACGGCACTCACCCAGTCTTTATCTTTCAATCAATAAATAGTCAGAGACCATGCGTTTTAGGGTTTATTTTATTCCCTGTCTTCAGGCATGACACATAACAATAAAACAAACATAACACTGACCTTATAATCCCCTCCACGCTGTAGACGCCAGGCTCTCCTCCCTGTCACAACCTTTTCTTGTTTCTGCTATAGGTAAAGTACAGTAAGTACTTTTTTCTGCATCGTGCGTTCAGGGAAGTAAAACCTGGCTCCGGCAGCGGGATAAACATTCCTACAACTATGTACAAACATTTAAAATAGAAGTATTGCAACGATTACCTATCTGCATCATTACAATATATTGACATCTGAGACAAGAATACAACAGTGCAATACGTTATCAAGTAATAAATATTATGTTATTACAGTTAAATTGATTACACAATAATACTGCACACAGGACCTCCTGAATGTAGCAATAGGATCAAAGTGAAACAAATATAATCTATGGAACATTTTTATGAATGAAAAATACCAAGGTTCAGATGGTCATTTAACCCTTTGAGTTTCACAGTTTCACAGTACCCAAAATCTGAATCCATCTGGATTCACATTTGAGCAATAGGTTGTGTCGATCACCACCCCTGCCATCATCTGGGATGTGATCGATTATCATGTGGCGAAAATGGCCATGTTGTGTTTCGCCTCAACAAAGTGTCTTGTAATGGGCTGGTCCACATTCTTGCCAGACAGAGCTGCATGTATAGATGTTCTATGAAGTGCCATACGCTCCTTAAAGGAATGTATGGTTTTTCCTACATAACTCAGTCCGCAAGGACATTTCACCAAATATATTACAGAAGAACTAGAGCATGTTAAATTATGTCTCATCTCATGAAAGAAAAATCGGTAAGTCTACTGAGCGCCTCTCACACAGCGCCGGCCCCTCTGCGCCGGTGGACGCACGCGGAGAGGGGATCATGTGGGCACCGGCGGAGAGGCGCTCCATCTGTCTAAGAAGCAGGAGCATCTCAGACGCTTGAGCTTCTCAATAAGTATTGGGTACGGAACCTTGCCGACAGGATTAGGGGTTCTATAGCGAGTGCGTCTCCTGCACAAAGGGGGGTGCGGCCTCAAGTTCGTCTCATGCACAATAAAGGAGGCATTTGCCAGTGCTCCATGTTACATACAGGCAAATGCATACATACAGGTAATGCATCCCCTCGCCACGCTTCGGGCTGGTGTGGATAGTTGGGGTGTTTCAGGAACACATTCACACCTGTCATGTCAGGTAGGTTAAAATAGTCGATGGTTCCCTCACAATGTAATAAGCGCAGACTGACAATGCTAACTGCGTAAAGCTGACTGACTACTACGTAAGCTCCGGCTTGCTGCGAACTTGCAGGAACACGACACTGATACTAACAGGGACGCCTGACTGAATACTTGTATAGTTTGACAGTGGCAGCTTAAGCTACGCTGTTAGCGTAGCCCAACGGCTGCGGACGCGGGAAAACTACGCTGATTCTGACAGGGACGCTGACTACGCTGCCTGCGGGAACATTACGCTGATTCTGACAGGGACGCTAAGCTAACTACGTAACTGCTGCCGTGAAACTACACAAGTACCGAAAAATCTGTCCGTGATCATATGGCTACATGTTAAGCATCCTATACATTTGTGACATCCATTGGGTTTGGTTCTTGTCCCGATTTCATGTTGCAGTTGTTTAGTAACATTTGTATGTACAACCCAGTCTTTTATATTTTTGCAACGTTTGTAGCAAGGTCTTATTTCTGTATGTTTTACATTTTTTAATTAATTCTGTACAACTGGCCATACATTTTTGCTAACTTTCCTAATGGTCCCACAGGCAGTATTGTATTTGTGTACCCAATTCAGCGAAAGTTTCTCTACTTTCTTCTCAGACCTTTTAAGTGTCGCAACACTAGGGATAACATTTACTTTTCTACGGGCTTATAACAATGCATCACGTTTGTAACTTCGCAACAAAAATCTGTCTGTCGTATTATCCAGAGTGTCTTGCAAAACTGTATCATCACTGGTTATCCTTTTTGCTCTCAAGAATTGAGAGAACAGTAAACCTCTAGTGTTGGATATTGGATATAAACTGTCAGCTCTCAAGACAGTATTCCTATCAGTTTCCTTAGTATACACACTGGAATGGATTTTATCGTTCACTTTGGAAATATTGACGTCCAGATAATTGATGCATTCCAAACTGATATTAAAAGTAAACTTAATGGGGCAATCCCTCTTATTTATGTTATCCTTAAGAAAATGGAACTCATCAAAAGTTCCACCCCAAAACAAAATGACATCATCAATATATCTACAGAAGAAAATAATGCAGTCACGTGTCACTCTTGTTAAAAATATGTCTCTCTCCATCACCGCCATGTAGGTGTTTGCATATGTCGGAGAGACATAGCCACTCCCATTTTTGCAAGAAATACTCTCCATTAAAGAAAATTAATTTCTAACAAGAACCAATTCTAAAAGTTTCATAAAGAAGACCAGTTGGCTCTGGAAGATTGTAATGTAACAGGGAATATGTGGATGTGTATTCTAGACATTTCTAGTTTATACACGAGCATTCCACATAAGGAAGGGATGGAGGCTGATAAACGCCTCATCTCCACTAGTGTTCATTATACGGGGCCACTTGTGGTCTTTTTTATGAAACAGGGCGCCAGCCCCTGCAAGAATGGAGGACGCTCCATCTGTATATACTGTATGTCAATGTGGGTAAGGAATAAAACCCCATGTCAATTGTATTAATATATACCTTTTAAAACAAATTATACAAAACAATAAAAATTGTTGGTTTTTTTTATTATTATTTTGTTGAGCTTGATATTGTGCACACTTATATACTCTTTGCCTACCTGTTCACCTCTGTTTCCTCCACTAACAGTGAGGTCTCATAGAAGTGCTGCCACCCAGCAGTGCAACATACCTATCTATCTATATCTATCTATATGTACTTTTAAATTGTAATCTTTTTTTCACATTGGTCTGCAATATAATGTGAAATCCTGTGAAGATTGTAGATAGATTTTATATTTCTGCGGAAGCAGACTGGCCATTGTTTACTCTTTTACAGTTTAAAACAGATGTTTTCAAATATCTTTTTCCCATTACATATAAATTCAAAAAGTGCTGCGCTGACATAAATAGTAACACTCAGTGATTCATTTTTCATTCCACTGTTTCCTTCTGCTTCATGATCTGTCCCGTGCAACATTTTACGCATACTTTGTATTATCATGTAAACACCAGAATTGCCATTACATAAAAAACTAAATTAAATAATAAAGGAAAATTGCATAATCCAGTGAACAAAACAATACCTACAGATGTGTAATCATACACCTAGGGGCAAATTTACTAAAGCTTTTAAAATGAACAGAGGAGATGTTGCGTATAGCAACCAATCAGATTCCATAGGTAAACGCAGGGGGGCTTCTGGTTGCCCATATGATGTCAGCAGCCCCCCAGTCTCCCCTGTCTTTTTTTTTTTTTTTTTTTAAACACATTTTATTTGAAAGTATTTCAAAACAATGTATGTTACAACAAATCAAATAAAGGCAAGAAACATTGAATATCACATCTGGCTGACTTGGTGTTTTCTTTCTGTTTTTTTTTTTTTTTTTTTTTTTCCCCTTACCTTCAGTTCTTGTCTATACATTGTACTTATCACATTAATTTCAAAGTATTTCAATGTTGAGTTGTGTGGCTTTGGGAATTAGCGGCAAAGCGGGTAATTTCTATATCATTCTCCCGAGCCACTTAGCATTTAGGGTTCAATAGGAGAAGGTATCCACGACCAGCGCAGAGATACCTGCAAGTCAGTCAAATTTTTATACATCAATATAAATTTCTACTTGTTCAAGCCTCATAGTCTTAAAACAACTTACAAAACAAATCTTATCTGGGTTTAATATGGGTGGGAAGGAAGGGAAGGGGTAGGCAAACAAGACAGGGGGCGACAAGACAACAAAAATTTACCATAATAGCCTATAATTTAATATTCTAAGTGATCTGTCGCAGCAAAAACCATGTAGTGTTCTCAAAGACTTTTTGTATGGACGTCTGAACCTCGGTATTGAGGGTAAGGATATAGGTTTCCCATTTGGCATAGAAGCGCCTGACTCCCTTTTCTATATCAGTTAATGTTGCTTGACGCTCAAAGAATAGAGTCTTGAGAATGGAGTTTTTCAACTCCGCTAAAGAGGGGGAAGTTTTTACTATCCAATGAGTCAGAATTAGTTTTTTGGCTAATACCAGAATTAAGGTAATAAGAGAGATAATCTTTTTTTTGTTGGGCCCCAAGTTCCAGTTGTTAAAGTAAAGAAAGAGGAGTGGTAGTGGGTCGTATGTTAGCTGCAGTGTGAAAGTTGTGTTTAAGAATGTAACTAGTTTTCTCCAAAATATTTTTATATGTCCACATCCCCAAAAGTTGTGAAAATAGTCTGCACCCCTCATTTTGCATTTTGGGCATATTCCTAGATCTCCCGGGATAAAGTGACTTCGTTGTTGTTGTGAGATATAGGCCCTGTTAAGAAATTTGAGGTGTGTCTCTTGGAGAGAGGCTGATTGTAGGTACTTAAGGGAGGTGGGGAGTTTTTTGAATATAGTTAATAGGGGCGGAATGGTAGGGATGTCTATTTTCCATCTATTTTCCAGGTTTTGGAGTAGTTTATCTTTCGGAATTACTATCAGCTCTTGGTATAAGTTTCTAATCCTGTATCCCAAAATATTATGTTGGGCTATGAGCGAAAGCACTGGGTCAGGGTGAACAGGTGTCACATAAGCCTTGGGAATAGATTGGGCATAATGTCGTGCCTGTAAATACATAAAAAATTGTGTGTTAGGGAGTTGGAATTTAGTTGCTAGATCTGTAAACGATAAAATTGTGCCTCCTGGGTCGAAGACGTTGCATGTGGCTGATATTCCCTTCTGGTGCCATTCCAAGTACAGCGGATTCTCTAGACCTGGTGCAAAATTGGGATTGCCCCAGAAGGTAACATGTGGGGTGCTAGCTGGGTTCCTACCAAAACCTTTATGGATTGATATCCACATTTTATACGTTTCTTTGAATAATAGGTTGTTTTTGATGTCAATGGGGATGTCCTTACTTGGTACATGAAGCAGTGCGGCTGGTGAGAATGGGTGGAAGAGTTCCTTTTCCAGGTTATCATTTGTGTATATGGATTTATTAAGAAGCCAGTCAGTTGTGTAGCGAAAGTGGGCTGCTTGAGAGAAAGCTTGGGCATTAGGGAGTGCAAATCCTCCGTCTTGTTTTGGAAGTACTAGTCTGGACATCGGCATCCTGGGCTTTTTCGCTGCCCAAATAAACTTTGTGACCATTTTATTATAGTGTGCGAGGTCTTTTTTGGAAAGGGCCAAGGGGATCATTTGGAAAATATATGAAATCTTTGGAAAAATGACACTTTTAACAATCGTTATCCTCCCATATAATGAAAGGGGGAGGGTTATCCATCTGTCTAATAATTTCTCAATATTCTGCAAGATTGTCTTAAAATTGGCAACATACAAGGAGTCTAGATGTAGCGGAATCATGATTCCTAAGTATTTCATTGGGGTAGTACATATTGTAAATTGTTGCATGCTGGGGTGTGTTTTGGCATATAGGGGAGGCCACGCCAGAGGGAGGAGATGTGATTTATCTTGGTTAATTTTAAATCCTGAGAATGATCCAAAATGCTCTATAATTGTCATTGCTGCAGGTATAGAACTGGGCGGGTTCGAAATAAAAAGAAGCATATCGTCTGCAAACATACTTAGTTTGACTTCCAAATGACGCATTTTAATACCCGTGAATGAGGAGGAGGATCTAAGTTGGACTGCCAAGGGTTCCAGGGCTAGGGCAAAAAGGAGTGGGGAAAGGGGGCATCCTTGGCGAGTGCCACGCTGGATCAGGAAGGGCGCGGATAGGTAGTTATTTGTGAGTATTTGTGTTTTGGAGTTTGCGTATAGGTTACTAATGGCGTCTATGAATGGCCTTGGAAAGTTAAATTTCTGTAAGGTTGTAAACAGGTGGTCCCACGAGATCATATCGAAGGCCTTTTCGGCATCTAGGGATAGAATGGCTTTAGGGTCGGGAGATTTAGTAGACTGAGTCCACTGCATTACAGTGAGCAGTTTTCTAACATTTAACACTGAATGACGGCCCCAGATAAAACCCGTCTGGTCTTTGTGGATTATGGATGGGAGGAATAATTTCAATCTGTCGGCAATAATCTTAGTATAAAGTTTATAATCAGTATTCAAAAGGGAGATGGGGCGGTAAGAGGCGGGTTGAGTGGGATCGCGTCCAGGTTTTGGGATAACTTTTAAAAGGGCTGAATTAAAATAAGGGGGGGGAGGGGCACCTTTTAGTAGAGAATTAAATAAAGCGGCTAAGGGGGGGGCAAGTTTTGGGGCTAAAAGCTTATAATATTCACTGGTCAGTCCATCTGGTCCTGGAGCTTTACCTGGCTTGAGTTGGCCAATGGCTCTAGTTACGTCTTCTTCAGTGATATCCGCTAGTAATGAGTCTGTATGTTCTGGGTCTAGAGCTGGGAGTGAGAGTGTGGACCAGAATGTGTTTTTGCGTTGTTGGTCTGGTGGGACTAAAGTATATAGGTTTGTATAAAATTTATGAAAGGTGGATGCTATCTCTTGGCCACGGTGTTGGAGGGTACCATTGTCGTCCGCCAATGAGGTAACTATAGCGGGGGGGTGTTGGCCATTAAGCAGATTGGTCATTAGTCTATTGGATTTTCCTCCAAATCTGTGGTATTTACTCTGGGATTGGAATGACATCTTGGTTTCTATTTTGGATAGAAGGGTATCAAAGACAATTTTAGCTTGGTTGTATGCATCTCTGTGTATCGAGGTGGGGGAAGATTTGTATGTCTGGTATTTGTCTGAAAGTGTGGCTTGGGCTTCAAGATACAATTTAGCTCGGTCCTTACGGAGATGGGAATAATACGATATAATGGCTCCCCTGAGGACCGGTTTGGATGCCTGCCAAAACAGGTGGGGTGAGTCTGCCTCAGCTGTAAGATTGTTATGCTTATAGTCCATCCATGTAGACTCTAGGAGGGCCTGAAATTTAGAGGAATTTGCCAAGTGGCTGGGGAATCGCCAGTTGATGTATGGGCCTCTATCTAGGGTAGTGTGTAGGGCAATCCAGCTTGCCGCATGATCGGAGACCGATATCGTCTCAATTTCTGCGCCGCATACCAAGGGGAAGGCTCTAGTAGACAGAAGGACATAATCAATGCGTGATAATGTGTTGTGTGCAGCAGATAAACAGGTAAATTCTCTATCCATTGGGTTACAAGCCCTCCACACATCAGTCAGGTGGAGGCTAGACATTAGGTATTGCAGTCCTCGTTTCGAGGGGGGTCTCCTGGATGGGGCTGAAGATTCTCTATCAAGCACATTAGATATCACAGTATTAAAATCACCAGCTAACACAATTGATGTATCAATGTAGGGGGTTAATATCGTTACTAGATTACGGAAAAAGGCCTTAGAAAATACATTGGGGGCGTAGACATTACAAAAAGTATACCTTGTTGACTGTACGGTGGCGTCCACTAGCACCCATCTCCCATCAGGGTCTGTGAGCGTAGAATGAATCTGTGTGATTGCCTGCTTCTTTACTAGGATAGCAACCCCTCTGGATTTTGAATTGTATGGGGAGGCCGCCATCAGCGACCACCCCAGGGTATTTAATTTCAGGGTTTCAGGGGGGGTTAAGTGCGTCTCTTGCAAGAATGCAATATCTGCTTTTAATTTGTGGAGATATAGCAGGATTTTTTTACGTTTAGAAGGGACGTGGAAGCCACCGACATTCAACGTGACAATTTTTAAATCAACCATTTCCCATTAAACGGGCATAGCAGCCCGGCTGATCATTTCCTAATACACAAATCTCGACAGATCTACTGTTTTTGTACATTAAATAATTCTTGGCTACATTAGTAAAATACATATAAGGGTAGAACATGAAGGGAAGGAGGGGGAGGGTAGGGGTGGACAAGGGGAACCAGTGGGCCAGGAGTCCCGCAGTTACTACTGCATGGATCAAAAATATGAAAAGATATTGCGTAGGCATATTTTCCTGGCCCCCCTGGTCCCTCAAAAACTTGGTGTGCAACAAAATTACACACGGACCTCCGGGAGCCCAGGGGCAGAAGTGGCCACTGGGTTCCGTGTCTTCAAGATCAGGGCATACAGTGCGCTAAAGCTTCCAGGCTCGCCCCAGCCTGTGTAACAACATGAGGCGCCATCTGCGGCCTCTCAAACTGTGTGTACTCCACAACTCGCTAATTAAATAATTAAACTACCTACATTCTTTTAAACATAGTTAACAATAACATTGGCTTAGCTAAACGTCAATAGACCATGACAGTAATATAAACATTTTTTGTTTCGGTTATCCTTCCGGGGGAATAGATAAATTCAATAGCAGGGGAGGGGGAGGGGAGGGGGGGGGCAGGATATCGGGTCAGGAGTTATCCAGTATGAGGATTCAAACCTATCGCTTCAGACAGGGATAGCTGTAGACTCATTTCCACAATCTGTACGGACTCAGTCTCAGTTCTTCAAAATAGACTCCAAAAAATTCCAGAGTGGGGTATACATTTACGGCAGTCAAGTCCCAGTAGCTTGGGAGCAATTATATCCCGCTGGGGGGGGTCACACTCTTCCAACCCAGTTGTTTACTTCACTTGGTCTGGTTTTCTCGCCACATAAGAGACATAGCTGGGAGGAATTCTTAGGGCTCGGTTTCCCCACAATGGGGTACGTTAAGTTCTGCTATCCGGGGTGGGGGGTGGGGGGGGAGTGGGGGGGGGAAGGGTTGGGATAAAGTCAGGCAGTATGAGAACCCATTTCTGTCGATACAGGCGAAGATGTATGGGAGAATTCCCCCAGCAAATGTGGAAGTCTCGGTCTCACTTCCCCCTGCCCAATATATTCCGTGGGAGATAAGGCAAGTGCTGTAATTAAGCAGTAATAGTGCAAGTTCAGCAAAGTCCTGTCAGAGATCTGGGATATGCTTTTTGAACTATTCATCTGGGGGGGCTGGGGAAAAGGAGGCCTGTGCTTGTTCCATTAGGAAGTCCTCTGCATCCTGCACAGTGCTAAATTCTTTGTAGGAGGAGCCAGCAAAAATTCGCAGTTTTGCGGGGTAAAGCAGAGCAAATTTAGTTTGATTTTTTACCAATCTGGTGCATAATGGGGAAAACTCTTTTCTCGCTCGAGTCACCTCTGCCGAGAAATCTTGAAAGATAAGCAACTTGTTCCCATTCCATTGCAGGGTCCTATTTTGTTTAAAGGCTGACCACAGCGCCTCCTTGTGTTGGTAGTTGAGGCATTTAAATATTACTGCCCGCGGTCTGTTGGAATGGTCTTCCCTGATCGGTCCCAGCCTATGGGCTCTTTCTACTATCATGCCCGCGCATGAATCTACCACCTGTAGCAATTCTGGCAGGGTATGTGTGACAAAGGAATATAATTCTGGACCTTTGATCGTTTCAGGGAGGCCAATGATACGTAAATTGTTCCTTCTCGAACGATTTTCCAAATCGTCGAGCTTGTTTTGTACTGTATAGGCAGACTTCTGTAGGGACTCAGTGGTGGCCTTTAGTGTGTGAATGTCCTGGAAGGCTTCTCCCAAATGTGCCTCATTTATGTTGACCTTTTTGGTGATCTGCTTTAGCTGTGATTTAATGTCTTGGACAGACTGCTGCAGCTTAGCAGCGTGGGCGTCCAGGATGGGGTTAATAGTATCTTGTATAGCCCGCACCATGTCTGTATATGTTAGAGCTGCAGCCTGGGGTAAGGGAGGAGAGGAGGTGAACAAGTCAGGCTGGGTTTGGGGTATATATGTCTCTTCCCCACTTACTTGAGTGCGCTGTGGCAGCATTTGGGGTTGTTGCTGTAACGCTGACTGCGCTGGCTGCGCTTGTGTGTGTGAGCCGGCGGCCATCTTGGGCTGGACTCGCGGTGGGAGAGAAGGCTGGCGTCTGGGCTTTCCAGCTGGCGTGGGGGAGAGAAATCTCTTCATTAGGTGCAGGGCGTTCTTGGGAGCGTCTGCCGGCAGGTGCCCGGGTTTCGTGCGTGGAGTGGAGCGCTGGCGGGCGGCTGGCTGGCTGGGGCGGCTGGGGAGCTCAGCACGCTGCGTCCTCACCCATCAGACCCGGAACCGGAAGTCCCAGTCTCCCCTGTCTTATAGTTACGAGGGCAGGTAAAATCATTCCATGGTCGCCTTCAAGGTATCCTTGAAAAAGGCGGCTGGGACCGCTGAAACATGTTGGATCACAAGTGAGTTTATTGTTCTTATCATTGTTTTTATTGCTGCAGTTGTGGCTTATGGCCATTGGGCCACTTTTGCAGTTTTATAAATCAATTTTTGTTACTGAGACCAGTCCTCCTTTTTGCTTTTTGGTATACCATCTCCCATATTGGTGTTGTGGAGAGCTGATTGCTATTAAGGACTACACCCAGAAAGATACCTTTACATACATGGAATACCTACATCTGTAGTGTGTACGGTACACAGTTACCACTTCATAGTGATTGGTGATCGGGTGACTTGTCATTCAAAGATACCTTGATATGCATTAAATCTCCTGTTTAATCAGTGAGTACGGTACACACAACCGATTTCCCATTATTTGGTACCTATCCTATTCATATCACAGTGGTGAACCCTTAATAAAGAAACCGTTATACACTTTGAGCACATCACTTCATTGTGAGTTTCGGTACGGTTCATTCCTGGGGAATTATTCTACCTCGATACTATTGTCCATTTTGTGTTACTTATACACATATTTTGTCTGTTTCCTTTCTATCTGAGAAACATTTTGAACACACCAGTCAAGCGCCATCGATTCTATATTTGTTTCGGAAGTATCTACAAGTGAGGACACCAAGTGGTCCTCCATCTGGAATTGAGGCTGCAGGGACCGATAGCGCCTTGCGACTTTTCTACACGTTTGTTTTTGAAAAAAGTACAAACTGTTTGCTATTGTTGATATAATTTTCCATATCATACCTATGTGAGGAAAAGGTGATATAACAGGCCAGGCTTTGTGACTAAGTATCAGTAACATCTGTATGCATTTCCCCTCTGATGCTAACTGTATGTGAGAAACCATCACCCACATGGTGCTGTAAAGTGTATAATGTGCTTGGAAGGCCTGTCTGAGCTGTCACTGTGCTAGCGGTAGCGGGATGAAGAAATGTCTGCATGGGAAGAATAAGGGAGAAGTCCTGCGTACTGAATAGGTTAATGAAGCTTAAAAATAGTGTCTCTAAACATGATTTCAAATGTATGTATCTCTCAATTGTGTATGTGAGAAGCGCGCAGGGGGGGCGCGAAACAGGAGCAGTATCCTGTAAGTTTGCCTAGGGCGCCTAGATGCCTTGCACCGGGCCTGGGTAAGGCTGTAGGAGAGTAGCAGGCAGGTTAAATTTATCTGGCTGTAGCCCACTCCCTGCTCCTCCCCTGCTCTGTGTAAACTTCATTACATGTGTAATTTCACTGACCTGTGTGAGCCATAGGCAGGGGAAGTGATGGGGGAAGGAGCTCTTGGCTGTGGCTGGTGGTAGCTGCTCACAGTTTGGGGTCTCCTCCTGTGGCTGCTGGAAGCTGCATTGGGTGCTGCGTGCTGGCTCGGGGGTCCCATTTCCTGCTGCTGCTGAATATCTCCAGAGGTCAGAGTATGCTGGTCTCTCCTCCAATCAAAGCTCAGCACATGCTCCTCTGACCCCACTACAGTGCCTCCTGGGAAGGTGATTTTTGGTGACGATCCCTTTTACTCCATTCTAATCAAAATCGATAAATGAGGTACCATTTTAAAAATTAAGTTCTCCACTTCTGATGAGTTATTAATTTAGAATCACAAATTGTATTATTTGATTGAAAATCGATAATAAAAATTTTCATTTGGCCCATTTGCATGCAAAATTTTCACACGGCCCACCTAGTACTTACTACAATAATGAACATTAAAATGTCACATATTCAATTCATACATATGAATGGTAAATACCATATTAAAATTCACGAGAATATATTGCACCCTAATTTGGCCAGAAGAGTATTAAATATATTTGTCAGCTAGTTAGCAGCTTGGGGAAATCTTGTTCCTATAAGGACTTCCTATATGGTGACACATACTTTGAGGGGGTGATAAGTCCTTTTGATGTAGCTGTTCACTCACATTTCGGAGAGGTCCAAATGTGTACATATCACTCACGTTGTGCTGAAGTGGCAGTCATCAAAACAAGCCCAATGGCAAAGAGTCTGTGGAACCAATTATATTTACCTTCTTTAATGATATTCTCAGTTCTGAGATCAGGTTCAGGCTTCAGAGTTGTGCTGCAAAGTCCAAGTCTTTCCAGAAAGTGATGCATTATATCCCCCCAGCTTTTTTAAAAAACATTTTTGAATTATTAACGGTTCTCTACCTCAAAGTAGAACTGCTTTTATTCTGTTCTTTTGTTACCCTAAGAAAGCCCTATGGGTGCTATAGAGGGATCTAATCTAATCCCTCCCAGCAACCTCCTTAACAACTACATCACTTTGTGTATGAACAGAGGGACACTCGGGGCTGAAACCCAGAAGTGCAGCCATCGCAATGTGCATCTCTTATTGGTATAGTGTTCCTTTGCGATACTAATCACGTTAGTAAATACTGTATGCAATAAGCATCAATGCGGTAAGTGGCAGGATGTAACGCAAAGGCTTAGTATCTCCCGTCCATACACTTCTACCATTCACTGCCCTACACATGCGAAAGCTAAACTCTGTAGGCTTCTTTATGCAAAAGTTACCTCTGCTGTCTTGTCTGTGGCTTTACATACTGCAGTGTTTGGGAACATAGAGAAGGTGGCATTAGCAGGGCTGGATTTGTGCCTAGGCCCGTGAGGCACCGGCCTCAGAGCGGCACCAATTAAGGGCGGCAGGCAGGCTGACATTCAGTTAAATAGCAGCATGGCACAGCAGGAGGGCAGCGGCGCCGCAGACATGACTTATCATATGTCGGCGGCAGCGCCGCTCGTCACTCGCCACTGCCCACCCACTCTGCCATGCACTTAGTGACTGGGTCCGACGGTCCCCCTGCGCTTCCAGAAATGGCTCAGGCTCACTGCTGCCGGCTCCTGCCCATTGGCTACTCTACACACACACAGTCTATTGGCTGCTGTGTATCCAACAGCTGAGCTGAGTGGCACGCAGATCCCCCCTGTTCTCAGTTGTAAGTCACAGTGTGTGAGCCGGAGAGAGACTGACGGAGACACTGTGCTAATCACTGTACTAATAAGTGCCTCCCTCCCTCCAGGGCCACCGTACCGTGAGCAGTCCAGAGTGCTTAAAAAAATATTAAGGTGGGCTACAGTAAAATTTTAATGGAATATATAAATAACAATGTATATACATATGATTACATTAAAATGGGGGGGGGGGGCACAGAAATGTTGTGCCTAGGGGCGGCCTGACCCCTAAATTCGCCCCTGGGCATTAGGGATCATTCTACAACACGGGGGCGAGTCATCCCCATTTTATAGGCATGCTGAACACCTGCGGCATCGGACACAGAATTTCTGAAAATGGGCAGAGGAGTTCTGACAGTTGATGGTATATATGGTGATCCGATGCGTCTTGAGATGGAGCACTCAGATCGCAGATGCATGCATCCCTGCTTCTGACATCTAGCGACTATTATTGGGACCAAATGCTTGAGGAGAAGAGGAGCAGCTGAGCTTGTGTTACTCTCTCTTATGTCACCCTCTGCCTCTCCCAGACATAACCCTCTTCTTGCTATGTGCATACACATACCATATGAAGCCACACTTTCTGGTATCTGGATGGCTGACAGACAATGTCTAGGTCAACAGCCAGTATGGTTATGGGTAACACATGTCAAAGATTGACATGACTTGCCCATAGGGCAAGCAAATAGCCCCCTCTTCTACTTCTGTCATCGTGCCCCCGCCCTGTAATTTTGCCCTTGTTTTGCCCCTGCATAACACTATCCCCATCTTCTGTTTTCACTGTGCACAAGGGTTAAACACTGTAGAATCTCGGAATGAGAAACCATGACATAAGTGTTAACAGAGCATTATTATGGTCTTTCTAATATTTATATAATTATCATCATTCATGTTATCCTTTATTATTTCTTGTATGTTGAAAATCATTATTAAATATTGTATATGTAATGTGCCAGATTAATACACATTATTTACTATTTATTAATTTAAATTTTTTTGTATTTACACAAATATTTTCACACAGACACAGACACACACACACACACACACACACACACACACACATATTCCCTTGTATATTTTATCGAAAGCATCACTTTTATTTTTGCTTTACTGTGCATTCGCTGCACAATAACTTCATAGTGCAGTGCACAGCTCCAGGTTACTGATGAGGAGCTGGCACTTCAGCGTACAGGTCAGATTATGATAACAGTTCTCTATGGTATTGGATGCTACTGGGTCCCTGAATGGCACCCATGCCAACAGGAAGTAGGTCCCATTGGCCTTCCACCGAGGCTTACTTCAAACCAGTGTAAAATCTGCTACTGTGTGAAGCCAGATGCAGTCTGTCAGACCTGTTGGAAGGCAGTCCCATTGAGAGGTGTTCCGATGCCTCTATCATCTGCTGCGGCTGCAGCCCATAAAAATGGGTTCTGCACATGCGCAGTACCAAGGACTATACTGCGCATGTGCCGACCCCGTGAATATGCTTCTATGGACTGCTGCCAAAGCAGCCCATAAAGGCTGGGGCCAGCGCATGTGCAGTACAGTATGCGCGACTGGCAGCAAGGACCAGCAGGCACCACTGGTGGTGGCGGGGACCAGTTGGCACCAGCAGCATTGGGGGGAGGCCCGGCATCGCAGTCAGCAGCAGTCCCCATCTTCCACAGAGGTAAGAGCACCACCAGCATTTTCTGTGCACAAACCATGGTTGGAACAGGGATGTTTCTGTATTCTGTACCTGTGTTACCTGCTACATGTTTGTACCCAGTTAATAAATTAATTCCCAGGTAGATGTGTATTAGCTCCGCTTGACAGCTCAGCTGAGCTTAACCAATCTGGAGAACACTACTACGTGGCACTCCCTGATTGGCTTGTGGGTCTACAGACAGAAGTCACGTGGAGTCCCATCATTTGGGAAAGAGAATCCATGTGTGCACATAGATTCTCTTTAGTTTGTTGGTTCACATTCACCTATGGATTCTACTGGACAAGAGGACCAAAGGGTTATGGGGGATGTAGGCAAGTGTGTGTTTGTATGTGAATGTGAGTTTTTTATTAAAAGCTATATGGTCATGGTGTCCAAGTGCTGTCTATATTGTAATATTTGTTTTACTAGTTGGACTACAGGTATCAATGGGCCCTTTAATGCCCCACATGTTGGTTCTTGTGGTTCTCCAAGTAGTAGCATGTGGGGGAAGCTTTCTGGGACTGTAGTTCCACCAGTAAACCACAATATTAACTCTTTATTTTACACATCATCGCTATGAGCTTGCCACCCACAACTGAGGGGAGGCAGGCATAGTAAAGGGCTTCATTCCTGGCCCTTGGATGGCCAGAAGGGTTGGAATCCATTATTGGGTAATCCCCACTCCCCCAGATAACCCCTGGTTAGGGCTGACTAGTTGGGGGGGGGGGTTAATGCTATGGCAGCAGGGACCAACTTTAACCCTGACTGTGCCATCATTTTCCTGGCTAGTGGAACCTGATTAAATTTTTTTTTAAAAATATGGGGGGGGGGGGGGGGACCAGTCCAAGAGCCTGGAGCTGGTTCTTTAAATACAGGGGGACCTCAGTAATTTCCCCCCCTGCATTTTTAGAGCCCGCATTGGCTCAAAGAGCCCGGGGCTGGTTATGCTTAGGAGGGGGGGACCCCATGCTGTTTTTTTTTTATTTCTAACCCTCTCTTACACTTTTACACATAGAACGACTGCACATATTTAACTGATCCATGTATGCTTCACGTTTGGCTGCTAGCAAACTTGGTAGCGAAATATGAATGAGTACACCATCGGAAAACAGGAATCCTGCAAACACAGGAGCTTAGGAAAATTCCAGAATTTAAGGAAAAATGCAACTGTGTACGTTCATAACCAGCAGAGTTGCAACTCGGGCTCGGCCAATACACAGGACCTTAGTACATTTACCCCATCATGGATATGACCGAGTTGTTCGTCTCCCCTACCTCTAGCATAACCTCACTTCCCACAGCCTAATTATCTATTGAAAGCACAACAATCTCTTCCAGCTCCCAATGGAGTAATCCTTGACTTCCTCTGTTTCATCAAACCACACATTCATCACCACTCACAAACTTGCCACTTTCATCTCAGACCTTTTCTTACCCAGGATGTTGCTAACTGTTACGTTCTTTTTTCGAGCTGGCTGACTATACATGTTTGAACTGAGGTCAAGCCCAAATACAGCCGCAAGTCTCTCTGTGAACAGGTGACAGACGGATTCCCTCTGAAGAAGTGAGGTGTGAAGAACCAGCACCACCTGGAGATTGTGCCGATTCCCACAAGCAAACTCCAACGACTTTCAGTTTTCTGAGTTTTAGGTACCCCTATGGGTATGGGTCAAATGAGCAGATATATTATGGTATATATGTTTATATCATAAAAGACTATTACTACCTTTCAGTTAAATATAACTGAAGATTTAAAAAAAATAGCACCTCCTTGAAACCATATATATATGGGTAACATTAGTATATTATATGTTTAAATGTAGATCTACTATCCCGCTTGCTGTAGGATCTGTACTTATCCGAATGTCACCACCATATAAATATATAATGCATGGAATTTGATTGAGAGGGTAGAGTAGACATTCTTCCAGGAAGGCAGGGGGAGTGTACTGGTGTTCAAGCGGGGTTTGTATGGGTAGGGGTTGGCAGCTTGCAACAGGAATTTTTTTTCCCCATCACCAGAGTCTGGCCCTTGGGCCTATTTCATTGAAACTCCAAATAGATAATATTATTGCCTTATTTTATTGAAGGCTGGAGTTGTAGCTCCATCCACCCCATTATTAATCGAGCCCTGGCTACTACAGTACCTGAACCCAAACTGAGCTGACTGCAACATATTTTGCTTACAATGTAGGACTCAAAGCTGTTCAAAATGAACAGCTTTTAGGACTGGATGGACTGACTTCTCCAGAGAGATGAACTGCAGCAGGCCCAATATCATACAGGGCAGGCTGAACTACCATCAGGGTGCAGGAATATAGCAGAGCAGCATGTGAGACCAACAGGGCAGCCGAGAGGGGGGGGGGTGTGTACTAATTACCCGGGCCCAGGCTTGCTGGAGGGGCCCCGCAGGGGCCCTGGTCCGACCCCTCCCTTCCCCCTCCATCCCTCCCAGGTAGCAACAGCAGCACACACTTCTACAGCATGTGCTGTGCTGACAGCAGGCTCAGCATGAGTGTCTCACTGACAGCGTGAGAGGTCATGCTGAGCCTACTGTCAGCACAGCACATGCTGTAAGAGTGTGCTGCTGCTGAGATTACAGTTTTTACCGGGGCCCAGAATTCCTCTTGGCTGCCCTGGAGAACAAGCAGAGCAGCAATGGGATTTTGGGGCAATTCTGCTAAAGCCCAGGTCAGGAGTTCGAGGAAATTCAATGTATTGAGAATATTTGCTTTGCAAATTCTAATAAATGATCAAGACCAGTGAAACATGCTGAATTTTAGCAAATCCCCAATGGATCCTAGATCTATTAGGGTTTATGAGGACCGATTGGTGGATGGCATTTGAAATTACCCGGCTGATGTATAATCTACATTACAGTACTACCAATATTTTTATTTCTGCTATTTTCTTTTTGCTTATTTCGAATAATGCTTTTGCATTTACTGTTGCCATTACTAATACATTTTACAATGTCAAAACCTCTTCCCGAAAAAAAATAAAAATCCCAAAAAGGCCGAATGTACAAAAGACGAGGGGCACGTGTCTTTCATTAGTGCAGACATTGTCTAGTAATGTGAAGGGTGAGTTAAGATGTATGTCTGGAATGTTTATGGGTACAGATGTTCTGATGATTGTAGCACAAACTGCTCAATAAAACCTCGTTTCACTTGTTAAAAAAAGTTTTTAAAGGTCACAAACAGGCACATGCTGAAGTTCTAGAATAGCATTGCTACCCATTCATAATTACTGAATGTAATATAATAGCCCACAATACACGTTTCTGCATTTTTTTTTTTACCTTACGACAAGCTTCACAATAAAGAAATTTGGATAATATCAAAGAATAGCTGGTGGCATTGACAACATATTTTATGATCAATACACCAATCAATAGATCAAATAGATCAAACATATGTATTATGCATGCACACACACACATATTTATATTACACACACACACACACATATATATAAATGGCAGCGCATGTTAGGGTTATGTCTGGGACCTGAGGGACCAACCACCTCCTTATAATGTGATGAACCATTGAATCCTGGACCATCTCTCCACCTCTTGCTCCTCTCCCCTTTGTGCTGGCTATCTCATGTGTAAAGCTGGGTATACACCGATCAGAACACTTTAGGTTTTCTTGCAATAACTTGTCTCACCTAAAGGTCCTGTCGCGTCTGAATATCTGGTTATATATAGAAGACCTAAATCTTATAAGATGCAATGGTACAAGGTCAGGAAACTTGAAAGCGTGTTCGCACTTCTAATGCAGCCCAAACACACGCCGATGCCGGCGGTGCGATGCTGTACGATGGGGTGCGCGCTCCCGCGGCACCTCATTGTACAGTACAAAAAGTATGTGCTGCAGATACTTTTTGTACTAGCTTTTTCTAGCACAGCATCGCATCGCATGCACATCGTATGCACAAGGCATACGATGCGATGCTGTGTGTGCTAGTTAAGCCCACAACGCACGCTGGAATCGGTGCGTGTGTGGGCTGCATAACACAATTTATCTGACAGCAGAGTGGGAATGTGTGCGACGACGGTCATGGGGAGAACAGACTGGGAGCTGAAGAAATAGCAGGTAAAGGTTCCTATTATTTCATGTTTTTCAGGAGGCCCAGTATGTACATCATATAATAAATGCGGACAGTCAGGGGCGCTTTTGTGCCTCCTCCTCTGCCGGTCGCAATACAATCTGAGCACTCTACTGCGCATGTGCAGACCTCCAGAGAACTGGTGAAGCAGCCATTTTTGAGGGGAGATTCCAGCAGCACTTCTGCCTTCATCGCAGTACATGGAGGAATAATTATATATATATGCATAAAAAGTTCATCGTGCTCAGTGGCCTGTGTACACAAAGCGCACTGCTGACAGTGGTACTGCAGACCATTATTCCTCCTCAAGTGCACCATTTCCTGACAGATAAGACTGCAGCTTCCTGAGCCTGGATACAGGATAATCTGAATATAAAAGGACAGGAGTTGAGCAGTAAATATCCAGGTACCCGAGTGATCAGGTCAGGTGTACAACTTCCATCTAGCCAGGAGAATGCACTACTGCCAAGTTCTAGAATGTCTCCTTTAAATGGGAAATCAAATTTTTTTGTAGGTAAAAAAAAAACAACTATACTCCATCTCCATCTAAATGAGAGGGGTAATTTTGTTCTTGAATTAGAAAACTGGTTTCCTGGGAATTCTAAAATGAAACTACAGATGTAGCAGCACTCATTCATTCCCGGCGCCCGCCAGATCCCTTCCACTGGCGAGCGCCGGCGATAGGGACTGGGACGCGCGCACGTCCCAGTATCATGGCGGACGGGCAGCGTCTCCCTGCCTTTCTCCGCTTCAGGGAGACGCTGCCCAGTTCGGGGGGGGGGAGGGTGTCGGGCGTAGAGGGGGACCCGGGGAGGCGGCGGGGACCGGTCGCAGGCTCCGGTGGCAGGTTCCGTTACCACGGGCGCGTGAGCGTCTTGTGCGCGCGCCCCTGGCGGTAGCCGGGCTACATCTGTAGGAGTCATCTGAAGTGTAATCCAAAATCTGGAAGTACAGATTTGTCATACATACATCTATCCTCCGTGTGCTACAAGTTGTGTTATACATAATGCGTGAGTGCTGTGTGACTGTAGCCCTGGGTGTCTTAAATGGTTGTCTGCTATAAATGTTAACAATTGTCTGCTATAAATGTTAACAATTTGCATTCAAAAACACATAATAAATGCTTCTACATACAGTACAGTAATTACAATTGTTTTAATTAGAATACAATATTCTACCTACCCCACACCTTTTCAGCTGCTTTATGCTTATATTTATTTGCATTTTATCACCAATAAATTAATACAAATGTATTGATGCAAACTGTCTAAAATGCAGAGAGTGCTTTGTTACAATATTTCTGTATGTGCAATTAACAAAACACAAAAAGTCAGCTGCTTTATTTTATTTATTAGCGTTTATTTATATAATGCCGTTATATTCTGTACATGTAAAAGCTTGCTCCAATTGTATATTTATACAGGATGAACAAGTATATAACAGCCAAACGAGCCCAGTGCATAATTCATATTTTACTGAAAATTCCCTATTAATATAATAAACGCTATAATAACACCGCAAGTAATATAAGTTCATGAATACTTATACCAGGCTTAGCCAAGTTACTGGTACCAGAATATACATAATTATACAGTATATAAAAAGCCAGATAATGTTCCCCTGAAATCACAAGAGCGCTCCCCAGTTAGCACTATCAAAAAAAGGTAAAAATAAGGGAAATATTTAACCCTTTGAGTGCCAAAAATTCCAGTGTCACTCACATTTGTTATATAAATTCAAAAAAAAATTGTGTAATAAAAGATTATATTTTCTATATAAAAAGGTAAACATCCCATGTCATTATGGTGAACAAAAATGTTTTCCTGGCAATTTTCCCACCTACTCTGACAAATTCACTTGGCGCTCAAAGGGTTAAAAAGATAGAAAACTGGTCATTCTCCAGCTGTTCTAGAACTACAAGTACCAGCCTGCTCATCACCGTGTCCGCATGATCCTGCTGTATACTTAGTCATGTTACAGCTCCTTACTGTAGTTATTTAATATATTGTAGCAAGAAAATGTCCTTACCTTAACACTCCAGCCATCGTAATCAAAAGCTTGTAGAAGATGCAAGAACACCACAAAAAAGCTTGCAACGCCCCACAAACAGGTCATATTGGCATGTATTAGTATCCCCAATAATTAGGAGCTAGATCAGGTACAGTTGCAGATACCTATTTTACTGTACATGATGTTAAAAGTTCCACAACAAAAAAGAAAAAAAATGTGATTGCTGAAAACTACTCCAGTAATTACAGGAAGAGATAATTGGAAGCCAGAACTAGAAAAACCAACAGCTGTAAAATGACTTATGCAGATTTGCGCTGGTTTCCTTTCTTTTGAAACATAATGCAACTAGGTGAATGGTTAGTCCAGTGTTTGGAGAATACCTTCAAAGCACCAGCTTAAAAAAAAAGAAAAAAAAAGAAACTTTTTGAACTCTTATATGCGACTGAAGCTTCACTGTGATATTTGTACCACAGGAGAGACGCTGATACAGTATATGAAGCAGGGAAAAGTAGTAATAGAAACTCTGTAGTGAAACTTCCTTTGCAGTGTTCAAGGAAGCATGTGTGTTAAATGGGATACAGAGCTTGGCTGAAGAGGCAGACACACTTTGGCTGGTCTCCCATTTCAATTCTTAGCAGATTACAACAGCCAATAGCCTTGAAGGATTCTGCTAATAGAATTTCTGTTCATCAGGGGTCCTCAAACTATTTGGCTCTGGGACCCCATCAAACAATAAGAATAATGACAGGACCCCAGCAAGTTACTGCAGAAGGTCATCATGTCACATGTGTAGTCAGCAGACAGCACATACTGTACATGGTAACATTGTGGAGGCACAAAATGATGAGTACAGTAACAGACAATGCAACAGATTTTTCAGACTCCTTGAATCACTGACTGAGATTAGAAAAGTCATCAGCCTGATGGTCAGCAACATGGAGTCGTGACCCCATGCTGAGAAAATCAGGACCCACAGTTTGAGAACTGCTGATTTATATTATATCAGACGTGGATTCCTAGCTGGGTAGCTCAGCTCATTTTACATAATACAGTATAATATGCAAACAATGTTTATATTTTTAGTAAGAAGTAAAATTGTAACTATAAAAAGGTAAATAGTATAATCTTTTTTTTCTTGTTTCTGCAATTATTTTGTGTACCGGTACACTAGGTTTCTGGATATGAATGTCAATAAAATGGATTGCACCACTGTAAGTTATTGGCAGACTTACATTTTCCCCCTGAATGCAATTTGTACAAGTTAATTCAGTACTAGTTAAGGGAAAGGCTGAATTTGGGGTAAGGCCAAAAAATGGCTGCCAGCCTAGATGGAGACATACTTAATGAGTTTCATTGTGAATATCATTGTCATGTCCTTTCCCTTCTGGCTACTGCAAAGTTCTGCAATGTGCAGTGGCGTACAGGCCATAATGGTCAAAATTTAGATGTTGTCCCATGAACCTTTAATTCCGATTGGCAAAGTAGGCAAGTATGTAAAGTAAGGAGAAGATGGGCCCACCTTGATGAAACAAGACGAATAGTTTTAACTTCGCAGCAAAAGTTACAGTTAGTTACAGACACAGGTGGGTATTCAGTTGTCTATCAAATAGTGATTTTTGCCTGATGTCTCAGTTCAGCCTATTCAAATTATACTCCTTTTTATCATGAAAACATAGAATCCAAGAGAATTTCCCAGATCTACAGTATGTGTTCTTGAAAAACAGCTGATGAGGCTAGTTATTGGGTATTTTGTTTTGCCTGCCACATAGTTAATCCTTGATAACTGCCAGTATTAGGGACAAATCAATATCCACATATATTTCAAAGTATGAATTAGCCACAGAAAATTATGGAGGCTAACTGAATATCCCCTATGTTGGGAAATCTAATATCTTGCTTGTTGTTCTAGAAATGGCAATAATCTGCAAAGCAAATCCAGGTTGAATTTGTATTTTAAACGTTTGCTGCTCTTCAAAAAATAAACTGTCTGGGATCTCACAGGCTGTTACACTTTTCTCATTCAACAGGACACACCAAATAGGAAATGATTAATATTTTATGGTATCAATAATTCCATAAGCACAAACAAACAGATTATACAAGGTGCCACACTGACAATCAGAATGTCAGTTCTCGGCCACGGAACTCCACACTTTACTTGTTCCCAATCTTTGATTTCCATGTTGCAGCTTTTTCAAATCCATTTTTGCATTGTTTATAATCTTCAATGGTTTGTGAAATTTCTTTTTGCGTGTTCATCACAAATGGACCTTAACCAAACAAAGAAAAAAAAAATTAACAAATGTTCTAGTAATATGGTGTATCCCACTGGACACTGGAAAAGTAATTATTGTGTTCCTATGCATGAACTGCAACAGTTACCAAATGTGTTACCTAATATACCTTATATGTTTCCCACCTCTGAATGGCTGAAAGTCAGGGAAGCCCCTTTTAACATTGTAATACACACATAGCAGAGCTCTAGATTTCTAATTTCATTCTGTGCACTTTAAAAATGTAATAATATAAAGATATTTTAAATCTGACAGTTCAACATATAATATTACATACTCTCACGTATTATTTCTAAGGGCAAGTACCAGGGCCGGACTGGGACCAGAAATCGGCCCTGGCATTTTGAACACACAGACCCACCTGCAGTAGGCGGGACCCTTGCGTGGCAAAGCCACGTGGCGAAAAGGGGGTGTGGTCTCATGGAAAGCATCAGAAAATGGAGGCATTACACATTATGGAACACATCGTAAAGCCCATTACACATTTATAATAACAGGAGACCACAGGCTGCACCCCTGCACAATAACAGAGCATCACATGCTGCCCCCCCTGAACAATAACAGAACACCACATGCTGCCCCCCCTGCACAATAACTGGACACCACAGGCTTCTCCCCTGCACAATAACAGGACTGAGGAATCAGGACACCACAGGCTTCTCTCAGAGAAGTTCTCTAGGAGAAGCCTGTAATGTCCTGACTCCTCAGTCCTGTTCTCCCCCTGTACAAATGCCATTTACCTGAGGCTGTGAAGCTAATTGAGGATGGACACTGAAGCTGCCTGCAGCACCAGCAGGGGGAAGTAATGTGCCGGCCAGAAGTATCATGGTGCCTTCACTGCCTTGTGAGGGTCCTCCTGCCCCTCGTCCCAACTCCTGCCCAATGCCCCGGCCTCCTGCACTGTCTAGGCAGGTCCTCAGTGCAGGAGGCCAGCGGCCATTTTCCCAAAACCGCGGCCATATTCTTTAAGCCGTGGCCAGCGCCGCTGAGCACAGGAGAGTCCCAGCCGCCGCCAGCAGCAACCGGGACTCAAATTCGGCCCACCTGGCATTTGCCCAGGCAAGTACTCTATCCCAATGCACTGTATAAATATGGCTGCATATAACAAGACAAGAACAAATACACCTATTATATGTGAGTTTGTAAGGCATTAAAACCGAACACCATTATTCAACCTTAATAACTAGATCATAACTACTATAATAAAACCGTTCACAATTTACAGTAATTAATGTTTCCCTTTAATGTCCTGCAGCTGTGTGGCCTCTCAGCCATCTTTTCTGACCTGTATTCAGCCCACAAAGAGGGTTAGAACTATACAGCCTCCGGTTAGCTATAAATAAGTGGAGCAAGTATGTGTACTGTACAGTATATCTGCAAAGTTCAGGCAGTAACACACAGGAAAGATACCTAGAACCCAATTCTCCAGAAAATAAAATAAGATTATGGCCTAATCATGAATTATGGATATTAATGTGGTCATGGTCACTCCATAGGAGCAGCTAAACTAGAGGTTGGTGTATGTGGGTGCATGCTTCAGAGTCCTGATGTTGTTATCTGCTGTATCTTAGATTACTTATCTAAAGACATCTGGTGATACAAAAGACCAGTCATTATGGTATAGTGAAATGACAGATGTGGCCATATGGAAAGTGTAGTGTTAATGGAGTTGATGTTAAGTTGGCAGCAAAATAGGCATTACATAATAAAGAATAGGGTATACCCACACATATGCAGAACTGTACATAATGTATATAATAATGGCCCATTGGCAGTTTATGTGCTTATTTAATATAAGTCATCAACATGCCTGCTATTACCCATCTCTGCTAGTACCCCTATTGTAACCCTTTGAGTGCCAAGTGAATTTGTCAAAATAGGTATGAAAATTGCCATAAGGACCTGTAATGTTTACCTTTTATAGGAAATATATATATATATATACATATATATATATATATATATATATATATATATTTATATATTTAAACAACATTGTTTATTTGAATTTATATAACAAATGTGAGAGACGCTGGCATTTTTAGCAGATATTTAGCACAACTCTCAGAGATGTTGGCACTCAAAGGGTTAAAGATTAAATTAAAGTGCATATACATTTACCCTGCACTTCCAATGTTCCCCTTAGAGGAGGACACTGCAGCCAGCAGTACCATCCAACCTTAAACTGTTTAATTAAAAATGATAACATTTTAAAATGAACCATAGAAAATGCTGTTATCCCTGGAAGCTTAGGCTATAAGACATCAAGTGAATAATGATTTTTTTTCTTATGTCTTAAAAGCTTCAATTGCTTTTCTTAATGCTAATGTCTCACATCTTCAAGCACTCAATAGGGTTTACACACATCACACTTTGGTCCTCGTTCCAGACAGAGCTTTGCACTTCATGGCTAACCCTGCATTTATGACCTGGTGTGTTTGCAGCACAGTCTGAACTTAAACAGAACAACATAGCAGACGGCCATGCAGACTGTTAATAACCTGGAAGACCAGATTACATATAATAGGATAATAACATCATTCTGCAGGGAATACTTAATAAGCCAAAACTGTGACTAGTCATTAACTGTTATTTTGTGCAAAACAGCTGGACAGCAGAGTGGACAAATGTGCAGATTCATCTTGTAAAACATAGTGAGAAAAGCCACATGGAGCCTTGTCTAGGTCAGTAACTACCCCTGCTTTCCATGATCATAGCCGCCAATATTAAAATAAAGTGATCAAACACGATTTTCCAGCTGGGGGAAGATAATATCCAGAATGGCTGTCCTGTTCAAGAAATGCTTTACTAAATATATATACACATATCTTTTAGTCAGGGGCAGCGCCTGGACAACAACGCTGCGAGAGTCACCTCTCTATAGTGGTTTATGTTATACCCCATAAAAGTGTAATTGTTAATTTTGGGAACCATAGTAGTGTCTTAGCTAATGCCATACACCATAGTAGTGCCCCAGTTTACATGATGTCACAGTGTATAACTGACAGTACACATTATGTACCCCCAATTCACATTATGCCATACAACAGTATGACCACTTCATATTATGCCACATTACGGTGCTCCAGTTCATATTTTGCAACATTCTAATGACCTCCAGTTCTTTTCATATCACATTACAATGAGCGAGTCCAGGTACAAACAGATATATTGCAGGTCCCAAGGCAGCACAGATGTTGTAATTGTTAGCATTACTGCCTCACAGGGTTTAATTCCCGCCATGGTTATAAATGTGAGGAGATTGTATATTCACCACAACCCCAAAAATATACTGGTAGGTTAATTGGCTCTAAACTTAATTAACCCTAGCATGAATGGTGTGCATGTACATGTAGTAGGGAATACAGATTAGTCTATCTCCACTCCCCTTCTGTCGGAGGAGTGGGCCTGGTGGGGGAAGGGAGGGGGGGGGGGTGCTATTGGCAATAGGATTGCCAGGAGCAGCTCAAATGAGAGCTTCTCCATCTGTAGACATGATAGCGTGTCGGCACATTCAGCTAAGGCGGTACTGCTCACGCACTACGAACCCAGGAGTTTTCCCATTATATGTGCAGGCAGTGCTGTAGATGATTCCATCGCTGAATGTCTTCTCTCCAGTTGTGTTGCTTTATAAAAAATTTTGCAAGTTCAAACTGATTGAATTTTTCCCAGATTTCAAGTTGTTTTTAGGGGGTCCTGTATGAGCACCCAACAGCCGCTTCATGGAACCTGGCCTTGGTTCTCCAGATGCTTCAATCTGCTCTTTTTGAACCTTTGTCCATGGTGTATTTTTATTGGCTCATGTGGAAAACGGTCTCTTTGCTGGCTATTGTGTCATCTCAGCAGATGTGCGTTTTCTCGTTGTGAGCCCTTTTAGTTTTAATGCTAATAGGGTTATGCTTCTCACACAAATAGGGTATATGCCCAAGGTGGTTTCTCATTTCAACCTTAAGCTGTAGATTGAGGTTTCAGCTATTGAGCATTGTAGGGGCTCTATGTATATACATGTAAAAGACCAGAAACTGCACCGGATGAATTTTCTATTTGTCATGTATAACTGCCACAAGCAAGGCTGGCTGGACTCCAAACAGTCCATGGCCCAATGGCTCCATGTGACTACTGGCCACACCTATTTGGTGGTGGAACTTCTAGTCCGGGCAGGAATATTCTCAAAAATAAAAGTGGATAAAATCAATGGGGCCAGATAGGATACATCCAAGTATACTAAAAGAGCTTAAGAGGGTGCTGGTAGCACCATTAAAATAATTATTGAACCAGTCACTAGCTACAGGAATAATAATATTGGACTGGAAAAGAGTGACTGTAGTACCACTGCACAAAAGGGGAAGGAAGGAAGACACAAGCAACTACCAACCAGTGAGCCTTATAGCAGTAGTAAGGAAATTGATTTTAAAAACAAAGAATTGTAGATTATCTCAAATGCAGCAATTTACAGAATCCCAAACAGCATGGATTTACTCTGGGGAGATCATGTCAAACTAACCTTATTGACTTTGATAAAGGTGGGCTGTAGATATAGCTTATTTAGAGACTTTAGTAAGGCTTTTGACCCACATTGCAGACTGCCAAATACACTTGAAAGCATGGGATTGACTTCAACTCTCCAAGCTATACTCATGGTACCTTTCGACTCCAGTTTAGGCTCTTCATGTGTCATATGTATGTATGTATGTATTTCAAGTAATATAAAACAAATGTAATGTATACCACCACACAGAGGTTACTATTGAGCTATCCACTCTCAGGTCTCCCCTTCCTACTAGATTGTAAGCTCCTCAGAGCAGGGCCCTCTTCCCTCTTGTTGTCATAGCCATCTTTTCCTCATATTTCATTCACAGCTCACCCATACTCAAACACTCAGCGACCATCTTTGGCCACTAGCCCCTAGTAGTACATTGATCAAGTCCTCACTACTTACATTTAAGCTGTCAGTGACGTGCGGTGAGGTTAGTGGTTGGTGAGGCACTGGTTTGGTGGAGCCAGCGACGACGGGGTCCGATGGGATAACTGGCTCTGGATTGCTTCTGCGCTGACAGGCAGGTGTAGGAGCTGCCATCTGCATAAGCAGCAGAGACCGGCAGAGCAGCTTCTGTCTGACAGCGCATAAGCAACCCGGACCCAGCACTTACTACAGACCCAGTTGTCGCTGGCTCCACCAAGTCACGGTGTCTGCCCATTGGTCTGCCCACATACCTCTTCTACTTAAAAAAAACAAAACACTTGTAGCCAAATGTACTAGCCTGTGTTCAGTGGCTGTGCGGAACGCCGGCTGAACTCCGAGTTTTTTTAAAGGGGCAATCATTTACAAGGGATGGGGTTGCCTTGTAAATGTCTGCCTCTTTAAAAGAACTTCTGAGTTCAGCTGGCATCCTGCACAACTACTGAACACAGGCTAGTACATTTGGCCAAAATACTTCTTTCATTTAAAAACACACAGATACAGTGCACACTTCTATAACTTTACACACACACACACACCTCTATTACTTTACACAAACACACACCTGTGTCACTTATCACAAACACACAGTAACACCTGTGTCACTTAACACAAACACAGCCTCCACAATTGCCACACACACACAGCACCGTTTTTCACAGATGCTGCTTACCTAAGCAGCACAGACTGGCAGCAGTGAGACAGCATCAGACCGCGATGCGAGATACAGGAGACCCCGGCCAGGAGAGGGTGCGGGGTGAGAGACCAAATGGAGCACAGTGTGTTCCTGGAGCCCAGATTACAGCTGGAGCTGTCGGCCTGGCCTGGCTCCGCGCCGCCGCCCCCCCTCCCCCCAATTACATTACAGGGCGGCGGACGAGCCATGCAACGGCTCATCCGCCTAAATAAACGGCACTTACTGTATAGATAGAGCCAGGGGCTAGTACTTTGAGGGCCCCATAGCAACATTTTGAAGGGGGCCCCCCTATTGTCAATAAAATGCTACTTAGGGGAGAGCAAGAGAGAGCGAATGAGGGGAATGAGAGGCAAAGACGGTGTTAGGGGAAGACAGAGAGAAGAGGAAAGAGGATAGAGAGAGGAGGGGAAGTGAGCACTACCTCACTGAAGCACAACCATACAGTAAGTCTCTGATCAGGCAGGAACTTCATGGCATTAGACCCCACACCATAAAAATGTGAATAGTGGCGCTGCTCTGCTGCCAGGAGCCAGCCAGTCTAGGGCTAAACTTTCTGCAGTGTGTGTGGGCACTAACAGGGGTGGATTGGGACAGATAAGCAGCCCTAATTGGGGTGGGGTCTGTTAAGGGGATGGGATCAATTCATATAGGGAATGCAGCCTAACCTTCCTAATAGTGCCTAAACCGATGTTTGCTGTCTGTATCTTGATCCTTTTTTGAGGTTTCTGGCTCAGGACTTCTGACAGCAGTTGGGATGCTGGCGTCGGTAATCTAAATGCCAGCATCTCGCTCTGATACCACTACTCCTCCATAACACCTAATCATACATCTACACCAGAATCTTACTACTACTATAACTACTACAGGAACGGTAAAACCATAAGTCAATTGTGCCCAATGTAGTGATCCCAAACAGTTCATTTGTTGACAGCTCCCACTGAAGCTGAATTGCTCATTCAGAAAAAAAAAACCATTAGCTGGAAGTTTTAAATACCCTGTCAGGAGTGTTTTATGTGACCTGCCAGTGAACAGAAGAGGCTGAGCTGCCCTCAGAGAGGGGAGAGGGGAGGATTTGATTTATTGAACAAGTGAAGCTGGTACCTGCACTGCCGCTGTGATGTGTGTCCGGACAATGCAGAAATCACTCATCCCCGCACTTTTGGTAGACGACTGTATCCAGCTCCGATAGCGTCTCAGCTGAAGCAGCAGGCTGACACTGTGCTACGCTGCTACTGAACTGCTCTGCAAGCCTGCACCACTGCTGTGCTGTACTGTCCTGGGGAGCATGGCACGTGTAGCCTATACCCCCGACCACAGCCATGCTTCCCTGCTGCCGGCTGCTCCTGCTGGTGGAAGTAGCGACGCGGGCGCCTGCTCACGGAAATTGCCAATAGCCTATGCTGAGGACAGCATCTGACTTCCACAGCGGAACACGAATCTCTGAACATTGGTGTTGGGCCAGCAGCATGTGGATTGTTGGGGTACCCCGGCTAAAGTACTTCAGGACAGTAGGTCACTGGGTGCAGGGGGAGCTGCGGGCCCTTGAAACAGCTCGGGCTACATAGCAGCTGCACCCCCTGCACCCTCGGTAGTTACGCCACTGGATAGAGCCTCAGTGACAGTAAGGAACGTGCTTTCTGCGTACATGAAAGCACGCCCCTGTCACTGTGGAGGCGCCACTGTCCCCAATCACATCTGCCCTCAGTGACAGGGGTGTGCTTTCATGTACGCAGAAAGCACGTCCCTGTCACTGAGGCACTGCTATAGGTGCCGTATATGCACCTTTTTTTTAATGGGCTTTTGCAGCCTGGTGCTCGTCCCCTCCCACTGCCCGCCCCATTTCTAATACTATACTATAGGGAGTGGGAGGCACCGCACTTGGTGCCTCCTAAACTATTAAAAATGAAAAAAGTATTATAATAATACGAATCAAATACTTATGACACATAATATGTGTCATAAGTATTTTCTTTGTATTATTTTATTATGTTAATCATTAATGACAGGGGAGGCTCTGCCTCCCCTGACTGCACGTCCCTGTAAGCTGTAATGTGTATTGAACTGTGGTGCTCTTTTTACCTGTACTGTATTTTTGTTATTTATCTACTGTAATGCTAAGTTAGGTCTCCCTGTACTGTTCCTTTGTACGGCGCTGCGAAACACTTGTGGCGCCTTATAAATAAAATTATAATAATAATCGAACGAAAACAAGAATCTGAATTGCATTAGGATTGCATTGCTGTTACAATGTAAGGGAGAAAAACACTGTACAATTTTAAAATCTGGATTTTATGTTGGAGACAGAACAGTAAGGCGAGATCATTAAAAGCATATGCCAAACATCAAACTATAATCATTTGACAGAGGATGTTGATGGAAAGGTATCCTACAAGATTGGGAAACACAACGACTAATCTTACCATGCTGCACAACGGGTTCCTTTATAGGTTCTCCAGCAACCAAAACAAAGTGGGACAATTCGTCATCCTGCAATATAATATAATCATTCTGTTAGTTCCAGCCCACAATATTTTTGGAATCTTGTTTTCCTCTAACACCATGCACCATACAACCCAAGACCAGGGGGAGAATTTATTATAGCTTCTAAATCAGACTAGTAGTGATGTCACCCATAGCAACCAATCAGACACGGTCTATCATTTTCTGGAATTCAATAGACATGATAGCTAAAATTGGATTGGTTGTTACTTGCCTGTTATAGGTAGATTTACTAAAGCTACTGTTTTTTACTAGGGGAGGTGATACCCCACTGCACAAAAAAATATGAAACCTTGTACAAGCAATGCTGTTCTGTACAGTGCGCCAAATCTGCTCAGAGAATTAAAACAAGCTATCAGTCATTGCTCAATACTTGCAACATGGAAATTAGAATATCCATATACTAGACTTAAACAGATGGTACTAACATGGTGACTGGTTTATATACTTTAAGATCTGCTAAAAAAAATAATGATAACAATACAATTCTGCTGTATAACTTAAGTCTTACAAAAACAGTTGATCACGAATGCAAAATCTTTCTCAAATGGGCAAAACCATGCTGCACTGCAGGTGGGGCAGATGTAACATGTGCAGAGACCGTTAGATTTGAAACCTAAATTGCAATGTAAAAAAAAAGCAGTTAGTTAGATTTGGGGGGGTCATATTGTTTCTGTGAAGGGTAAATACTCTCTCTGCACATTTTACATCTGCCCCAATTGCAGTGCAGCATGGTTTTGCCCATTTGAGAAAGCATTGTGATCAACAATGATTTAGGCCCCATATACTTGTGTTCCTTACACATAACTGATGATTTTTGGCAACGGAAATGAGGTCTAACTGATTAGTGGGTGTTGCCTGTTTACAGAGATGGGACTTATCAGATTGATTCCTGAAAGAAATGTAATCATATTATACATCTAGATTTCCAAACATTATGTGCTCGGTAATCAGGCTTCAGCTCCCATGGCAATACTCCGATAAGAACGCTCCACAAGGCGTAATTTGTAAAATAATTAGTTCAATTCCTGGCAGAAAATGGACAGTTAAACAGGGTTTAGATTACTTTTGTAACGGAAACAATTGATCTGAACTAGAACGTCCCCTTCTTAACTGTATGAAAAATGTATCTATTGCAGAGAATATTCAACCAAAATGTTATTAACTATTTCTGTGGGGTTACATATCCGCAATGCCTCAAATACCCCACTAATGTGATTTTGTGACCAGACGGAACTTGAAAGTGAGAGATAACGATGTAACGCAACAGGCACTGCACAAAGCCATGTGTCTGTTTTACTGAATTCTATAAATAACGTCAGTAAGGAGAAAACAACAAAGATGGCGCTCGCATTTCAAGTGACAATGGGTAATAGGTTATTGTTTGGGAGTAAAACAGATTTAGAAACATAGAAATTGATTAAAGAAAATTTCATCAACTCACCCTGGCCTGCTCTTTGTGGGCCTCATTTAGGGTATTCAGTAAAACAGCTAGTCATTTTACACATTTGTGGAAACCGATATGATAAAGTAGGGACACTACCATAATGCTAAATCCATGATACCAGAGAAAGTTTAACACCATCATTTTATTACCAGAGAACACTAGGGAACCCTAAGGGGCTTGGGCTTGTTTGCTGATCGTCATATCCGTCTAAGGGTGGCTATACACTATGGCGAGATATCGCATGCGATACCCGGTAACTGAGCTGGCAGCCCGATCGCATGTGATACGTTGTATTGTCATTTTGCATACAATGTATTGCATGTGATTCCATTCACTGCTCTGGACACTGAATCCTTGATACATCGGTGGCAATCTCCGCATAAGACGTACAATACATGGAACGGAATTGTAAGTAAATGACATACAATTTGACAAATTGTACTAGTGTATGGCCACCTTAACCCAGACTATGCAGATGATCATTGAGAGCCACAATCAAAGGTTACCAACAGCACATGAATCCAGATTCCCTTTTCTGCTTTTTTTGGGCAGTTTTATCAGAGCAACACTTTTTAAACGTCGTCAATAGGCAGAGAAACAAGATTTTTGGTGGTATATTCCAGAGCCCTGCAGGTATCGGTCAGTCCCAGGGGCCATTGTGATAGCCGTGCACCAAAAAGCATAGATTGCCGGTACTTATGTAATATCTGGGCTCCCGTTTTTCTTAATACATAAGTACCAATATCTATTCAGCGTTCCAGGCAAGCAGCCTGCCATAGAGGTAGCAGAAAGAGATACATTTTCAGCTATTACTCCTCTCCGATGGCTGCTCCATGGACATTTCCCATCACAACATGGCATTATGTCTTGCAGTAAGCAGACATAGCCTGCAGATCACACTTCAAAGTGTAGGTACTGTAAGTGATATTACACAAAGATTAAGGGACTGCAAGACAAATCATAGATTATGCTGCGTTACAGCATCCCTAATCGTAAACCTGAAAAATCTGTGATATCCCATTTGTTTCTATTTTATGCACTAAAAGGGGTTATCACAGCATAGAGGTGGGGGAACGCATTTCTATATGCCACCTAATTACCGTTAAGTTCAGGGCTGCCTCATGGGGACGTTAAAAGCCCCTTTCGTACATTTCACCAAAATGTAAAAATTACCTTTTGCTAGCGTTAATTGCTACATAAGCACTTAACGTTGGTAAGTACATCTGCCCCAATGTTTGTAAAAAGAAAAAGGTCCACAGCATTTATAAAAATATCAGCAGTTATTTTTCTGTAATTGGTCTTCTGTTTTTCATTGTAATTTCTTTCTTGTGCCAGTGGCATCAGTTTTCAAATGTTCTGCTACAGAGGAGTTTTTGAACGCAAACATGACATTCAAGCCAATTTCAAGTGAAAAAACAAACAACCCACAATGGTGTAAAACCATACCTTATTCTCAAACTGGACACTGTCCCCGTCATCCATCACTGCTGTGTGGTGAGCCTCGACCTTCTGTTGGTCATCACTTGGTCCTTTAGAGAAACATAAATACATAAAACCCAAATTCATAATGATAAAACAATCATATTGGGTAGCTACAAGAAACCATTTAGAGTTAATATTAAAATTGAGAGAAAGGAAATGTTGCTGTAACGCCTGTAGAACCTAATTTACAATGCAAATGTTTGCACAGTTGAGGGATTATTTGCTACTGAACATATGTGAAAAGTCCCAAAAATCCCGAGAGTGCATGCATTTCCTAACTGCACGCTGTTGTGTATGGGATGTGCAGACATGAGGAACGCATAGGCAAAATCATGGACATCCCTGGGAGCTGGCCTAAAGTGAACACAAAAAAGGCGGTCTCATAGGCTTGTTATGGAAGTGTGGTGGTTCAATGCAAGCAGCTGCGTTCCCTGGATCAGTACCACAGCCACAGAAACCATATATAGCCAGAGTTTAAAAGAAGACCCATAGGCTGGTGCAAGTGTGGATGGTGATAGGAATGAAGTGCCTCACAACCACCGTCAGATTTATACAGTCCATGGCCATTAAAAATCAGCATCTCAGGGCTTACATATTCCATGCGGTAAAACTAAAAATTGCATAATACCACACTATATTTTATATATATATATATATATATATATATATATATATATATATATATATATATATATATATATATATATATATATATATATATATATATACTTCCCAAATGGTGGTATAGCGCCTGAATTAAATGTCCATATGTCACATCAATGTTCTTAAAACCAAAAGACGTTGGATTTCCAAGAGGTTCTTTATTTGGCTCTTAAAAGGTTCAAACAATGTCCCAACGCGTTTCGTCTAATATAGACTTCATCAGGGGAAATGGTTCAAATTCTTCCAATAGGTATTCAGACGTGTTTTACTTTGTCCTTATAACGTTTACAGTGAAGTTTCCTTCGAACTGGATCAGCTAACAGTCCTAATTCTTTCAGGGGATCCCGAGATAGTTTATCTCAATGGGGATTCGGATAATGTTATGTTAGCCAATTATCTGATAAATGTGCAAATGTGCAAATTTCCTCTGCATTCAGTGCTGGACCAATTCTTTTTAGTGTAGTCTCAATGATGATTGTGGTGAATTTCCCTGTACGAGAAGGAGCACATTTGGGAGGATTCATCTGGTGCTATCTGTTTGGGATAATTATCCAATATGAGACTACACTAAAAAGAATTGGTCCAGCACTGAATGCAGAGGAAATTTGCACATTTGCACATTTATCAGATAATTGGCTAACATAACATTATCCGAATCCCCATTGAGATAAACTATCTCGGGATCCCCTGAAAGAATTAGGACTGTTAGCTGATCCAGTTGGAAGGAAACTTCACTGTAAACGTTATAAGGACAAAGTAAAACACGTCTGGATACCTATTGGAAGAATTTGAACCATTTCCCCTGATGAAGTCTATATTAGACGAAACGCGTTGGGACATTGTTTGAACCTTTTAAGAGCCAAATAAAGAACCTCTTGGAAATCCAACGTCTTTTGGTTTTAAGAACATTGATGTGACATATGGACATTTAATTCAGGCGCTATACCACCATTTGGGAAGTGTATTGTGGGTATTGTTTCCTAGCCCTCAGGAAACCTGGTGGTTAAGCAGCCGCATTTGAAGTTTAAGTTGTTTCTAATATTATTGTGTTCTAATATTATTGTGCATATAAGCGCGAGAGGAGTATTGGGGATAATATATATATATATATATATATATATATATATATATATATATACACACATCACTTGCGGCTAATCTCCCAACAAAAGTAAAAGGAAAAAAAAAAAGTAGAAATATTTGTAAAATATCAAGTTTCTACAAAATGTGGCCTATTTACCACAAGCACCCGATAGGCCCACATACGTTTTTTTTATACCACGAGTTGCGGTAGTTGACTCCAATGTACCCAAGTAATTCAGTATTGTGCTAGTAGCAGGGCAGCTGCTCTGAAAAAGAACAGAAAGGGGAACCCTCCTTGCACTCTTGAAGGTGTATGCAATCTCCCGCCACTATTCCCAATGAGGGAAATTGCGGCAGGGCCCTATTCAATTCTGTCTTTGCAAAAAGCATTGAAGAGGGATCACGGCAGAATGAGCCCGAAATTAGAAGCTGTCGGGCCCGTTCTGCCATTAACGGATGTTTACACAAACACAATAAAATTTTCACAGGTCGGCAAAACGCAAACAGGCGCGGATCACAGCTGTCGGGAGGGGATCAACAGCCGTGATCCGGGATTGCATACCCCCCTTGATCTCCTTACAATAGGAAGACGTGGAGAACAGCTGGACAATGCCATTTAAATTTCAAAAACATTTACAGTAGTTCCTTCTGCTGGTGTAAGCCCTAGGGGTGCGCTCTATGCAACTACGTAAGTTCACCTAATGGTAGTGCGTACCCCGTCTATTTTGTTTAAGCTGATTGATATGCCTAAACAATACAACAGGTGCAATGTCCCAATACGGTTTATTCCTTGGACAATCATTAGAGACTTACCAACAAGTGTTGAACCGCATAATGTATAAATGAAAGCAGTCCATCCTGTGAATCAATGTGAAAGAAAGTCAATTTATACAACAATTATTATGTACACAAAGTAAGGTATACTGTACAAGGAGAGGTTCTGAAGATGAGAAACAGATATAGCATTAGGGTTATCATATTGATTGGTTTGGTTGGTTATTGTACCTGGTACATCCTTGGCTAATCAGGGATAAATACAAATGTAATATCATAGCAATGCCTTACAATAGATGGACAGCAGGCGCCGTAACAGTCTTCACCATTATATTAAATGAGGTTTACAGACAGGTACAACAAATACATATTCACACTATGCTGCTACTTCGGAGGTCTACAGTAGTTATGAAAAAAGATGTTAAGAAAGAATGCTCTAAATGCTATGAAAATTGAGTTTTCGGCCTACTTATTACATCCCGCTGCTTTTGGAGACCATTGCATGTCATTGCATGTACCGCCGCTGTACTGCATCAGTTAAGGATGGTATTAGCCAATAGGTGCCCACTTGTAAAAAAAAATGCATTAACTAGTAAAATAAAAGAATAGTTTTTTGTTTAGATTTTATCCTATTTTTCCAAACATTTTTTTTCCTTTCGATTAAAATACATTTTTCATTTTTACATCTGTATGGAATCTGGAACTGAAAGCTCATGTTGGGCTTCCAGCTCCTGCAGGCATATAGAAAAAGCTGGAAATTGGGCTTTCGCAAATCGCTCATTGTCACCTATCTAAAGTGGCATATTTTGATGTTACTGGTGTCGGGAGTGATGCGGAGGATTGCAAGTAATTTTTTTTTTGTTTTTAAACAAACTACCGGGAATTGGATTTTCTATCACTGTGATGACCAGCTATAATGCTCTTCATAAATAGGCCCCTTAGTGTACATTCAAGTTTTGCATTATAAACCATGGATAATACATTATGATAGTGACAGAAGTCTTTTTAACCAAATTGCCACAATAAACCTCAATTTGCATAGTCCTGGTCCATTTTTAGGGCCATTCAACTAAAGGGCCCCTTACACTTGTGAGATTTGATCCAATTTGAGTCAATTTATCTGACAAAATCTGATGTGCCTGATGTGTAGGACACAATCCACAATCCCTTGCCATTGGATATAACCAAGAGATTAGAAGAGATTGATCCTCCGGCACATAGGATAAATCTTGAGTCAATCAGGTTCAATTTGTTGAACAATAAGTTGAACAAGTGTAAGGGGGCCTTATGTCTAGAAAAACCAAAAACATTCTACAAGATTTTGCTTTCCCTACTATTTTGTAGGGAAAAAAGGTGCCTGGTGTTATACATTTTACTTAACATGTTTAGGGTTAAATAAGAAAGAAACCTAAGCTACTAATTTTAAAAGGTGGCATAGACTCATATGATATTTGCAGAGCTGCGCTCCCTGCTTAAAATGATGCATATAAGGTGACTTGAATGAAGTACAAGAAGCAGGGGGTGGGTGGGGGAGCAATTATAGATTGATCAAAGTTTCACATTTTCTTCTTCATTATAAGAACTCCCTACGGGCCAATGATCTTTAATTTCCCAAAGGTTAATGTTAAACATGGAATTCAAAAGTTCAGGGGTCAGCATGCCTACACAGCTCCAATGAACTTTGATGTTCAGAGCAAATTGTGTCAAGATGGGTGGATACCCAATATTATAATGTTCTATTGTAACGTGAAAAGCTGTTATACAGAGAAGTTAATATCATTAATATAAATAAAAATTCAGTTTAAAAAAAAAAATGCAACAAAAAAATCTACAGTAATCTGCATTGATGGCAAATTTCATGCTTCCTCATTCAATATTTTATACGTATTTACACTTTAATTTGCACCAAGAGAAACTAACGTTAAAAGGATTTTACATCTCTAGGTAGGCCTACACATACAGGTCGAGTATCCCGTATCCGAATATCCGTTATCCGAATTATTCCGAAATACGGACATTCCAGAAAGTGAAAAAAACATTTTTTTTTTTGCTAAAAACTCACTGGGGACATCTGTAACAGCATCACTGGGGACATGATATGTAACTGGCACTATATATGTGCAAGACAATGATTGCTTGGCATTCAAATTCAGTGCTGAGATAGTACACACATTTTGTTTCACGTTTTGAAACCTTGTTTTTTGAACAATTAAAATATGTTTGTGTGTATTTTATGTGGTAATAAAATATATTTGTGTGTATATTATGTGTTTATACAGCATAAATGCAAGATACTTCAAAATACATCATTGAAATATTAAAATATTCCGAAATACGGAATAATCCGTTATCCAAAATTCTCCTGGTCCCGAGCATTTTGGATACGGGATACTCAACCTGTATATTATAACATTGCTAGCAAAGGGGTTGATGTTCTCAAAACATTTACCAGTTGCAATCATGCAAACATAAAAAAATATGTAGGGTATCTGTGGCATCAGGGGACATTCAGTGAAATGAAACCAACAAAAGGTGGAATGTGTGAGTATTCTACAGGATTAAGACAAAGGGCCAGATGCACGAAGCTTCAAAAAGTGATAAAATGGAGAGTGATAAACAACCAACCAATCAGCTCCTGTCTGACATTTTTCAAACACAGCCTGTAATATGGCAGGTAGGAGCTGATTGGCTGTTTATCACTCCATTTTAAAATTTTTGAAGTTTAATGTATCTGTCCCAAATACTTTAGTTTATCTTAAAACCTAACCCAGTGGTTCCTAAACAGTGTGCCTAGGCACATTCGAGTGCCATGAAGCTATTGCAGGGGTGCCACAGGATGGTGGTCCAGAACCAAATCAAATTCCTTATAGTCAAAGTAATAGACAAAACCAGTGCTTGTGCAAAAATTGTCAATAAAAAAACTTTTATTCTAAGGGTGAAAAAAAGGTACTTGTTTCCTAGCACGGCGCCCATCGGGGTTGATCGCATGCCTTAAGTTAAGGTATTTAAGGCATGCGATGGATGCGATGGACCCGATTTTCTTACATTTACAAGCTTATTTGCCGGTAAAAGTGAAAATTGCGTTGATCGCGTCCATCGCAGCCCCTAATAAGGGGCCGCGATGCGACCAACGCGATACGCGATTTTCCCATAGGGAACAATGTTCAATTATTTTTAAACTGTAAATCGGGTTGATCGCGTCCGTCGCGGCCCATTATAATGGGCCGCGATGCGATCAACCCGATTTTACATACAGTAGGTGACAATGTGAAATGGGCCAATATGGCCCATTTCACATTGAATATGTTTAAAAAGTATGTTTAATCCCCCCCATTTTTAACGCCACCCCGAAGCGTGATAAGTGCAGCGAGCCCGCGAGGGGTGGCGGTACGCGTCCTCCAACCTTTTCATACCCCTATTATCCATGTCGGCGTGGAGTTGAGAATAGAAAGTGTGGCGAGCGCAGCGAGCCACCGAGCCCGAAGCATGGTGAGGGGACGCGGATACCTTCACAGGTATCCGCGGCCTTCGCAGGTATCCGCGTCCGCTCGCCACGGGCTCGGTGGCACGCTGCGCTCGCCACACTTTCTATTCTTAACTCCACGCCGACTTGGATAGTAGGGGTATGAAAAGGTTGGAGGACGCGTACCGCCGCCCCTCGCGGGATCGCTGCGCTCGCCACGCTTCGGGTTGGCGTTAATAGTGGGGTGGCAATAAAAATGGGGGGGTGGGGGGAATTAAACATACTTTTTAAACATATTCAAACGCCACCCCACTATTGACGCCAACCAGAAGCATGGCGAGCGCAGCGAGCCCGCGAGGGGCGTCGGTACGTGTCCTCCAACCTTTTCATACCCCTACTATCCATGTCGGCGTGGAGTCGAGAATAGAAAGTGTGGTGAGCGCAGCGAGCCACCGAGCCCGAAGCGTGACGAGCGTAGCGAGCCCCGCGAGGGGACGCGGATACCTGTGAAGGTATCCGCGTCCCCTCGCCACGCTTCGGGCTCGGTGGCTCGCTGCACACTTTCTATTCTCAACTCCACGCCGACGTGGATAGTAGGGGTATGAAAAGGTCAGAGGACGCGTACTGGCGCCGCTCGCCACGCTTCGGGTTGGCGTCAATAGCGGGGTGGCGTTAACAATTGGGGGGGGGCATTTAAAACATTATTGGGGTTTTGGTATAAAAATTGGGGGTTTTGGGGCATTTTGCATTGAAATCAATGTAAAATCGGGTCTCAGGGACAATTTTACATTGATTCCAATGTAAAAATCGGGTCAATCGCATCACATGCGATTTGGTTGGCATGCGATGGACGCGATTTTTCCGACCCGATGGATACAATTAAAATCGGTGGCGCCGTGCTAGGAAACAAGTATCGAAAAAAATGCTGATGTTCTAGGGCGCAATGATTCAAGAAAGTTTGGGAACCACTGGCTTAACTTTACTCCAAAATGTTTATAGGGTATTCGGGAACAGAGTTTGAAAGATCCACTGGGAATTGGACCCATGTGAATGATGCAGGGGGCTATTTACTAAGCCTTGGAGATATAAATGTGGACAGAGATAAAGTTACCAGACAATAAGCAATGTTACAATTTGTGATTAAAAATTGACAGGAGCTTGTTGGTTGGATCTTTATTTCTCTGTAAGCTGCTTCAGAGGGATACAAGGATGGAAAACGTCCTTGCTAAAGTATAGAAACTTTAACAGTGGTTATAAAAGATGTACAGTATGCACCATTTTGTACAGTTCCGTTTGTCACACGGGGAAGAAACACCTTTAGTTGATATTAGAGCCACAAGTTTATCCTGCAATATTGTTTGAGCACCAGCAACTTACAGTATGAGCTAAAAGTAACACTAGTAGATAACTATAGAGGTTTTTTTTTTCAAATATTATAATACCATATCTTTATGTCAGTTTTAGGCAAAGTAAATTTTATTTCAACTAGACAATGTTTCCAATAACGTGCAGCCAAAATGCGGAATCCCAATTGTTTCTCTGCAGGTTGAGTTTGGGACTTGTCTAGATTTTCCCTGCCGGGGCTCTTTAACAAGCCTGGCCGTCATTATTCTTATCGCACATTGTACTCATGCCACAACCATCTCCCAGGAACTGCCTTCCAGACTCCAGCAAAGCTCTGTTTCTTCCCAAACAAGTTCTCTGCACAGTCTCCCGTTTTGTTTATAATAAGCTGCGTCTGTTTATTGTGCTCCGAGACATATTTGGAGAGAATATAAAAATATATTTTCCAAAACAAAACACAATGAACTTGCTACGGTAGAGGTTTCTCTTCGCACAGGCACAGCCAGGGCTGCCATCACGGGGGAACTGCCGGGACTTCAGTCCCAGGCTCGGACAGAGAGGGGGCCCTGGACTGGAGTCTATCAAGTATAATTTGCCATAAAGTTAACAATTCCCTTGAACCAATGTAGATGTAGCGTAGTGCGGCCAGTGCTGCGGACATCGGAGGTCTTAGACACACCAGTAGTTCAGGAAGGCCCCGACTATTACATCATTCCCAGGCCCCGCCATTTCTGAAGGAAGCCCTTAACTATAACCATAGCATACCTCACAGTAATGCCTTCAATTCCAGACTATAACTCTGGCCAGTGTGTTTTATATAGTAAATGCTACTACTTCTTCCCTAGTCCCTCAAAGGATGCAGGTAACTATGGCGCAAAGTGAAAGGGATGGGAGTCGCTCACTGACATTGAAATGCTGGAAATGTTGTGACAGAAAACATGTGAGGAACACTTTGGCACCATCTGTATACAAGTTTGATTGAAACCATTTGATAAAAGGAGGATAAAAATACCACTGTTCTTACAAAAAAGCGCAACTGAATTTTATGAGGAGCTCCATCACACATTAAATTGTTCTCCTAATTTAGCATCCCCATAGTAAAAAGGCAAGCAACTCCATTTTAGGCCTTGTTCCACAGAATAACCAAGTATTCCAAGCACATAATTGACCGTATTTAGACTTCTTTAAAAACCAGGGACATGACAAGAGCTCATTAATAAGTGTCTAACATTATGCATTACTGATAGACATACATACCTAAGAGGACAATAGAAAACTTGTAAAACTTGGATTAACCTATTGGATTTAAGGCACTCTAATTGTGATTGTGTTAAGGAGGGAATTTACTTATAACCCTCACCAGCGTTCTTTAATAATTGAAAAAAACAAAACCCTGATGAAGTCTGATAGATGAAACGCGTTGGATGTTATTTATTTGTGAAGTTAATTGAGGACATCTTTTACATATGAAAAAGACTTCCTAATAACAATCTGGAATGATACATTTGTGTTTCACTAATTACAAACTCCTATTACTATTATTATTGTATATATAATATATATCACCACAATATTCCAGAATGCGCTATAAGTATAAATATATAGGTAAGTATGTTACACTTGGCAGCCTACCTTCTAAAATTCTTTGAAGGCAGGGAACAAAACATAGACATACAAATACAAAATACATAGGTACGGTGCCTATTAAATGGATGTTCATTCACTCAATTTGAGTATATTTTGAAGTCAAACATTCAATGAAGCAAAAGAAGATGTTTTGTTTGCGGTCCAGCATCATGGCAGTGTACCACGGACTAAAAGAGAAGCAAGGAACTGGATACGTCAAGAGAAGGTGCGACAAGGCAGCCACAGTTTCAGACAGAGAAGATAACAGGGGGTTTGTGTGGACTAGGGAGAACAAGCTAGACACATGGGGGATTGGGGGCAGGGGTAGATGTGAGGCTGTAGACCCACATGGGAGATAGTAAACATGTGGCTGTAGAGACACACACAGGAAGAAGGAGAATTGAGGCTAGACACACGGGAGGTTAGACACTTGAGCTATGATAGACATGAGGGAGAGGACTAAATGCTGAAGTCTATGAGCCCATCTGCTTTTCTAAAGAAAGAAGATCCAAACTGTGCACTTGTATTATAAGAGTTGGCATGTATTCCCCAGGCCCAGATACATATACAACTAACAGCACTCTGAATCAGCACAAGGCACAGAAAAAAGGCATGCGCCCCATCATCGTCATAAGGTTTTTTGTCATTTGTGTGGTGCAGGAGTGCAATCAATAAAAACGTTTGTCCAATACACATTCTCTTTGCATCAAGCCAAGCTTTTGTCACACCCCCGCTGCAAACTAGCCACACCCCTAAGCATGTGCCTTATCCTGCTGGGCCCTATCATGCCACATCACACACCGGACTGGAGAGTCACCGTGTGGGTGTCATGAGCCTGGAAGAGACTGTAAGGGTGACAGGCAGAAGAGATACAGAGGGGTGGCATGAGGCTGGAAAGACACAAAGGTATTAGGCTATGTGGTGACCTGGTGAATGATGGACCCAAAATACTAAAATAATAAACCACTTTTCCATGGACAGGACTCCGTGTGCTTTATTACACTTGCAGTTGAAAAAAGAAAAAGAAAAAAAACAAACAAATACTTGATACAAAACAGACATATAAAAATTTGGAACACAACAGAATAATATGCCCAAACAATAAGAAACAGTTACACTTAAACAATGACAGGTCTGGCATAAAATAGGATTCTGTGCCAGTTTTTATAATCTACACACCACTGAATGTTTTTATTTTGTATTTTGTTTTAAGATGAGCAGCACAGAATATACCGGCAGACAATGACAAATCCGGCCAGTAAATGGTTTCTACAGTACACACAGGCAACATCATACTTTACTGCGGTGGATGACTTGTGACCCATAACGTTAGATTTACTGTGTTATTTTCTCTGCTGTACACATTGTACTAAATTACTAATGACAAAACCAGATCTGTTTGGCTAGGAGGGACGAGCGAAGACCTCAGCTTAACCTCCAAAGCCAGAAAACGCTATCCGTAGCCAAACATACACAGTCAGCAGAGACAACAAACTAATTTACTGCTCTGTGGATAGAGTCCGTCATAAGGACATTACCCAAGTCTGTAGTAAATAGGCGAGCATCTGTGTCAGACAGCAGGTGGAAGTGAAGCAGAAGCCTCTACAGCTGTTTGGCGGACATGTGCTCCCCAGCACATGGAGAACAGAACACATTAGCAGGATTGCACATAGAGAACAGAGCTGGTGGGACCATTAACAATGAGACTACAATGTACCATACAACCTTTGCAGACACTTAATTCCATAATCACACATACTGTATCTCTAGTTCAGTTTGGCAGTATTTTTCATGCCTTTGGTCATCCCTCTTGTGAGTAAGGAGTATCATTTGCTACAATTTTATGGACTTTCTAAATTCTAACATAATAATACGTAATACGTTTTTTTTTTTAGCCCATCCATGATTTTGGGACCACCCAACTATTCAATTTGTGGGAAATGCTGCCAACTAAAATGAAATAATAATAATAATAAAAAAAAAATAGTATTTTATTACAATGTTGTTTTTCACAATGGTTACATTTAAGAAACTTGCATGTATGTAGTAGTTGCTCTAGAATTTGTCAGCAGAGTAATGGTGTATGTGTATATAGAAATCAAATAAATCAATCAATCAAGATTTGTTGTTGCTTACCTTTAGGGACTGGCTGTGTGTGCTTTGCACCTTTCTCCAACTTGAAGTCCAGAAACAGAGTGGGCGTTCTTGTGTAGACTTTTGACTGCATTCACAACATGGAAGAAGTTAACAATACATTATTATTCTTCACATAACAAACCAGTATATGAAAAGAAAATATCACATTTACATACAAGCACTTATCATTGACGTGAGTGAATCGGAGCGGCAGTAGAATTTAATGCCCCTTCCCCACCCACATACACAGATCTTCTGCCTGCAGTGCCATCTGCCTAGTAATATTTCAGGAAGATGGCACATAAAAAAAAGGCAATGACTATCATCCACCTGAAGACATCCCCAGACAGATGGTTCTGTGGGCAGGGCACATAGGGGACCAGCTTCATGGCACACAGTGAGGTGAATTCCTCTTGATCTTGGGGTGGAGGGGGGGGGGGGGGGGTGGGGAGCCTGCACCAAACCTTCAAAGTACAAAAACAGCCTGACTCCTAGGAATTTTTTAAATGGGTTTAGAAATAGCTAATAGCATTTAAACCACAATTTCTCTAAAGCTTCAATTTGGAAGAACATAATCCAGTTAATGAGGATTATTCAGATGTGGTTGGAGTTGCTATCACTGCTGCTTCCGTGGAACAGCTCTGTATGGTAATGCAGCAGGAGACCTATATTACATGTAGACACCTCCTGCTGCAGTAGTAATCCAAGCTGCGCTCTAGGGCATCGGACCACTGACTCCCCGTCAGGCATCTTGCAGTAACCGCGGTGACGCACAAGCAACCAAACGCAGAGGTGATTAAATTACCCCTTTCCTCTGCCTAAACGGTGGCAACATGCCTCTTTATTTACAAACGGTTGCAGTCGCTGCCCCCACCCTGCCCCCCAAATCGGCAGCCGATTGTCAATCACTGCTGCCATCAACGGCTCTAATGTCACTAGAATATAAAGATAGGCTATCCAGGCTGAATATATATATACACTGGAAAAACGGAGGTTGAGTGGAGATATGATTAGTATGTTCAAATACAGGATTGGATATCATAAGGAACAAGGATAAGACTTATTCAGTAACAAGACTGTACTTCGGACGCGCAGGCATGAACGAAGGCTTGAGGAAGTGAAATTCCATATGGAATTAAGAAGGGGTTTCTTCACCATAAGAGCAGTTAAGTTCTGGAACTCTTTGCCGGAAATGTGGTAACAGTAATTACAGTAAATTAATTCTTGGCCATAAAGGGAATCATATAGTTACGTCTTACAGATGGAGCCGCTCTCTGTATTGTCGCCTGCGAGACATCGTGCGTCCTTTGCCGAGCATGGGGCGAGCGAGCGTCTCAAAGTGCACGCACCCCATTCGGCGGATGCGGGTGGGTGCTCTGTGAGCAGATGAGAGCAACTCCATCTGTAGTCTAGTCATGACTATGTTACTGACAATCTGCTGCTGTCCTGCTTCCCACATCACAGGACCCACTTACACTTGCGCATAACGCATCCTGCACATGTGCCAAGTACTGAACATTGGTATTTTGCACGTGGATTTGCAGATCCTTTAGGATCTGAATGACCCTCAATGTGAGAATAACGCTTAGCTTGAATCAGTACTTCAGGAGAGAACTTCATCAATTGTGTGCTTATTAAAATATAATTTTATATATGTAAAAATAAAAAAATATAAATGAAATAAAAGCAAAATACATACTTTACCAGCTGAAAAAAATACTGCATAATGGTGATTGTTTTACTTCAACTAAATTATAATAAAACATTTTTCCTTCTTTTATAAGGGCTGTAAAGCCTAAGAAAATACCAGACAAAGCGCCACTCATTGCCAGGCAGTTATATATCAGGCATACTATACAGCAATTATTCGCCACACTCATTCATTGGCCGTTGAATAAGTGGAAGAAGACCTAGTAAATACAACATCGGTTTTCACTTATTATACATGTTACCAATTTACATACTTGTCTGAATTCCTTTCATTTTCACAAAAGAGAAAAAACCCTTGTGTGAGTGGAATGCCAAATAAAATCTAAAGATCAGGGAGATGAAAATAGTTGCTGTGTACAATGATTAATGATTTATTTATTTTTTGTATAAAATGTTGCTTTCTCCTGTGCAATGATATGAAAATGTGGGGTAGCATTACTGCCTCACAGCGCTGAGGTCATGGGTTTGATTCTCACCATGGACCTAACTGTGCGGAGTTTGTATATTCTCCCCGTACTTGCCTGGGTGTCCTCCGGGTACTCCGGTTTCCTCCCACAATCCAAAAATATACTGGTAGGTTAATTGGCTCCCAACAAAATTAACCCAAGAATTAAATGTGTGTGTGTGTACATGTGGTAGGGAATATAGATTGTAAGCTCCATTGGGCAGGGACTGATGCATCCAAAAGGCAAAATTTGTTCTCAGAAAATAAATGCAGTTTTGCAGGGCGTTTTGCTAAAGGTAAAAGCACTACATTGCTAAAAATTATACTGGTTTATATAGTACCGTAAAACTATCTGCCCACCCTCACTATCTGCTGCTCTACTCCCCCGGTCCCCTTTTTTGTTTGCCCGACTGCTGCTGTTCCACACGTGACATCAGCCGCCCGCCTCCAGGACCCCGCGTCACACTGCAATTATCATGGAAACTTCAAATTCAAATGTCTGCCCAACTGGCCCAACTGACACAAGCTGCCAAATCGGTAAGTGTGTATATCTACCTGGATCAGCCACTTTGGCGCAACTGATGTATTGGTCATTTGTGTACCAACTGATGTATTGGTCATTTGTGTACCAACTGATGTATTGGTCATTTGTGTACCCAGTATAAAGCTTTGATAGACTGTTATGAATGCACCTGAAAATGCATTTTCCATTGAAGCTCCCATAAAATAAAAATCCCCAATTTAGTTTTTTTACTTTTTTCAGTTTATGATTTCTAAACAATAAATGATTGCCTATGTTGGATTCAAGTTCATATCATGGGACCCCCAGGATTAGCAGTACTAAACTGCTCCACAACATCATTGAACAATAAAACATGTACTCTTGCGGGCTCGATATAGGCGGCCACCGGGTCCCAGCATCAGCTGGCAAGGAGGGAGAGATGGTGCGTTCATACAGTATGTGTGTGAGATTGGGGCCATGCTGCATTCCGACACATTAGAAAAAGACTGTGCTGCACAGTCTATTTCTGCTTTCGATTCCAATGCCGCATATTGAGATCGAATCGTTATCGGGTGTGGTTAAACACGGTGAGATTTGCACTAACTTTAGAGTCAAAATCGATAGCCTAAATCGCACCGTGTGTACATAGCATTAGTTTCTGGGAAGGAAAGACACCCCAGATATGTGCTTTCATAATTTAATTTAATAAAATGAATTTAATTGATCATTTGATCTTTTCTACACATAATTTTCTCATTACTTAAGGAATAAGAGCATAGACCTCCACTAAATAAATGGGAAGAATTCTGACCGACTGCAAATAAAGCCCACAGTGGTGGTGGTGGTGGTGGTGGTGGGGGGGGGGGGGGGGGGGGGGGGGGGGTGTGCACTCTTAATAAGCAGTGCAATATAGGAATATACTTTGTGATATGTTAATTAAGATTAATTTGTCCTCCATGCAGATCTTTTAAGTATACAAAGTTGGACATCTTTCTTTATTGATAATAATAATCATTATGATTGTTGATTTATGAAATAAAAAAGGTATTACGCAGAGTTAGAAAGGACTGACCTTGATCCCCATTGACTCTCCAGAAATAACAGTGACGGTTACACCATCTTTTGATGGCTTGGGAATTTCCGCATTTTTCAGTTCTTGGTATTCAGGTGGAACCATTTTTTCTGAAGCTCTCAGATTCACCCAGAGCTGTAATCCATGTGCTGGCTCATCTGTACACGGCATCTCTGCATGCACAATACCACGTCCAGCTGTCATCCACTAACCACACATAAAATAAAAGTCAATGAGCGGACACAAAAATGCCAATAATCTTCTGTAAACTTTTCAAAGGCTTACGTAAATGGTTGATATCTTTGAAAGCTGCATCTTTTACAATGACACCACCGCTTTGCTTTCTATTTGACTACTGTATAGTATACTGATGTTTCTGGAATTTTGGAGTGGAAAGCAATTGTTCCAGCTTCTTGACAGAAAAAGAAATTGCTCCGGAATTGTGTCTTCAGCAGAAGCAGTTATCTCCTCAGCAGGTAGAACTAACCTAGAAATACAGTATACTAGGGCACCCATATCATCTAGAACACAGGTCTTCGACCTGTGGCCCTCCAGATGTTGTGGAACTACATGTCCCAGCATGCCCTGACAGTTTTGGCATGCTGTTATAGGAAAAAATGTGGCAATGCATGTTGGAACATGTAGTTTCACATCTGGAGGGCCATAGGTTGAAGACCCATGATCTAGAACTTGTGAGGTGCCTTTTGCAGCTAGTGTACATACTGTAAATCTGTCCTGCTACGTGGTTATAGTAAAGCACACTTTCCACCTACTCTCCCCCAGGGGCTGCACTTGCTATCCAAGACCTGGAAATAATAGCTTTTGCTAGAGACCCTGAAATAAAAATATGGGTCTTTGAAGGCAAGGCAGGTCAGTCAGTCCAATTTCATCCCAAGTTTTTACAGTTTTTTAAGAGCTGCCTTCTTTTTCTTGGTTGTTCCTACACCTCAGGACTGATAATACTGAACCCTTGCGGCTGCTAGGTAAAGCACCTCGTGCCAAAGCGCCACTCTTTTCCCTTTCTAGGGAAACCCCCTTTCTTTTCTAGCAAGGCATGGTTTTGCCTGGTTGATGATAGCCCCTTCAAAAAACCTCAGAGTTCGGTTGGCATCCTGCATGACCGCCGAATATGGAGGCAATTACGTTTGGCCACAGGAGTAAAAAAGAGCTGCATCTGCTAACATACTGTAGCAATCTACCCCAATAGCAATCTGACCAATAGATTATATTGTATGTACTTATTTCTAAATACAAATGTAGTGCCAGCATTTTACATGGCACATTACAAATGGAAACAAATATTAACAAACAAGAGCAGGTAATGACAGACAAACAGGTAAGAGGGCCCTGCTCACAAGCGTACAATATATAGGGAAATAGGCCATGATACACAAGGATAAGTGCTACATATTGGGGGTAATTCTGATTCACTCGGAAAGGCACAATCACTCTCTAATGAACAAAACCATATGCACTGCAGGTGGGGTAGATGTAATACGTGCAGGGAGAGTTAGATTTGGGTGTTTTATTGTTTCTGTACAGGGTAAATACTGGCTGCTTTATTTTTACACTGCAATATGGATATCAGTTTGAAGTACACCCCCTACCCAAATCGAACTCTCTTTGCACATGTTACATCTGCCCCACCTGCAGTGCATATGTTTTTGTTCATTAGAGAGGGATTGTGCCTTTCCGAGTGAATCAGAATAACCCCCATTGTATACATTGTACAGCCAGATTGCAGAGGTTCTTGGCGGGCTGTATGAACTAGTCACACAGCAATGTTGGCCAAGGGTCAGGAGAATGTAAAAGTAAAGAAAGAGCAAATATGTAAAGTTATGTGTAGACTGTACAGAGGGAATGTAATTGGGTAGGGCAGCTTGGTATCCCGTTGGCAGAAATTAGTGTTAATGGTCGACAGTGATTAGGATGACACCTGAAAATGGTTCATAATGACACATGGTCGACACAAGAAAACCGACATACACATGGTTGACACAGAACATTTTTGACATGAGTTTTTCAGACTTTTTTTTCAACCGACTTTACCAATCCTGGTGGACATAGAAGGAGAATAAAAGTGTGCCGAGAACAGTGAGGCACTGTGCCCGAATCATGGTGAGTGCAGCGAGGGGACTCAGTACTCTTAAGGTGGCCATACACTACCGCGATGTATCGCAGCAGTGTATGGCCATCTGACCGACCTGGACCTACCCGGCGGCAGGATCGCATGCGATACATGGCATTGTGCTCTAGACACAGACTCCACTTTAGCACCAGAAACCCTTTACTTTGTTAGCCATCACAACACAAATCAATATACATGAATACAATAATATTCCAGTGTAATTAATCGTTACCTGCAAATCTCCAGCATCTAATCTGCCAACGTGTCCACAAAAGTCTTCATGTGCCATAGAACCTCCATCTAGCAAATAACTTACCTATAAAATAAATAGGTCTGTTTAGAATATCCACTGAATGATAGAAATCAAAATATACTGTATAATATTATATTCTTCTATATTTGGTACTTATGTAGTATCTGGGCTGCCGATTTTGAAATCGGGTCCATCGTATGCGACCAAAATCGCATGCGATGTGATCGATGCGATGGACCCGATTTTTCCATAGGATTCAATGTTAAAATGGACTGAGTCCATTTTAACATGGAATTCAATGGGAAAAAGGGGTCCTTTTCATACCCCTACTATCCAAGTGGACATGGAGTTGGATATAAACCTGTGGCGAGCGTAGCGAGCCACCGAGCCCGAAGTGTGGCGAGCGGCCGGTATTCTGTGTCCGCACTCCACGCTTCGGGCTCGGTGGCTCGCTACGCTCGCCACAGGTTTATATCCAACTCCATGCCCACTTGGATAGTAGGGGTATGAAAAGGACCCCTTTTTCCCATTGAATTCCATGTTAAAATGGACTCAGTCCATTTTAACATTGAATCCTATGGAAAAATCGGGTCCATCGCATCGCATGCGATTTTGGTCGCATGCGATGGACCCGATTTTTAAATCGGCAGCCCAGTTACTACATAAGTACCCTATATTTTTATGAATGTTCTAGCCTGGCGACTGCGCATCCCCATTGCTATGGGGCATAAACACTGAGCGATTTGTGCTTAATAACTAAGTGATCTAGCCAGATTGCTTAGAAAGAATGCTTAAATCTCCCTGTGTGTATGCCCCACAACACTATCTCTCTCAATCTCTTTAGTGCAATGCACTCATTTAGTCTGCTCTCTCACCTAACACGGTCAGCTGTTCCAAGAAGGGAGAATGGGGTCGCTCTAAAGTGATAACTACTGCTATGGCATGAACGGAGATTTATTATACCAATTAAAAGTCTTTGTACCTAAGCTTATCTAGAGAAACGATGATTATACTTTGCCTAATGTTCTAAGAGGGCTTCTATATGTCTGTAGTTTTGATTTGTGATCCAACCGTCAATGTAGAAAACAGAAATAGGCCAAAACAGACAACATGTAATGTATACAGCATCATTACTCTTATTAGTAATCTCTTATCCCTGCACATTACTGCTGTTTTTCCTAGAACAATGAATCTCTAGGTCACATTATTTCTCATCTGGTGGGGTGCTCAGAAAACTACATTGAGATGTTGTTCACGTCGGCAAGCCCTAAATGTAAAAAAAAACAAATCATGAAAAATTATGACAATAGTGTCCATCAAATTAATGGATTTATCCCCTGCAAGCTAGTAGTGATGTGTATATAGCGCCTCTGAGCCATAAGCTTCCCATCCGGTTGCCCCTGCCCGGCCCCGCCCCACACCACACACACACACACACACACACACACACTTCCCATCCCCATTTAAATCGTTCAAGGCAATTATAATCTCTGATACACACAATAGTAGAATAAATTATATGTAGTATGCGTACACTGTGTATTCTCTTATAAGCAGTTTCAGAAACAGGAGTTTATCAAATATAAATTTGCAATTTTAATATCATTTTTTCTAGTACACAAATGCCAATTGCTAGTGAATGTCAGTCTTATTTTGTTGATCACATTAAGATCTATTATACTCTTGTCGGCTGTAATTGCCCGGGATGCTCGGTAATGACAGATTTATATTGCATGGTATAACTATGTAATGCACAACATCAGTGCCATAGCTGAGAATTCCTACACACATCAGTAGTACATTCTTTACGTGTCAGAGCCCTGTGTGACAGTCTGCATAGACAGACAGTTATATCGTTCTGTCTGTGGAATTCTCAGAAGCTGCTTTAGTGATGTAACCTCAAAGTGCTATATGTCATGTAAAATTGTACCAATATGCAGCCAGGTAAAACATATGGTTCCAATCGCACATGTCAACTAGCAGCCGCTGGACAGCAACGGAAACATTGTGGAAATCCACTGGTATAACTACAATTTTCAGAGTCCAAGTTCAGCATTCAGCGTTCAGAATACCATTGCAAAAGAGCTCCAAAAACAGGTTTAGAAGACATGATCACAATGTTTATATACCTTGTACTGGTCATACAGTGTCTTGTTATCTAATGGGGTTATCCCAGAGGTTCCCAAACGCGGTCCTCAAGGCACCCCAACGGTCCAGGGAATAAGAATATCCATGCTTGGCCACAGGTGACTTAAGTAGTAACTCAGTCAGTCTGATTTAACCATCTGTGCTGATCCATGGATATACCTAAATCCTGGACCTTTGGGGTGCCTTGAGGACCGCGTTTGGGAACCTCTGAGTTATCCAATTACCTGCGGCAATTTACTGTGGATAATGCCATCACCGGGGTCTATCCCATTCAACTCGAAATGCAAGGAATACTGTTTCACCTGACTCGAACAGGCAAAACAACATCCAAGTGCCAGCTTTTTGGGAACATGAATGTGAAGACACACAGGTTTCACTGAACCTGTGTGTTTTTGTGCAATTTTTTTTTTCATGGAGATCTAACTGGATTCCCTTAAAAAAAATTTCAAAAATAAATCAGAGAAACGTAGTAAAAAAAAAAATACAAAAAAGGTTTGCACCTAATTGGATACCCTCCTGGCTAAGTTTATGTACATTGTTAATTGCTGTGGATCCCTTGTGGCACAATATATATATAAAAGGATAATAAAAATAACACCACCAACAATAATACTATATAAATGTCCAGGCAAATAGAGACACACAGAATGTAAAAAAAAAAAAAGGGGGGAAATACAGAATGTAGCATTATGGCAAATTGGCAATAACCTACAGTAGATCATATTAAATTAGTGATCTATGAAAATGCATTGATGAAATATCAAATATCTGGAAATGTTCGGAGTTGGGACTGTTGTGAATGGTAATGCATTCTCTGTATCACATTTTGTAATAGCATTGCCAATATATAAGAGGGATAATGACACATTAGGGTGATTTGTGGGAGATGTGTCAAAGCTTCTAAAGAGTGAAGTAACCATTTTTTAACCTTTATGTAAGCACACCTATTTGCATTATTTAGCAAAACACTGACCTCTAGTGATTATTTTGTAGATTGCAATAAGGAAACAAGGACTTAGCAGACATTGTTGGCAAAAATGTGATAATGTTAACCATTTTGTAGATGTCAATTTCTAACTAACACCACTTTTACACCAGAGGTGCTGGGTCGCACCCAGGTATTTGGATGCGACCCGGGAGGTGTCCCATTTTACACCGGCGTCCCCTCAGTATAATACCGGTTGAGTGATGCCACCAAGCACCGGGAAATCCACCAGCCAGAACCCCCCTACGATGGCAACCAACACGCTGGGAGCAAGCTCAGCACCTGGGAAAGCTGCAGGGCTGCCCCCAGCCTCGTTCTGTGAGGTGAATGGATGCCGCACACAGGCATCCATTCAACTCCTCCCAGGCTCCGCTGCTGTCTGCATATTACAGCAGCAGAAGCTGTATGCGGCCCCTGCCCAACCCCCGGACTGACAACAGGATGCTGTAGCTCGGAGGTATGGGCTCCCCCATTGGTGGAAACTGGTCCTCGGGTCAGATGACCCAGGTTACCCGTTTACATGGCCCCTGACTCTGGGTATGCCCTGTGTCCGACCCAGAGCATTTGCAAGGTCGGAATCCTGGGTAACAGGACCAGAGATATTTTTTGGGGCCCTATTTACACCAAGCCCAGACCCGAAATGGCATGGCAATAACCCAGGTCAAGGCTCTGGTGTAAAAGGGGTATAAAGAGGAGTTTATGGTAGCATGTGTTAAATATCAGTTAGAGAAAAGAGAATAGACAGAAGGTGTAATATAACGCTTATTAGTTTGATTCAATTTATGGATGCATTTGTTTTTTCATGTTTCAGAGGAACACAGGGGCCAATTCAGATCTCTACGTACAGATCCAAATTCGGCCCTATCCCAGATGGGGATGTGCACCCCCCCACAGCGAGTGCCTTTGGCGAATTTCTCATTCGCCGGGATGCTCGCTGCCTGCTTGACAGGCATGGGGTATTCTGGGGTGGGCACCAGGCATTTCATGGGCATGCCCATAAAAACGGTGGGCGCGCCCATATAAACACTGGGAAGGCCCGTCGGAACATAGGCGTGCCCCTGCCTGCTCGGGGTGGGTGACTGATGTCAGTGCCCATCTTCAAATCGGCCATCAGCATTAATCTAAAAAGTCCTGGCTTACTTTTTTAGGGAGCAGAGGAAAAATCCTTAGATGGCGAGTAACCATCAAATTATTTTTTTCTGTGTGTGGGCGTAAGTGTACACATCCGCTCCCAGTGTACCGAAGTCTAGCGAGCAGGTCTGAATCGGACTCAGAGTAGGATAGATCCTGGAAGGATCATTTAATATAGCACCAATCATATTACACAGCACTGCATAGAGATGATCTGATCAGTCAGTTCCTAACCCATTAGATACTGAGGGGTAAATGTATGAAGCTTGGAGAAGTGTTATCTATCCCCATAAAGAACATTATGAGCAAGGTGATAATGGTTCAGCCAATCAGCTACAATATGTAAATTGACAGGTAAGAGCTGATTGGCTGAACCATTATCACCTTGCTCATAACGTTCTTTATGGGGATAGATAACACTTCTCCAAGCTTCATAAATTCACCCCTGAATCCTAAATTCCCTACCACACACAGACAGGGACAAGGGTCCATTTTTCTCAGAAGGGATGAAGCTACTGGTTGGAGGAAACCTCAGAACCAGAAGGAAATGTAAACAGTTTGAGAGCATATGAACTCCCAAACAGAAAGGTTCCTGTTTAGAATCAGACACAATGCTAACCACTCAACAGCCTACAGGGGAGGAAAAGCTTGAAGGCCAAAAAAATGGGCGCATGGGAAAGCCTTGGAAAGAAAGAAATACTTTCTTCCCCCCTTTTGTTTTGCATACTGTAGTACTGTGTGCAGGCAACAATCCTTAACATAGGTGCGGTCAAAATGTCTACAGTCATTAGACCAACAGCAGGATCACAACGATCAGAATCCCAACAGATCCTATATGTAAGTACAAGGTTAGACTGTGGGAGGAGGTGGTTTAGGACTAGGAAGAAAACACTTAATTTCAGGAATCCACTTGGGCTTAGGTTATCATTGGTCTTGTTTCTAAAAAGAAAGCGAGAGCATGAGAGAGAGGGAGCGCGAGAGAGCCACGAGGAGAGTCATTTTTGGTCCATCGCATCGCATTGCATGGTGCTATTGCAGCGTGTATGGGAGCCTTAAGATGGGCATTTTTTTGTACATGGGATGTTGCTATGGGAAACCAATCAGATACTAGTTATTATCTTCTAGAACATGGGTCTTCAACCTATGGCCCTCCAGATGTTGTGAAACTACAACCTATGGCCCTCCAGATGTTGTGAAACTACATGTTCCAACATGCATTGCCACATTTTTTTCCTATAAGAGCATGCCAAAACTGTCAGGGCATGATGGGAAATGTAGTTCCACAACATCTGGAGGGCCACAGGTTGAAGACCTGTGTTCTAGAAGGTGCTGCATAAGAAGTAGATTTTGATTGGTTGCCCATAACAACATAACATGTGAAATAGAGCCACCATCTTAGTAAATTCCCCCCCTATGTTTCTCAAGCAAGTAAAGTTAGGAGGTATGACATGGTGGTCTTCATTAGTTCACTTCACACTGTGCCAGGAAGACACCTAGGGCTACATTTACTAAGGTGGGAGTTCTATTGATGATGAGATGTTGCCCATAGCAACCAATCAGATTATAGCTACAGTATTATCTTCTAGAAGGGGCTAAATAAATAAGAAGTAGAATTATTGGTTGCTATTGGCAACATCTTATCTTCAATAATGGAGTGGTGTAGTCACAGCAATATGCTGATACCACTAGGTGGCGCTGCTTTCCTCAAATAATATCTCAGACAAAATTTAAGAAAAATATATTTTATTAAAAAAGCACATGTATACTATAATAATAAAAACTTTCACATTTCATATATCAGTGCACTGTAAAAGATAAGACACACAAGATATACAACACTTAACATATAAAGAGGCACAATAGCGGTTTTGAGGCTTGCTTGGCTATATATGCATTCAATAATTATTAGTATCAATTATTAAGAGGCTGTAATGTTGAAATAGATACCAGTCCCGCATATGTATCAATGCATCTCCTTATTAGGGCATTCAAAAGTGGACACTTTTCCTTTTCGGGGAGCTTTATGGATAGCAATATCCTCCTATTATAGGCAATATCTCCCTTCAGCAATAAGGGGAGCGCTCCTGGTCTCAGTGTCCATATAACTGTAGTCCCATAGATATCATCCAAACAGCGGCTGGTGAACCGGGCTGTGCAGGGCTCCAAAACGCATTTCTCCGCCTGTGTTAGCGTCAGCGGCTTTCTCAGATGGATACCGTAGGTCACGTTTTGTGTTTTTCTTATCTTCAATAAAACTCAAATCTTAGTAAATGTAGCTCCTAGTACTCACTGCTGTACAGATGGGGCCAGCCCCATTGTTGCTGGCGCATCACCAGCTGTCTGGATCCGGCGGATGGTGGGATAGCAGTCGTCCATTGCGGGGAATGAGGCTTGCGAGCATCTCCAATCTCGGGATGGCGATTAAGCTAGGAGCCACTCCGATGAGAGCGGCTCCATCTGTAACTCCTTTTGGTTGGCACTTGTAAAAACAATCTTTGCGGAACATACAGCTTCCTTGACTATATAGTGAATATAGCTTCCTTGACAAGAGTCCATTTTTTGCCATACGATACAATACATTAATCGAGTTGTGCTGTATGATCTAATTTACCAAGACATTATTTTTGCATACTACACAGCAATGCTCATTTCCATTATATGGTCAGTGATACTACTGACACATTGTGGCCATATGTATTTTTGTACTTTTTTAACAAATTATTTGAGAGTTTCAGCAAGGAGGTTATAAAATCTTCTCTTCTAAAAATATTATCTTCTTAGCAGCGACAGTTCCTACCCGTGTAGAAGAGTGGGCTGCCACTGGCTGCACTGCCTGGTCAGTGGAAGACTAGAAGGTGAGAGCCCCTGCCATAGGCCATGTCCCGGCACATGCTTAATGGAGCTGACAGACAATGTGCACATTGCACATGTGCAGAAGGGGTGGCTTAACTGGAAATGTGCAAAAACCCCGGCTTCTGTGGAATGCATTGGCTGCAGCCCATAAAAATCATAGAGGGCTGATGATTAGGCAGGGAGTGGCTCACCAAGGAAGCACACTCTCTGTAAATCGCAGCCCGGTCTGGCAGTCCCAGAGGGAGAAAATACCACCAAACTGGACTTCGGGTGACTGAAAGGTAGCAGCACTTTAATAGGAAGCCATTGTCAGTCATAATATAGCCTGTGCAGTTACAGACTGCAAATGGCTTATTGATTTGGTGGATTATACTGGTAGGGGGCTACAGTCCTGCAAGCCCATATGTAAAATCCATCACTGCTTCTTTGATATGATTTACTTGCCAATCCAAGTGTTTTAACAGATAATGGGGTAGTTTTCAACCATTTTCCACAGATGCATATTCGACTTTGAACGAACTCAAACCTTTATCAGCGTAAAAGCCAGCCAAATTGAATAAGGATGTCCGTATTTTTTCGGCTAGCTAGAACATTAAAACCACCTCCCTAATATTGTGCAGGCCCCTTAGGCCGCAAAAACATCTCCGTACCATCGAGGTATGGACTACAAAAAAAGGTCTGAATAGGTCTTGTGCTATCTGGCACCAAGTCATTAGCAGTAAATCATTTAATTCATGTAAGCTGGGACTTCCACGGCTCCGACTTTGTTCTCTAGCACATTATACAAATGCTCAATCAGATTGAGATCTGGGGAAACTGAGGGAATACTGATTTATTTATTTATTTACAGTTTCTTATATAGCGCAGCAGATTCCGTTGCGCTTTACAATAGTAGACAGTGATAAGACAAACTGGGCAAAAACAGACAGACTTGGAGGTAGGAGGGCCCTGCTGCAAGCTTACAATCTATAGGGATATAGGGGGAAACACAAGGACAGGCACCAGTAATAGCATAGCAGTTACAAGTCCAGAAGGGAAGCTATATAATACATATGTGCCTCAGAGGGTTATGCATGTAGAACTTAAATATGATAGGCTTGCCTGAAGAGGTGAGTTTTCAGGGAACGCTTGAAAGTTTGGAGACTGGTGGAGAGTCTTAATGTGCGTGGAAGGGCATTCCATAGGATGGGAGCAGCCCGATGAAAGTCCTGTAATAGTGAATGGGAGCTAGTGATCCGTGCAGAAGAGAGACGCAGATCTTGTGCAGAGCGGAGTGGTCGAGATGGGAGATATTTTGTGATAAGTGCAGAGATATATGCTGGTGCAGTATGATTAATAGCTTTATATGCCAGTAGAAGTGTTTTATATTGCATATGGTAAGATACAGGTAACCAATGGAGGCACTGGCAGAGCGGATCAGCAGACGATGAGCGTCTTGCAAGGAAGATCAGCCTAGCAGCAGCATTTAAAATGGATTGCAGTGGAGAGAGTCTGTTCTTGGGAAGACCAGTTAGGAGACTATTGCAATAATCAATGCCGGATATAATGAGTGCATGGATAAGAGATTTAGTAGTGTCTTGTGTGAGATAGGGTCGTATTTTGGATATGTTTTTTAGATGCATGTAACATGATTTGGAGACAGATTGAATGTGGGGAAGAAAGGACAGTTCAGAGTCGAGGATGACCCCTAAGCAACGAGCTTGTGCGGTAGGGTAGATTATCGAGTTGTCAACAGCGATGGAGATATCAGGATGGTAACTGTTCTTAGTTGGCGGGAATATAAGTAATTCCGTTTTGGAAATATTGAGTTTGAGTTGGCGACAAGACATCCAAGATGAGATGGCAGAGAGACAATCAGAGACTCGACCCAAAACCACTGGTGACAACTCTGGGGTTGATAGATAGATTTGAGTATCATCAGCATACAAGTGATACTGAAATCCGAAAGAGCTGATTAGTTTGCCAAGAGAGGAGGTATAGATTGAGAAAAGCAGAGGACCTAAGACTGAACCTTGCGGAACTCCAACTGACAGAGGTAATGAAGAGGAAGTAGAGTTAGAGAAGCGAACACTGAAAGAGCTATCAGATAGGTAAGATGTGAACCAGGAAAGGGCTGTATCATTAAGACCTAATGTTTGTAAGAGAAGAGAGTGATCGACGGTGTCAAATGCAGCAGAAAGATCAAGAAGAATAAGTATTGAGTAATTGCCTTTAGACTTAGCCGTTACCAGATCATTCACCACTTTAGTCAGTGCTGTCTCAGTGAAGTGTTGAGAGCGAAAGCCTGACTGAAGTGGGTCCAATAGGGTGTTAGAGTTAAGAAAGTTTGTGAGGTGAGAATAGACAAGTCTCTCCAGTAGCTTGGAGAGGCATGGGAGCTGAGATATAGGACCATAGTTAGAGAGATAGTTAGGGTCAGAATTCTGTTTTTTAGAATAGGAGTTATCACTGCATGTTTGAGCAGAGAAGGAACAGTACCAGTAGAAAGAGAGAGATTGCAGATTTTAGTTAAGGTTGGAATAATCACAGGAGATAGATTTTTAATGACTTGCGCAGGTATAGGATCGAGAGGAGAGGTAGTAGAGTAAGAGGATAAGAAGAGTGCGGATACTTCCTTTTCATTTGTGGGTTCAAATGAAGAGAAAGTGCCAGAGGGTTCAGGTGGGAAAGAAAGAGGGTTAGAGGTTGTGGAAGAGCATACCATTTCATCTCGGATGTTATCAATTTTGTCCTTAAAGTAGGAGGCAAATTCTTGTGCGCTGATGGTAGCCGGTGGGGGAGGAGGGGGAGGGTACAGAAGAGACTTAAATGTGTTAAAAAGTCGCTTAGAGTTGGTGGCATAAGAAGAGATGAGAGATTGGTAGTATGTTTGTTTGGCAGCATCCAAAGCATTGCAGTAGGAGTGGTAGCTAGTTTTATATGCGAGGAACTCAGTCATACTACGAGATTTGCGCCATTGGCGTTCTACTTTACGTGACTGATTTCGTAGTTGTCTTGTTGTTTTGGTGTGCCACGGTTGGCATCTAAGCCTATGTGGGGTGTAATGGGTAGCTGGAGCCACGTCGTCAAGGGCTGTTACAAGAGTCTGGTAGAGGTGGGAAACAGCAGAGTCAGGAAAGGTAAATGTAGAAATTAGTGAGAGCTGTTGTTGCAGGGAGGTGGTAAGTTGTGGAAAATTAATAGCATTAGTATTTCTGCGGGTTAGAGTAGGCTTGCATGATTTCAGTGTCAGTGACCTTGTGGCAGTGGAGGAGAGCGAGAGGGTAATGAGATTGTGATCAGAGAGAGGGAAGGGAGTGTTAGTAAAATCAGAGACTGAGCACAGCCTGGTGAAAACAAGGTCAAGGCAGTGGCCTTCCTCATGAGTAGAGGAGTCAGACCACTGGGAGAGGCTGAGAGAGGAGGTTAGAGAGAGAAGTTTGGAAGCATGCAAAGATGGTGGACTGTCAATAGCAATATTGAAGTCACCCAGGATGACAGTGGAGATGTCAGAGGATAAGAAATGGGTGAGCCAATCAGAGAAATCTTCTAGAAATTGAGTTTTGGGAAGCCCAGGTGGGCGATAGATAGCAGCAACACGCAGAGAGAAAGGGGAAAAAACCCTAATAGAGTGAACTTCAAACGATGTAAATGTGAGTGAAGAAACAGGTGGTAGAAATGAGTATGTGAAGTCTTGTGACAGTAATATACCAACCCCACCTCCTTTACAGTTACCAGGCCTGGAGGTGTGAGTGAAGTGGAAACCACCATGTGACAGTGCTGCAGGCAAGGCCGTGTCTGATTGTGTGAGCCAGGTTTCTGTAACTGCCAGCAGGTTGAATTTGTGAGAGATAAAGAGGTCATGGATGGATGTTAATTTATTGCAAACAGAGTGTGCATTCAATAGGGCACATTTAAGTTGTTTGGAGTGTGGTGGGAGGCATGTGATCTTTATGAGGTTAGCCGAATTTCTAGGCATACAACCAGTAAACTCTGAGTGGGACAGGTGGTTTGGTGATATGTCACCAGCTAATAAGATTAGAAAGGAGAGATAGATAAAGGTGATTTGTGTTTTTTTGTATTGTTGGTGGGATGTGGATGTGAAAGTACAAGTAGAGAAGTAAGTAAAGAGCTCATGAGTTTTTAGAAGAGGGGAGTGAATAATAGAAGAGGCAATGTGAGTGGTGAGTGTCAGGGACATTACAGGATGAGTGAAGTTTTTTGAAAATTCCATGTAATGAAATGAGAAGTAGCAGTTTGGTGAGTAAGATGTAATAAGGGGATTTTTGTAAGAACTTACCTTTCGAACCCCTTTCTCTGAGTCCAGTCCGGTGACACAGCTCACGATGGGATGTAGGAGGGTCCGCCAGGAGCCAGGCACCTATGCTTCTAATTCTTTGGGAGCAGGCTCCTCCCTACTGTATCCCATAATGCTCCAGTTAAACTTCAACAGCACACTAGGATACATAACTCAGTACAATGCCTGAACATCATATATGCAACTTATAACACATAACATGGCAACCATGAACGGTACAACTTACTGAGCGTTAGGGAGGGATCGCTGTGTCACCGGACTGGACTCAGAGAAAGGGGTTCGAACGGTAAGTTCTTACAAAAATCCCCTTTTCTCTTTCGTCCAGTCCGGTGACACAGTTCACGATGGGACGTTCACGAGCCAGTCCTTTGGAAGGGTACGCTCAGACTGCCAGTTCTCATCACTTCCCGTCCAAATGAAGCGTCCTCCGACGCGAACTCATGAAACCTGTAGAATTTTGTAAAGGTGTGAACAGAGGACCAGGTGGCACCATGCCTCACCGCCCACGAAGTAGCAACTGACCTTGTAGTATGGGCGTTTATGCGAGATGGCACAGGTCTACCTGCCTTACAGTAGGCAAACGCAATAGTTGATCTCAACCAGCGGGCTATAGTCTGCATTGAAGCAGGCCACCCAATCTTATGTACATCGTACAAAACCAACAGCAAATCTGATTTGCAAACATCCTTTACTCTACTGATATAGATTCGCAATGCGCGAACCACATCCAACTTTTTCAAACTGTCCCTATTCCTCGTTCCCTCAGGCAGGGAAAAACCTGGGAGCACAATGTCCTGATTTAAATGAAATGCGGAAACCACTTTAGGTAAAAATTTTGGTACTGTCCTAAGTACAGCCCTGTCATCATGAAAAATCAAAAATGGTGACTTTCAAGACAAGGCACCCAATTCTGACACACGCCTAGCCGAAGCAATGGCCAATAAAAAAAGTAAGCTTCCAGGTGAGGTACTTGAGATCAGCCGATCTCAGTGGCTCGAAAGGAGGTTTCTGCAGCATGGAAAAAACAAGAGATAAGTCCCATGGTGCAACCGGCTGCCTGTAAGGAGGCTTAATCCTGGCCACACCCTGTAAAAAGGTTTGTACCTCCGGCAACAGAGCCACTCTCTTTTGAAAGAAAATGGAAAGCGCCGAAATTTGAAATTCAGAGACTGCAAACTTAACCCCGACGACATGCCATCCTGTAAGAACTCCAGTAGCCTCGCTACCTTAAACCTGGAGGTAGGAACTCTCTGCCTTTCACACCACCTGATGTAGATCCTCCACACCCTGTGGTAATTGGCCGCAGACACCGGTTTTCTGGCCCTTAGCATGGTCTGTATGACCTCTTCTGAAAACCCCTTTTTTCTCAATAAGGAGGATTCATACGCCACGCCGTCAAATTTAGACGAGCTAGGTCCTGGTGCAGAAATGGCCCTTGGCTTAACAAGTCCGGCTGAAGAGGAAGTCGCCACGATTCCGTCGATAATCTCAGTATGTCTGAGTACCATGACCTCCTGGGCCAATCTGGTGCAACCAGAATGCCCGGTACTCTCTGGTTCTTTATCCTCTTCAACACCCTCGAGATCATTGGGAACGGGGGGGAAGATGTAGACCAGATTGAAAGACCAAGGAATTGTCATGGCATCCACTGCCCAAGCCGACGGATCCCTCGACCGAGAGCAAAATCTCGGCACTTGACAATTGGTCCTGGATGCCATAAGGTCTATGTCTGGCAGTCCCCATCTGTCCACCATCTTCTGAAACACCTCCCGATGGAGTGACCACTCCCCCTCCAGCAGGTCCGCCCTGCTGAGATAGTCCGCCTCCACATTCCGGATCCCCGGAATGAAAATGGCTGACAGTGCTGGAACCTGTACCTCCGCCCAGGTGAAGATTCTCACAATCTCTGCCATCGCCATCTTGCTCCGAGTACCGCCCTGGTGATTTAAGTATGCCACTGTAGTGGCATTGTCGGATTGTACTCGTACTGGCAAACCTTTCAGAAATTCCTCTGCTTGGCACAAGGAATTCCATACCACTCTCAGTTCCAGTATGTTTATGGGAAGACTGGATTCCTCCTCTGACCAAAGGCCCTGCAATCTCAGGTGAAGCACCACTGCCCCCCAGCCCCTGAGACTGGCATCCGTCGTAATGACCAACAAGTCCCAGGAGCAAAGGGACCGCCCCATCTGCAGAGTCTCTATATCCGTCCACCATTCCAGGGACATTCTTGCCTCCTGAGACAAGACCAGCCGTTCCTTTTTCATTGTCTTGGCATTGCCGGACCAGCATGCCAGGTTGTTCCATTGGAAGGACCTTGAATGGAATCTGGCAAACTGCAGCGTCTCGAAGGTCCTACCATTTTGCCCAGCAGCCTTACTCCCTGCCACACCATCGGTGCAGGGGCCCGGAGATTTGTCAGCACCATCTGCCGAATCTCCACCGCTTTGGGGTGTGGTAAGAACACCCTGTGAAGGTGTGTGTCCAAAATTACCCCGAGGAACTGCAAACTCTGTGTAGGTGTTAGATGTGACTTGGGAAGGTTTAGCACCCAACCCTGTTCTTGCAGGAACTGCGTCGGAACACTCAGGTGTTCCTGAAGTTTTCCCGCCGACTCCGCCTTGAATAAAAGGTCATCCAAAAAAGGAATAACTACTATTCCCTTTAGACGGAGAGCTGCAGCCATGACCGCCATCACATTTGTGAACACTCTCGGAGCCGTTGCCAAACCAAACGGCAGTGCCTGAAACTGCCAATGGTCTTCTCCAATTGCAAACCTTAGGAGAGCTTGGTGATCCTTGAAAATGGGCACATGGAGATATGCATCCTGAATATCGACCGATGCCAGAAACTCCCCCGGCTCTATGCTCAGGAGCACAGAGCGCAGAGACTCCATTCTGAAGTGATCTACCCACAAATGAAGATTTAAAGACTTTAAATTTAGTATAGGCCTGAAAGACCCGTCTGGTTTGGGGACTAGGAACAGGATTGAATAAAACCCTTGTTTTCTCTCCTCCTGGGGAACCGGAATCACTACTCCCTTCTCTTTGAGAGACACAGCTGCCCCCCAACAGAGCGGACCTTAGTGATGCTGTCCGCGGCAAGGGTGTAGAAAGAAATCTCTTGGGTGGCATGCCCCTGAGATTTATCCGGTAACCTTCGGAAAGATGGAAAGGACCCAAGGATCCACTATGGATTCTCTCCACCTGTCCCGAAAATGTAGGAGGCGACCCCCCACTCTGAGCCCAGAACGGGGAGTCCCCGCCCCGTCATGCAGAGGACTTGTCATCCCCCTTGGCTGCATGCTTTTTTGTAAAGGCACCAAAACGGCCTTTGGAAGCCTTTGCTCTGCCGGCCTGAAATCTGCCACGGCCAGACTGTCCTCTGTTGGACGCCCCGCCTCGAAATGGCGGCCGAAAGGACGGCTTAAAAACTCCAAACTTGGAGCCTGAACTCTTGGAAGTAGTGGGAAGAAAAGTACTCTTGCCCCCAGTAGCCTGCTTGATAATGGCTTCCAGCTCCGAGCCAAACAATAACTCCCCCTTAAAAGGCAAGTTTTCAAGGGACTTCTTGGACTCACTATCAGCTTCCCAAGCTTTGAGCCAAAGAGCCCTTCTAGTAGACACTGAGGTTACAGACACTCTGGACGCCATTTTAGCTCCTTCCTCACCAGCCTCACAGACATGCTCTGCGGCAGATCTCAATTTCTCCGCCAGAATAAAAGCCTTTGAATTTTGGTGGAGCAGCCCAGCAAGCTCCTCCGCCCACTTAATCATGGCTTTTGTGACCCAAGCAGACGCGATAATGGGTCTCAAGGTATAACCCACACCTTCAAAAATAGCCTTCAAGCAGCCTTCCACTTTTTTGTCCACAGGGTCCTTAAAGGCAGCACCCCCCTGGACCGGCAAGGCAGTGGCTTTAGACAGTCTAGCAACTGATGCATCCACTAATGGGGCTTTTCCCCATAATTTGGTATGCTCCTCTGGCATAGGGTACATATTAGCATACCTTTTTGCCATCAACAATCTCTTATCAGGAGTCTTTCCTGCCTCATTTAAAAGAGATGACATTCCCTCATCAGAGGGAAAACACACAGGGTCCCTGCGACTCTTTTTAAACACACAAGAGACAGGAGTCTTTTCCTCCTCTGCAAGATTCAAAGTCTGCTTAACAGCCACAATCAAATCCTCAATGCCTGAAGTTAAAGCCTCAGCTTCATCATTCATGTCCCAACTCCAGTTCTCCTCACACCCACCATCATCATCAGGATTTTGTAAACTGCTCCATCAGGGCAGTCATTTTATGAACTCCCTGGGCAGTATCCTGCATAGCCTGCAGCAAAATGGGGTCCCCCTGAGCCGGGGTAAGTGACCACCCAAACACCTGAGACGAAGTAAAGTGGCCAGGAGACCCTATCAAGGAATCCTTCTACCTATTCAAAGCCTCAGTAAGAGCATTCATAGACCTGCCCAGAGCCAAAGCCCACGCAGGTTCAGCTATCTCTGGTCTGGGGGCGCGTGACCCACTGGGAACAGCTTCACAGGCAGGGCATAAATCCCCCTGATCCTCATGTTCACATGTAAATTTAGCATCACACTTTTTACAGTAAATAAACATGTCCAGCGCTCCCTCCTCCACAGCAGCAGAAGTAAAACCCTCAGCCATGTATTTAACACAATGCAAATGAACAGGCACCGCACAGAGCAATGTATCAGTGTACTTATCTTAGCTGTAGTCCTGTCAGCGATCAGCGAGGGAAGCGCTTCTGTGAAGAGACTGGAGTCTGTGTAAAATCACCCTGTCAGCTCCGCAGCACGGTGAAAAAGGCGCCAAACACAGAGCAGGAAGAGACCAAGTCTCTGCATCAGCAGGGAGACCAGCCCATCTGGTGCTTTCTCCCCCTTCAGCCACTCCCGCAGATGTCTCTCTCACCTCCTTGTACCTCCCTCAGTGGGACCACAATGGAGTTGTCCAGCAGCGCCAGACTCCTGTAAGGGACTTCACTTCCCTGGCGGGATTTCCGTCCCTAAACCCTTCAAGATGGCGGGTGCCATCGAGGGGGGGTCCGTCCCCCAAGATCCCCTTCTGCAAGGAGCCGGTTAGGACACCCCCGGGGCCCAGGAAAGTCTCTATCCTAAAGAGACTAAGCGCTGTGCAGAGGGAATAAAAAGGTGTCCCTCTGCACACAGAGAGCTGACAGGACGCGCTTCTGTCAGCCTCTGCTGCGCTCTCAGTGTGTATGCACTTCTGTGAGAAGCGACACACTGGCAAACCTGGTCTAGCTAGTGCATTAATAAAATAATAAAAAACCTAACTATTCTGAAAAAAATCCAAAGAAAACTAACTGAAGCATTATGGGATGCAGTAGGGAGGAGCCTGCTCCCAAAGAATTAGAAGCATAGGTGCCTGGCTCCTGGCGGACCCTCCTACATCCCATCGTGAGCTGTGTCACTGGACTGGACGAAAGAGAAAATGTGTATTTACCTTGCTTGATGTTGTTCAATGTTTTTAACTGTTTTTTTAACTGTGCTTTAAAAGTAATATCACTTTGTAATTTATCACTTAAGCAGCCCATACACGGTCCGTTTAACGGATCCGTTTGGGACTTAAATAGTACACATCGAATCGGATCGCATCCCTAGTGCATGCAGTGTGCATGCACTGCGATCCGATCCGATGTGTACCTAGTACAAAAATTATGTACAGCACATACTTTTTGTACCGTACTATGTGATGCGCAGGAGCGCGCATCGCATAGTACAGAACGGAGCCGTACACAACGGACCGTGTATGGGCTCCATTAGTATATTTCTAATTTAGAGAACTGCCCAGGCAGAGGACTGCCATGTGTACACACGTTAGATGTGCCTTAAGATCCTATACATGATCTGATCAGATAGGATCGTGGATAGGATCTTAAGGCACATCCAATTTGCATTCTATCTTGACTATATTGTGCAGATCTGCACTATATAGGCAAGGCAGCCAAGACTTTCTGGCTTCCGATACGTGAACGCGCATCGGGATCGGATCTGGATCGCAAGGGTTAAAACCCTTGCGATCTGCATCCAATGCCGATCCAATGTTGACAATATCGTCAACATCGGAAAGGAAATCGGACCGTGTGTACACAGCATTATAAGTGAAGATATATACCAGGTCTGATTAGAAGAGGCAACAGCTGAGGTCACATGACCAGCTAATCAAAGGACATCAATTAGCTTGTTTTAAATAAACTCTAGCCAAAAATATATACCCCAATAAATTAGGCCTCACTGACAACAGCTTCAAACAGGTTCTGCAAAGGCTAGAAACATCCTTAACAATACAACACTGGTTCTGCAATTGCCATAATTAAGATTAGCAGTTAAAGTGATTTCAATAGACAAATGAAAAGTCACATACATGGAATAATTACTGCAAGACCTCAATAGGAGTATATGCAGAGCGCTGGTACTTGTAGTGATGACAAATGAAAAGTCACATACATGGAATAATTACTGCAAGACCTCAATAGGAGTATATGCAGAGCGCTGGTACTTGTAGTGCTGACAAATGAAAAGTCACATACATGGAATACTGATGCCATGATGCGGTGTACTTGGTCTGCAACAATATTTTAGGAAGGTGATACGTGTCAAAGTAAGGAAGATATGCATCTAGCTTCCTTACTCAATACAGACTTAAAATAATAAAAGCATAGTACACAGGGTGTTAGAGCAGCCACTGCAGCAGTGATGTCTTCTCAAGGCTCACACAGGGAAAATGGAGTTATTGGAGTGCCACAGTGCTGTAAGGCTATGGCCCAAATGATTGATATCTCATCTTATTGAACGGTATTCAAAACCTGTACAGTGGTTTTTCCTTGCCGAAAATAAGCCATCCTCACCATCAAACCCCCTCGCTGTATTCAATATAAGGGTAGATTCCTCGCTGTGAGAGGCCTGTGAGAATCCCGTTGAAGCGAGTCTGCCGCATTTTATTGCGAGCCTCGCCATTTTAATGGCCACACTCACCGTTCCACCTCGCCTCAGGTAACAGACAAGGAGGCAAACGGCGAGTGAACCAGATTCATTGAATACCCTGTCAGAGAGCTATCGGCACTTCAGGGAATTGAATACCACTCAATGTCTTACATCACACGTATTGTATATATATTATATAAAACCTACAATGGTTTGGAATCAACATGTAGACTAACCTCCCTGCTCACATCTATTAAATTGTAGGCATTTCCAATACACACTCCAGGGAGATTTTTGCCCTGTACAGATCACCATGTCATAAATCAAAACAGTCTTGCAGAACACATTAAGATCCAATTAAGAAAACTAGTACAGATCTCCATGAGAAAAGTAATTGTATTCTGCCTTTATAATATCCCCTTTGTTACACCAGGTATATATATACACAGAGGTTTCCTCATACATCTCGGGCCTTATTCTGATTACTTCGCTACCCCGTGTGTTCGCATGGGGGAATGATGTTTAGTGCCTGCGCATTTTTGCACATGTGCAGACACTTGGTGCGAGTGGGCACGGCGAACTGCTTGTTAAGGTTGCCAGCTTGCAGCACCTGTATATGCATACACTGTAAATATAAATATATAAAGAAATAAGCGGCACTCGGAGACTGCAGAAGCAATGTAGTGAATGGATATTTAATCCATGTGCAGTGAAGACAACGTTTCGGAATTCGGGGGCCCCGTCGTCAGGTCAGGGGCCCCTGAGCTCCGAAACGTTGTGTTCACTGCCCATGGATAAAATAGCCATTCACTACATTGCTTCTGCAGTCTCCGAGTGCCGCCGCCTACTATTACTACTACTGCTACTGCTACTACTACTCTAAAGATCCTGGGAATTAAACAAAGATACATATAATTATTTAAAATAAATGTTATCTTAGCAAGTGGCATTGACTGATGATACCTAAACAAAATGAGGGAACCCTTGTATCTAGCTAGATTGCCCACACTGTGTTGAATTCTCATATGCTGCTCATAAACAAATGCGAAGGGCAATGGATGGACCACCGCCACCATAACCTTGTATTTGTTACCGTTTCAAAGCCTCGATGAGGATGGTCTGGAAAGCCTGCTGGCCGACCACCTTTGAATTCATCCAGCATCAGGAATGGATCCAGATTTCTTAGCTAGAGTAAAAATAAAACAGAAAATAAATACTCATTATCCTAAACAATAATGTGTCCTAAATGAACACAATAGCAAAGTTTTCAAATAAAATAAACAAAACACACAGCTATAGGAAAAAGCTCTGACCCCATCCAGAATATTTAAACCCCATGAAGTTATGGGTTCTTGCGCAGATTTTTAAGATCTACAGCCCATGAAAATCAAATCCATTGTGCAGATGACTCTTAATCCAGCTCTTTCATTGGCTTTCACAGGTGTCAATACAAAGGTCTACAGTTTGTAGGTACACCGTCAATAGCGCAATAGCAAAAAAGGTCTACATGAAAAGGTCGAGATTGACAAAAGGTCAACACATGAAAATGTTGACACAAATTTGTGTGTCAAATGTCGACACCTGTGTAGTGCGTACCATCGCTTCGGGCATGGTGCCTCACTCCACTAACAATGCCCTTGGTACACTTTACCATTCCCAATTCAATTCCACGTGGATGTTAAAGTATGAAAATGTCAAAAACAAATTGGGGAGGGGAAAACAAAGTGGAAAACTCACGTCAACATTTTTCTTGTGTCGATCTATTGTCAATGTTGACCTAGAGACACTGTAGACCTATCGACTGGATACCGGATTTTACAGCTTAAAAAGCCAAGCACTAAAGTAGAAAGAAAGGGGCCAGTGCTGAAACAGACCTAAAAATAAGCAGTATTAGCAACTGGACGCAGGAACAGTACCCTATAATGATGTAATTGAGAAATAGTTTTGTTACTCCACACGTACAATAAAGGGGTTGTAGCTGGGCCCATAGGGTACGGATGGTGTAATGGATAGCATTACTGCCTCACAGCACTGAGGTCATGGGTTCGATTCCCACCATGGCTCTAACTGTGTGGAGTTTGTATATTCTCTCTGTGTTTGCGTGGGTTTACTTCGGGTACTCTGGTTTCCTCCCACAGTCCAAAAATATACTGGTAGGCTAATTGGCTCCCACCAAAAATTAACCCTAGAATGTCTGTGTGTGCGTGTAAATGTGGTAGGGAATATATATTGTAAGCTCCACTGGGGCAGGGACTGATGTGAATGTTGACGCTGCAGAATGTAAACGCTGCAGAATATGTATGCGCTATATAAGAAACTGTTAATAAATAAATAGGGTAGGTTACTATATAACAATGTGACTCTATATGAAACACTAATGGTAAGCAGAAAAACAGGTACCAGACTCGCAGACAATTTGATTCTGGAGAAAAGTCATGTTATGGCACAGCAACTGGCATAAACCCAGATGATGTTAAACATTACCTGGTAAAAATAGAACCAGCTTAAGTAGGGAAAACATGACTTATGATCCACCCAAATAAATGATCCTCTGTCAGTATACATTATAATGAAAATAAATAAAAACACACACATAAAACATATACATGTAGTTACACCATAGTGTTTTAGTGTTTATGTTGTGCACTGCTGCAGAGACTCACTGTTTCTATCTGACCCAAAGGCCAGTGTTTCTTGGGAGGGAGGTGGTAAGAGGAGCACTGTGGTGATCAGCGAATGAATAAATGTTGTGCCCATGCTATCTTACCATTGTTGTAGGGCGGCCCTGGGCAAAACAATGCACTGAGGCCCCTACCCACCCATTTATGGGAATGAATATGAAAAAATGATAATAATCAGAACATGAAACATTACCAGAATACACACTTAGCACACACACACACACACACACACACACACAATACAACATCTTAATGGGTTTACAAATTGCATTCCCCTAAACAAACTTTAATCTCCACGATCTCTTTTTTATCAGATAAGGTGATGTTTCTCACACCCCATATTTGACCTGGCTACGCAGTTGTACTACTCTCCTACATTCTTTAGTCACTAATAGAAATCATATCATACTAGCGTCTGCCCGCGACTTCACTCGTGTATCCATGGTAATCTGTTATTGCTCCACTGAACTAGCACACATCCAGTGTAAGGCATCTGGTTGTTCCTGTACTGCAGGCATGTCCAAACTGTGGTCCTCCAGCTGTTGTGAAATTACACATCCCAGCATGCCTTGCCATAGTTTTAGCATTCCCTAATAGTAAAACTGTGGCAAGGCATGATGGGACTTGTAGTTTCACAACAGCCGGAGGGCCATAATTTGGACATGCCTGCTGTATAAAGAAAACACACCTCAGTTTCTTTCTAGGTCACTAAGGTATACAAAAGTAAAAAAGTGCTACAAATAATAAAATCCTATACTCAGACCCTTACAGTATTATTGGATGTATAGAGAATATAACATAACAATAATAATATTCATTCATTTACACATGCACGTAGTCGCTCATGGACATGCACAAACCGGACGTTTGCATAATGATGGACAGGCAGGTGGCAGTCTCAGCGTTTTATGGGCATGCCTACATAGACACCACATGACAGCGCCCGCCCCAAAATTTCCAGGCTATGCCTTAATGCCCAGACTTGCAAGTCTGGAAAATTCTCGGGATTGCCGGTGTTTAGTGCCAGCTCCCTCTCCTCCGCTGCACCTCCACCTCACCTCGCCCCCCGGCTGTTGTATTACAGCCTGTGGCGCTGGCTTATGACAAGTCGGGTTGCCACATGCAGGGACGGGGCGCCAAAGCGCAGGGCGGGAAAGCGGCTGATGGTTCAGCGGCACTGCCCGGACCCGGGGACACAGTGGTGGGGTTTTTTTTAGGGAGCGCTCCCCAGAAAACACTCGCCCAGTGGGGAGCGCTCCCTAAAAAAACAACCCACCACTGAAGGGGTTAACAGTGTTCGCAAGTACTCGCTGTAGCGCATATTTTACCCAAAATTGTGGCCCGGAGACTCAGTTTTCCACAGTTTTGTGTGTGATTTCATGCAATTGAGGTAGGGGGGCCACAAACAGATATCTTGCTTAGAGCCCCATGAGGTCTACATCACATGTCACAATAGTGTTATCTGCACAGATGCTACAAAACAATAGATCTTGGTCACACAGGAATGCGCAAAATCTATCATACGGAGAACCGAGATTTTTCTGTTCTGTTCTATGCAATTAAATGCAAACTATAAAGTGATTATAGGGAGACAGATCCCATTTGCAGCAGTAACATTGGAGTCGTACGTGGAGTGGATGCACTTAAGTCAGGGCTTGACAAATTTCTAAAAAATCTAGGAGCCAGGATGAAAATGTAGGAGCCAGAAAAAAAAATAGTGACAGTGTGCGCCAAAAAGTAACACCATAATGCCTATTACATATGTCACATACCACAATGCCCATTACACATTATGCCACACTCCGAAAAACCTTTTGCATACTATACCACACACAATAATGGCCATAACATATACAACACACACCGCAATGCCCATTACATGGTGAACCAAACACCGTAATGCCCATTACATATAATACCACACAACGTAATGCCCATGGCATATTATGCCGCAGTGTTGCTTACTTACATGCTCATTGCTATGGGTTTCTGGCTTGATGCCAGGCAGGGGCAGACTGAGAAAAAAAAATGACGGGTGGGGGGTGCCTCTGGTGTCTGGTGCCTCGTGCCTCTGGTGTCTGGTGCCTCTGGTGTCTGGTGCCTCTGCGTGAGCAGCGGGTCCCCGTGGCTGATTATGCTATCAGCATTTACAATAGCCTCGGGTGCCCCTGTTAAAACAAAGACACTTAAACAGATGGCCCCGCAGTGGTATATTATGTTCAATATAACAGCCAGCACGGCGGCAGCCCGGCAAAGCGGTGCACAGCTCTCCCGGCTGCCGCTGCATCAGAGCAGGTCCACAGTGCACCTATTTCAAAACTCAAGCACGGAGCAGCATTGGTTGCTCCCGATTAGCTTGTGAGCCGCCTTGACTTATGTAATAGTCGCGCCGCGGACCTGCTCTGATGCAGCGTTTGCCGGGAGAGTTGTGCACCGCTCTGCCGGGCTGCCTGCTATAATGAACATAATAACACGCCGCGGCACCATCTGTTTACGTGGTCTGAAACGGGCACCCCAGGCTGCTGTATGTGCTGAAAGGATAGCAAGCCACGGGGATCCGCTGCTAACGCAGAGGCTGCTGCCAGCTCCCTGCCTCTCCATGTCCCTCTCCCGGCAGCTGGGAGAGTTGTGCCCTGCTCTGCCGGCTGCTGTCGCGGTGGCTCTTACCGTATAACCCACAGCGGGGCCCGCTGCTGTAAATCCACTACTCTGCCTGGGGGTTCTGCTTCCTGGCAAATCTGGTCGCCAGGAAGCAGAATCTGGTCGCCATGGCGACCTGGCCCCCGGGTTTTGTCGAGCCCTGACGTAAGTGATTGTTGGCCTATTTAAACCACACTGTTTGATTCACTCTTGTTGTTCACACATTGAAAAAGAGGCTTAGCGCCTGGAAAACGTCGGTCTTCATGTGACAATATCACAATACAATTCATTTGTTTCACCAAACCCGAGAGTGCCGCCTTTCCGCACTTTAATTCATTACAGGGGAACTCCCATAAGGTGTAATATACCTGCTCAAAAAAATAAAGGGAACACTTAAACAACACAATGTGTGATGTGATGCGATGCACGCTATCGAAGGGTGTATGTGGACCTTTAGACTGAGAGCAGACGAATTAAGAACTGTACAAGAAACACATTAGTAGAGATTATATCAACTACTGTCATTGTTTTTGGGTGTGTAAAAGAAACACCTAAGCCAGGGGGGTCAATGGATGGCATTCAGTCTGAAAACCTTTTGCCACTCAATGCATTTACACTGCTACACTGCTTTTGTGCCTTTCCTAAGCATAATGTTGGATGGCATACTGTTACAAAGAATATAATACAATTATTTCAGTACAGATTGGATTTATTATTCTCTAAGCACCAATAATAGTCAAATTACACATTAAAGAGACAAAAGATTGCCCTCATAATCCCCCTCCTCCCAATAACATCCTTAAAGCCCAAACAGTACAATGGTCATCAACCGTAAATAGCATTTACATGAGGTAGACATTAGGGGGCAATTCAGTTGTTGATTGCTGCCATTGCTTCGTTCTACACTGACCAACAGCAATTCAATTGTTTGTACCAATGAGCACCCATTACAGTACGCACCCAACTCAGGTGGTCAGAGGTAATGCACTCAAAGCCCAGCAGTATTCATAAATTTATCCGGTTTACATGGCTAAACTCAATGAATTTTTGCTTGAAATAGCCAATACATAATGGGTGCCAACAACACTATTGCACATTCTCCATTTGGATTACTGACATTATGATGTCAAAGTATGACCGATGTCACAGATCTGTACTATTCATGCGCAGTACAAGTGCAGCGCACATGCAAACTGATGGTGTGACGCTCAGGTGTCACAAGATGGTTATATAGCATAAATGTGCTGATGGTGTGAAGCTCAGGTGTCACAAGATGGTTATATAGCATAAATGTGCTGATGTTGTGACGCTCCGGTGTCACAAGATGGTTATACAGCCAAAATGTGCCGATGGTTTGACGCTCCGGTGTCACAGGATGGTTATATAGCATAAATGTGCTGATGGTGTGACACTCAGGTGTCACAAGATGGTTATATAGCATAAATGTGCTGATGGTGTGACGCTCCAGTGTCACAAGATGGTTATATAGCATAAATGTGCTGATGGTATGACGCTCCGGTGTCACAAGATGGTTATACAGCATAAATGTGCTGATGGTGTGACGCTCCGGTGTCACAAGATGGTTATACAGCATAAATGTGCCGATGGTTTGACGCTCAGGTGTCACAAGATGGTTATATAGCATAAAAGTGCTGATGGTGTGACGCTCAGGTGTCACAGGATGGTTATATAGTATGAATGTGCTGATGGTGTGACGCTCCGGTGTCACAAGATGGTTATATAGCATAAATGTGCTGATGGTGTGACGCTCAGGTGTCACGAGATGGATTATATAGCATAAATGTGCTGATGGTGTGACGCTCGGGTGTCACAAGATGGTTATATAGCATAAATGTGCAGATTGTGTGACGCTAAATGTGCTGATGGTGTGACGCTCCAGTGTAACAGGATGGTTATATAGCATGAATGTGTTGATGGTATGACGATCCGGTGTCACAAGATGGTTATACAGCATAAATGTGCTGATGGTGTGACACTCGGGTGTCACAAGATGGTTATATAGCATAAATGTGCCGATTGTGTGATGCTAAATGTGCTGATGGTGTGACGCTCCGGTGTCACAGGATGGTTATATAGCATAAATGTACCGATGGTGTGACGCTCAGGTGTCACAAGATGGTTATATAGCATAAATGTGCTGATGGTGTGACACTCAGGTGTCACAAGATGGTTATATAGCATAAATGTGCTGATGGTGTGACGCTCAGGTGTCACAAGATGGTTATACAGCATAAATGTGCTGATGGTGTGACGCTCAGGTGTCACAGGATGGTTATACAGCATAAATGTGCTGATGGTGTGACACTCAGGTGTCACAAGATGGTTATATAGCATAAATGTGTTGATGGTGTGACGCTCAGGTGTCACAAGATGGTTATACAGCATAAATGTGCTGATGGTGTGACACTCAGGTGTCACAAGATGGTTATATAGCATAAATGTGCTGATGGTGTGACGCTCAAGTGTCACAGGATGGATTATATAGCATAAATGTGCCGATGGTGTGACGCTCAGGTGTCACAGGATGGTTATATAGTATGAATGTGCTGATGGTATGACGATCCGGTGTCACAAGATGGTTATACAGCATAAATGTGATGATGGTGTGACGCTCAGGTGTCACAGGATGGTTATATAGCATAAATGTGCTGCTGGTGTGACGCTCAGGTGTCACAGGATGGTTATATAGTATGAATGTGCTGATGGTATGACGATCTGGTGTCACAAGATGGTTATATAGCATAAATGTGCCGATGGTGTGACGCTCAGGTGTCAAACGATGGTTATATAGCATAAATGTGCTGATGGTGTGACGCTCCGGTGTCACAGGATGGTTATATAGCATGAATGTGCCGATGGTATTACGCTCAGGTGTCACAAGATGGTTATATAGCATAAATGTGCTGATGGTGTGACACTCAGGTGTCACAAGATGGTTATATAGCATAAATGTGCTGATGGTGTGACACTCAGGTGTCAAAAGATGGTTATACAGCATAAATGTGCCGATGTTGTGACGCTCAGGTGTCACAGGATGGATTATATAGCATAAATGTGCCGATGTTGTGACGCTCAGGTGTCACAGGATGGATTATATAGCATAAATGTGCCGATGGTGTGACGCTCAGGTGTCACAGGATGGATTATATAGCATAAATGTGCCGATGGTGTGACGCTCAGGTGTCACAGGATGGTTATACAGGTCGAGTATCCCATATCCGAATTTCCGTTATCCGAATTATTCCGAAAACCATACATTCCAGAAAGGGAAAAATAAATATTTTTTTTTCTAAAAACTCACTGGGGACATTTGTAACAGCATCACTGGGGACATGATATGTAACTGGCACTATATAAGTGCAAGACAATGATTGCTTGGCATTCAAATTCAGTGCTGAGATAGTACACACATTTTGTTTCATGTTTTGAAACCTTGTTTTTTGAACAAATAAAATATATTTGTGTGTATTTTATGTGGTAATAAAATATATTTGTGTGTATTTTATGTGTTTATACAGCATAAATGCAAGATACATCAAAATACATCATTGAAATATTAAAATATTCCGAAATACGGAATAATCCGTTATCCAAAATTCTCCTGGTCCCGAGCATTTTGGATAAGGGATACTCAACCTGTATAGTATGAATGTGCTGATGGTATGACGATCCGGTGTCAAAAGATGGTTATACAGCATAAATGTGCTGATGGTGTGACGCTCAGGTGTCACAGGATGGTTATATAGCATAAATGTGCTGCTGGTGTGACGCTCAGGTGTCACAGGATGGTTATATAGCATAAATGTGCTGCTGGTGTGACGCTCAGGTGTCACAGGATGGTTATATAGTATGAATGTGCTGATGGTATGACGATCCGGTGTCACAAGATGGTTATATAGCATAAATGTGCTGATGGTGTGACGCTCAGGTGTCACAAGATGGTTATATAGCATAAATGTGGTGATGGTGTGACGCTTCGGTGTCACAAGATGGTTATATAGCATAAATGTGCCGATGGTGTGACGCTCAGGTGTCACAAGATGGGTATATAGCATAAATGTGCCGATGGTGTGACGCTCAGGTGTCACCATTTTGACCTTTTAAATTAAAATGTGCCCTCGCGATTGAAAAATGTGCCCTTCCCATGGTCAGCACCCTGCCCTATTCTTTTGCATTCTTTTGCCACAATACACTTTTGAAAAATCCCATTTGAGTGCCGCCTCTTCCATTCCTCTTTCTAATTATATATATATATATATATATATATATATATATATATATACACATACACACACCATAGTCTTGTATGTAACTCACATTACTTCGAATAAGGAAGACGATAACTGTACAATCTTTGTAAATGAGTGCCACTACAAGACTATGGTATGTGTGATTGCTGGGCTAAGGCGACAGTGATTATAGGGGGCACCCATTCAAGTTACAGTATGCTGTTTTGAGTGCCGCATTGAGGGCCCTGGAGCAAGTAACTCTTTGGCATTTACCCAAGTACTGAGTGCCAAACCCTACCTGTGCGATATATATATATATATATATATATGTGGGTTGTAGTGGTACTAGTGCTGTTTCTCCCCCACTTCTTGGATTTAAAAACCGTCTTTAATGATACACTGTCTGGTGTTTAAATCGATGGTACACTCCCCCTGTCTTATTCCGGGGTGGCAGCTCCTTCTCCTGTGGGTTCCTGTTTCCACCACTAACCTGTCCTGACGAAGGGGGAGACCCCGAAACGTAGACGGACGTTTTCTATGACTGAATAAACAGTCTCTTTTTTCACCTGAAAAAGACCCTGAGTGCCCTTTGTTCTTATCTGCATATATATATATATATATATATATACAATTGTAGTTCAGCCCAGCACTCGCTCCTGCGTCCAACCACCCTGGGTGCCCTCTGGGAGAATTTGTAGATCACAACAGCTATACAAGCAGCGGCACTCCAAAGGATTTTAAACTGTGCTTTTAATGGTGCTCCGACGTTTCGGGGTTGCGTGACCCCGTTTTCAAGGCAAAAAAAAACACGTCGGAGCACCATTAAAAGCACAGTTTAAAATCCTTTGGAGTGCCGCTGCTTGTATAGCTGTTGTGAGATATATATATATATATATATATATATATATATATATATATATATATATATATATATGTATGTGTGTGTATCTGTTCCAATTGATTCATTCATAACATTTACAGAAAAGATTATGATACATAATAATAATTATTATTATTATTATTATTATTATTATTATTATTATTATTATTATTATTATTATTGCAACCCATTAAATATACGGTAATTCCAAGTTAGATCTATAGAGAACCGTTGTGATGTATTAAAATACAACCCTGATATATAAAGATGACACATACGGTGTAATTTCAAGTGTTGGATTTTCATATACTACAATAGTGAACAATAACAAGATATTACTTTAATCCATACAGCTATATAATACCGTGTAGCGTGTGATGTAACCTAGGGCAGTCATCCTAAATCACCACTACTGTCTAACAGAACTTTTCTATATTCTTAATCTTTATTTGTAATATATTTTTAAGAATAGGCCAAATGTAATAGAGTGTGAGAATCAGAAAAAAAAGTTTAGGAGTCTTCTAATTTTTTTTTTATATATATTTACATTTACACTGAAAAATCAGGTTGATTTTGCCATATAATTTATTGTCTCTTTAAAAAAAAATTGGAAAAGTCTCCCACATTCTGATACTCACATCCTATTATATTTGGCCCTATATGCTAATTAAATGAATATTAGAAGTTACATTAGTTATTGCTCCTAGTGCACCACGTTATACCATTGAATATACTGTACAATTCTTTTAGTTGTTCTATCAGTGCATTAGTCCCTTTCCTAAGCATAGGTCCTGCAGCCACCTCTAACTGCCAGCTGTTTCTGTGATGTCACAATACACCATGTCTGTGATGTCACAATACACCATGTCTGTGATGTCACAATGCCACAGACCACCTATATAAAGTGATGCCTGGCTGCTGCCAGTCATTTGTTGTTGACAGCTTGTGCCACAACAACAAGTATGGCTAACATTGGGGAACAAATACTGAATACTACCCCTCTATTCATCTCCAGCTTTTACCAGAGTACAAGACTGAGTATGCTACCGCCGTCCTCCCGGGAGATCTTGGATGAACTGAAACGCCTCTACTCTCATGTGATAAAGCGATGCCTGCCTGAGATCATTACTGCTATGCCACTGCAGAGCATCATGCAGAAAATTCACACAATGGCGTATGTCATCAAGAACGAGCTGCACTGGATGGACCTTACAGAGAGACACATGCTGTTTGATTTTCTGAGCCAGGTCTTACAGCTAAGGATGAACGTTAGCAGCTTCTGCAGAGACCTGATACCAGCTGTTGTAAAGGCAATGCTGGAGGCAGAGAGTGCAAACCACGAGGGAACTTGGTTTTCAGCCAGCAAAGTCCTTTTCTACTTAGCCAAGGACTACATGGAGGCCACTACTGAAGAGCTTGTGACTGCCACTAAAGACATCAGGTTCTCCTCTTCTCTGTCTATATTTACCACCCTGGCTGCTATAATGGCTTATCCCACCATGCCCTTTTACCGTAAGGTGTATTTGATAGCCGAAATATGTGAAGGCATGGTAAATGCATCTGATCCTGCCACCCAAAAGGCCTTTTCCATGTGCATCAATAATGCTGCTGTGGCCCACGGAAGCGGGGATATGAAAGATCCCAGTGTTAATCTATTCTTCAAAAAACTCTGCAAAATTCTAACCAAGTGGAGAATGCAAAATGTAGATTGTGCCGAGGCCCAAGAGGTAATAAATGCCACTATACACCAAGTGGCTACCTTACTGGCTGGCAACCAGCAGAGCCCAACACCACCCAGCTCTGATGCCAGCCATGCAGACCAGCACCCCAAGGCAATGCTCATTATTTATGGCCCTGAAGCGGTATATCAGAAAGATCTATCTGGCTGTCTGTATAATGAGAATGAAAACATGGATGATTTTGTTGAGAAAATTATCGAGACCGAGAAGTGGAGAGAAATTTTGGATCTTCTTAGACCACTATGTGACTCATACGATGCACACAACCAACAAACAAGTGTCAGCATTTGTGCAGCTCTCCTGTCCTTCCCATTGAGTCTACCAGCAGACCTACATAAAGGCTTCCTATATGATCTCTTACGCATAATGGATAATGTTGATGTCAACACTCGCCTGGAAGTTTTAGTGTTCATTGAATACTTCATGAAGACCTATCCAAAAATGGCTATACAATTCCGAAAAGCCCTTACAGAGACGTTTATGCGAGAGATAAAGAAAGAAGAAAATCAGACTTTGGTCCCCATGATCCTGAAAATGTTCCTGACCATTGCTGGACTGGATAAGAAGAAAGCTTGGCACAAATATAATAAGGACATCCTTGGCCACATCGCAAGCTATCTGAATAATAGACACCCAGCCAGCAGCCTATATGCAACTTGGCTGTTTGGCAAGCTAGTCCACCAATGCAGAAGGCTTCCACGTAGTTCCATCACAAGTCTGATTAAGGAACATTTAAACACCTTATTAATCAATCTCAACAGCTCGAACTCAGAAATGGTATTGGCTACAGTGGTCTGCCTCAACCACTGCCTTCCCCACCTAGGCTGCAGTGCCATTGTCCTGGAAGAGGGCATAGAGTTGTGGGACCCCAGGTACATATATGCAATTTATCGCATACTGGCCGAGAAACGCCTTCTTCCATGTTACAGAAGGCGTCAGAACCTATTCCCAGTGCTGCAGAGACTGAGGCCCTTGCGAGGAAAAGCCTGTAAACGTGCGACTGTGGATGAGTTACAGCCTTCCACCATCTAGCAACTTCCATCATCTGCCTGCCATCCTGTACCATCTAATATGTTAAGAAAAAAGCACTATGGGATATATAAATTAATACTGAGATCTATGCAGTAAATATATATAAAAGTGGTACCTGTACAATAATATATTAGTTAGGGTAATGTCTACACCCTTTTGGGGATTTTTTGGAGGATTATTATGGAAACAATTGTTTTTATAATGATCCTCCTAAAAATCCCCTAAAGGGTGTTGACATTATCCTAACTAATCTTTTCTTTTACCTGTGCCACTCTTATATACATTCACTGCATATATTTCAGTATTAATTTACGGCTAGACGTTTCTCCAATAAATGTCGCCGATTTATATAATTTGTTGTCTGTGATAATTGCTATGATTTTGTTATATTTAGTAGTGTTCATTCTAGCACCTGCCATCTTTGAAAACCAATGCAGTTCCTGTTCCCTGCATGGGGTGTCGCTGTCTGCTGTGGTGGGAAAGGGGAGGGGGGGGGGACCGGAAATACATGGGAGCAAATTACAATCAACATTTTGCTTAAAAATTCATAAAAACAAGAACGATTGCTTGGATAAATTTGGTAAATCAATTACTTTAACAGATTTGCCTGACCAACCACTGTCTGTTTTCTAGTATTTGGGAGCAAATGTTTGTTCCTGTGATGCACACGCGTCAGGGGAGCTCATTGCCGCAAGATTCATTTGGAGCCTCTGCTTTTCCATATAAGTGAGTGGATTGTGCGGGTGCATGCATATGCTTGCACTGTGAATCTCAGGAGCCGGCTAAGCAGCAATGCCGTAACAGGACACTTATACATACACACATATATATTAACATTTTGAGTGTGGTGGTAAAGGAATAGAGTAGGTTAAAACCTTAGAATCCCGGGCTTATTGATTATTGGCCGCCAGGATTTGTAGATAATCCTGGTCTGAAAAAAAAAAAAGACCTTGATGAATTCAAGAAATAAGTATGTAATATACAAGAAATTGTCAAAAATGACAGTGAAATACCTGCTGACTATAGTGTCTTAAATATAAATTGAAGTAGTAAGCGATTAAAAAATATTATTAAAATACAAAGGAAAACTAGTAAAATACAGTAACCGGTACTTGTGGAGTATCACGGCTCCCACGATGTGCATCGCAAGCTAAAAAATCGCATCGCATGCGATTTTGCATTGAAATGCATCCAAATGCATTGAAATGTGCAGGAAACATGTTAAATGCCCCCAAATGTAATTTTTCAGAGTGTACCACCCCCACTATCAACGCCAACCCGAAGCGTGGCGAGCGCAGCGAGCCCGCGAGGGGCGGCGGTACGCGTCCTACGACCTTTTCATACCCCCACTATCCACGTCGGCGTGGAGTTGAGCATAGAATAGTGTGGCGAGCGCAGCGAGCCACCGTGCCCAAAGCGTGGCGAGCGCAGCGAGCCCCGCGAGGGGACGCGGATACCTTCACAGGTATCCGCGTCCCCTCGCGGGCTTCACAGGTATCCGCGTCCCCTCGCGGGCTTCACAGGTGTCCGCGTCCCCTCGCGGGCTTCACAGGTGTCCGCGTCCCCTCGCCACGCTTCGGGCTCGCCACACTATTCTATTCTCAACTCCACGCCGACGTGGATAGTGGGTGTATGAAAAGGTCGTAGGACGCGTACCGCCGCCCCTCGCGGGCAGAGCCGGCCTTAGGCATAGGCAAACTAGGCAATTGCCTAGGGCATTTGGAATGCCTAGGGGCACCAGCAGCTTCTACTGATTAAAATGATATGCAGCATGCATATATTCTGTGTGTGACTGAGGCTGTATCTGCATATGAAATAGTGTATTCATGGAAATCACTGTAACATAGCATTCCGTATGCAGGTACAGCCACAGTCGCACACAGAATATAGGCATGCCACATATCATTTTAATCATTGGAAGCTCCTTGTGTAAGCTGGTCACATAACAATGCAAATGAGACGAATTTCCAGCTAAAAAGGCACCCAACGTTAGCAGAACTGGCCAGGAGCTGCATGGCCTATTGAGGCAAGATGTATGAGGAAACATCTGTATCCAAGCAGAGGCAGAGGTCACAGTGTTAGCGGCTGTGCGAGTACTGTCTGCGGGTGGGTTGGTTGTGCAATAGTGTTCGGCATATGTGTAAGGGGCATTAGGTGTGTCATGTATAAATGCATTAAAAATGTGCGACATGTGTAACAGACATTATGTGTGTCATGTGTATAAGGGCATTAATAATGTGCAACATATGTGTAAGGGGCATTATATGTGTCATTATGTGTATGAAGGGCATTAATAAAGGTTGGCATAATGTGTAAGGGGCATTATGGTTAAAAGGACATTAATAATGTGTGTCATGTGTAAGGGGCATTACTGTGTGGTATTATCAGGGGTGCCAAGAGAAAGGGGTAAGGGGTACAAATTACCCAGGCCAAAGTCTGATGGAAGAGCCCAGTGGTGGCCCCGGGCCCCCTCCCCTTAAGTGTCAGCAGCTGCAGTTCTTCTCTTCTGCCTAGCACACACTGCTTTGTGCTGGGTTGCAGTGTGGCCTTGGAGGTGCTTAACATACAATATTTTCTCAGGATTATTTTCTAAGGGTATAATGTGAATAATGTGAGGAGTAATGTACATAAGGTAAAGTGGTACTACTGTGTGATGTAACATGAATAATGTGAATAAAGTTGCACTACTGTGTGGCATAATTTGAATTGGGGGTACTATTGGGTGGCCATGCCCCTTCCCAGCAAGAACACACCCCTGTTTGGGCTGCGCACCGAATGTGTGCACTGTTTCTATTTAAAATATTGCGGGTAGGAGCACCAAAATGATGACTGCTATGATGAGGGTTGATGGTGCTGGAAAAGGGAAGCAGGGTCAGAGGCGGAACTAGTCGCGGTGCTAGGGGGCACTAGCCAAAATCTTGCCTAGGGCGTCATTTAGGCTAGGTCCGGCTCTGCTCGCGGGCTCGTTGCGCTCGCCACGCTTCAGGTTGGCGTTGATAGTGGGGGTGGTACACTTTGAAAAATGACATTTGGGGGCATTTAACATGTTTCCTGCACATTTCAATGCATTTGGATGCATTTCAATGCAAAAACGCATGCGATCGCATCGCATCGCATGCGATTTTTGCTAAAAATAGCTAAAACTGTAAAAATCGCATCTCATCCCATGCCATCTCATGCCACTACATATGGCATGCAATGGGAGCCGTGATACTCCACAAGTACCCAGTAACCTAACCCCCCCCCCCCCCCCAAACGTCACTCCAATAGAAGAAGGAACCATGTGGTACCTCCCAACATCCTAACTATGGGCATTATTCTGGTCGATGCGGTCCATTCCGAATTCTTTCGGAGGGCGCATTTTAGCCGTCTGCGCATGCGTAGGCAACGCTATGCGCATGTGCCACGCATGGTCTCCGTACTAGTTCTCACTAATACCGTACAGAAATGTCCACCGAATTGACTCGGGAAATATGGGCGTTTTTGGGCGTCATTCGGACTTACACAAGAGCGTGGTTTCAAAGTGGGAAAAACTGGGTGTAAATATGGGCGTACACGAGGGAGTGCACGAACTCTGGTAGGCATGCATTCGGACAGCACACCGACTGGAAACGAACCAACACGCATGAAATAGGGTACAAAATGCTCTGCTTCTGGACTTCTTTCTTAATTTAGGATTGCCTTCACCTGTGCTGGAACACCGTTATCATCACTGAACTAGTTCAACACAGGTGAATGCAATTATCAATTAAGATGGAAGTCCAGAAGCAGTGCATTTTGTACCTAATGGAATGGGTCATGTCAGAGGGTATGGTAATGTAGCCTTTCCTATCTACGTAGAAAAGATGCACTAAAGCAGATTTTACTGCAGACTAAGGAGGAGGAGTCGGGACTGTACAGCAGCGGAAGATAACCTTCTGGTCCCCACAGTTGTCAGAAAAGGTATGAGCTCCACCCTTCTACCTATTTATGACAAACTGCGTGTGCGAGCCCTTAAACTGAGGTCGCAATTAAGTAACAGCAGAAAAATGCGATCAGATCCTCAAGTCAAAGGAATAAGGATCGGAGAAATTACAGATGTTATAGCACTATATGCAGATGATATGCAGATTTTTCTACAAGAGGCCAATTCTCTTCAGGCTATGCTAGATTTAGTAAATAACTTTGGGGCAGTCTCAGGACTGCGGATTAATTGGGACAAGTCAAGTATGCTCCCAATATCGTGTAAAATACCCGAGGAACATAGACATTTATATCCACTGAAATGGACGATCAAGTATAAATACTCGGGAATCTGGATAACTCCAAATATGCATAAATATGTAGAATTAAATGTTGAACCAATTACAGCTGGGTTAAAAGAAAAAATACATACATGGAAAATACTACCTATAACTGTTACAGGGCGTATAAAATATGTTCAAGATGATTATACAACTATATATATATATATAGTAGGCAGGTGGGGTGTGCTGCAGCACAATAACGGAGACTGGTCAGCGTGGATAGAGGTAAAAATTTTTACTGGATAACATCAAATATCTCTGTACCGACGTTTCGGGGTCCCGTGTGCCCCGTTTTCAAGGAGGAGGTATCTCTTTCCTCCTTGAAAACGGGGCACACGGGACCCCGAAACGTCGGTACAGAGATGTTTGATGTTATCCAGTAAAATTTTTTACCTCTATCCACGCTGACCAGTCTCCGTTATTGTGCTGCAGCACACCCCACCTGCCTACTATCTGCCACTACGCTGCGAGCACCGGAGCATATTAACCCTGAAGCAGGAGTGCTGGACCACCGCTACAACCTATATATATATATATATATATATATATATATATATATATATATATATATATATATATATATATATATATATATATATATATATATATATAGACAAAAAACAAGGGTGAGAAGGAGCGCTTGATCGTGCATTAAACGATTTATTATCAGGGTTAAGAACATCAATTCCAGGTGCAGATAAATTGAACCCGTACCTAAACAAAGAACACTGTGGGCTGGTTACCACACGGCATAAACACAAATACCACGGCAAATCAGCTGGGCACCCGGGATTCCAAAGTCTCTCACAGACTGCGTCCTTTCCACACACTGGCTTGCGGTGCAGCAGAGGCGAGGATGTTTGAGAAGCAAGAGGATTCCCGGCATCAGCAAGTGAACAGCGTGAACGTCAGCAGGCCACGCCCTAACGCGTTTCGTCATGATGACTTCGTCAGAGGGCGTAGCTAATGCTTGACGTTCACTAGACTTTATACTCATGCTGCTGTCAATCAGCTTACAGAGGCCGGACCGATTCGTCCAATGGCAATATAGTGGGATGCATCTCGCACGCTCAGTAACATATTGCCTGTTAAAATACTACTACATTTGTGCCCCCAGTCTCGCGAATATATATATGGGCGACTGGGAGTCCAATACACTAATTGGGAATACCTGTAAAAATATAGTGATGCTAAAAAGATATATTGACGACGTGATAATCGCCTGGAGTGGTGATCATGCCTCTTTTGATGAGTTCATGGGCATGCTAGGTACCAATACTTATAACCTGAAATTTACATCGAACTTCCAAGAAAAAAAGATCGAATTCTTGGATGTCGTTCTAAGTGTTGAAAGATTTCCTACTGTACCTTACATAGAAACATCAACATTCTTTAAAAGTGTGGACTCAAACAGTTATTTAGATTTTGACAGCTGTCATTATGGCCCTTGGAAAAACAACATCCCTTTTTCCCAGTTTCTCAGGTTAAAAAGAAACTGTTCGGACCCATTGATGTTTGAAGAACAATCTAAGATTTATATCCAGAGGATCAAGGAGAGGGGGTACCCTACTGGTTTAATTAATGGTTCATTGGACAGAGCCAGTAAACTGGCTCGTGAGGACCTCCTTAAAACAAAAGAAGAAAGGAGAGTTGAATTAACATCAAATAATCAATCTGATTCCATTGATAGACAGAAAGAGGTAATGTTTGTAACTCGATTTAACAACAGAGAGAAAGAGTTGAACAAAATCCTCCGCAAACACTGGAATTTACTGAAACTGGACCCCAATCTTTCTGATGCCCCTAGGATGGTGTACAGAAGGGCTAATACAGTTAAATCTTTAGTTTCCAAAAGTCAGCTACAAAATCTTGATGTCAGACCTATGTCTAATACCTTCTTAGACATTAAGGGCTGCTTTCCTTGCAATAGCTGCAAAGCCTGCCAATATGTCAGCAGAGGTGCAGATATTGATGGTTCCAAGCTAAAAGTGAGGGACTTCATTAACTGTAATTCTACACATGTAGTTTACATGTTGAAGTGTGCTTGTGGATTACGCTATATTGGGAAGACTAAAAGATCACTTAAAATCAGGATTTTTGAACACCTAAGAAATATAAAGCATGGAGTCACCAATCATAGCGTACCACGACACTTCAAAGAACATCACAACTGTGATCCATCCAGTCTTACCTTTAAAGGTATAGAACTAGTTAAGAAAAACAAAAGAGGAGGTTATTGGGATAAGTTCCTTATCAGAAGGGAAACACATTGGATCCTACAGCTGGGTACTCTTATTCCAGCAGATCTTAACGAAGGCTATGAGATTACGCCTTTTATTAATTAATCGATGTTTTAATGATTTTAGTATAAACTTACTATTTTTTAATATGGTCCTTTTTTAAACAATGCTTTTTATGTCTTTTAATGCTTTTTTATACAATATCGATTGTACAGTGTGATGCATCTTTCACTCCCTCTTGTGATTTTTATGAGATATATGCCGTGATTTTAATAATTTTTTGTAGTTAAACATTTCCTTAGAAGAAGATGCTTTAGTCTATATAAATGTTGTTTCATGATTGCTTTATTTATTTTCTCTCTCTTTTTTATACACATACGTGTATCTCTCAGGTGCAAGTAACCCACGAGCGGTTTACATAAATATGCTGTGGGAAGAATCAATGCCCTTTGAGAGAAATACAGCGGGGACTCCGTAGTATTTTAACAGGCAATATGTTACTGAGCGTGCGAGATGCATCCCACTATATTGCCATTGGACGAATCGGTCCGGCCTCTGTAAGCTGATTGACAGCAGCATGAGTATAAAGTCTAGTGAACGTCTGCTGACGTTCACGCTGTTCACTTGCTGATGCCGGGAATCCTCTTGCTTCTCAAACATCCTCGCCTCTGCTGCACCGCAAGCCAGCGTGTGGAAAGGACGCAGTCTGTGAGAGACTTTGGAATCCCGGGTGCCCAGCTGATTTGCCGTGGTATTTGTGTATATGCCGTGTGGTAACCAGCCCACAGTGTTCTTTGTTTAGGTACGGGTTCAATTTATCTGCACCTGGAATTGATGTTCTTAACCCTGATAATAAATCGTTTAATGCACTATCAAGCGCTCCTTCTCTCCCTTGTTGTTTGTCCAGATTTTTAACACCTTGGATCCTGGAGTTTGTTGCTACTAGAGAAGGAAGCAGCGGCTGCATGTCAGCCTAAGTGCAAATATACCCCTGTTATTCTGAATAGGAGGTTCCTTGGACTGCTGGTTCTGAGAACTTTTGGACATTCAGCGCCTATACAGTACTGTATTTGTGTGATATATATATATATATATATCTCAAAAGTCACCTGTATATATTCCTAAAGCAATATTTATAGCAATAGAGACATTGCTAACATCTTTCATATGGAAGGATAAACAGGCCAGAGTGGCAATTAAAATCTTATATAAACCAAAGGAAAAGGGAGGGCTTGCCCTTCCAAATCTTAGGAATTATTATATGGCATCACAACTGGCATTTATACAAGAATAGGTCATTAATTAACTAGACCCGACAATACGTGCCCTTTTAAGGGAACAGGTAGGATTATGGGAGTCCCTAGTACAATTCCTGTTATCTGGATTACCCTTATATGGAATCCCCCCAATACCTTGTCAATTAGTGTTAGTCTGGAGATATGCGCAGACAGCATCAGAATGGACAGGACTGGAAACTGAATCCCCTATTTGGTTTAATAAAACATTTACTGAACTAAACTGTCCTATGATAACATATGGCAAAAAAAGGTATAACAGAGATAGGGCAATTATATAGTAATGGGCAGTTTAAGTTATTCAGTCGACTACAGAGTGAATTTAATACATCAAATAATTACTTTTTTAGATATCTACAGATGAGGCATGCCATATATATAGACAGTTTGGAGGGCCCACTTTGGAAATCTCCATATCACCTATTAAAATGATGCTATGTAATATGAGTAAGAGAGGGCAGGTATCGCAACTATACTCCAATATTAACACAAACCAAAACCCTGAATTATTAGATCAACTAAAAATTAAGTGGGAAACTGATACAGGCCCATTATCAACGGAAAACTGGACAAGTATACTGGGTTCCGTAAAACACGCTACATCATGTATCAGATAACAACAGGTTCATTTTTTCATTCTTCACAGAATATATCGCACCCCGATGATGTTATTTAGAGCTGGCGTGAGGGATAATACTAGATGCCCAAAGTGTACAGAGGAGGGGGCTTCTGGCACCTAATATGGGAATATCCCAAGATACAATCATTCTGGGAAGAGGTATTAAATGATGTTAGGATCACGGTGCCCACTATTACACAACTAGGCCCTAGGGTATGCCTATTTGGACTAGGAATAGGATGAGGCAATGTAGTACAACTATACTCGTATATAATTAGTTTGATTACTCAAACAAAAGTGGTGATAGCACGTAGCTGGTTCTCGGTAAAACGACCGGAAATAATTAAATGGAGAATTTTAGTTAAAGACGCATATAAACATGAGAAGTATATGTTCCACACAAGAAAAGCGATGGCCAAGTTTCATAGTAAATGGGTTAGATGGTGCGATTCCAGTCTATATAGAATAAGTAAGATAGAAGAAGACCCAGCAAATGAAGGGCATTGACTCAGCCAGTACAATTAGTGAAATATCTTATAGTTAATAAAAGGGGGGAAAAGAAGGGAGGGGAGAAGGGGAAAAAAAGTGGGCAAGGGTATACGCCCACACATATATAGCTGCTAGATTTAGAATATTAATATAATCTGAACAATAATATTGGTTATTGATAACTAGAGCACTATGGGGGTTATTCTAGTTCACTCTTTCTGTCAAAATCCTTCTTAGATGGACAAAACTATGTGCACTGCAGGTTTTTTGTTCCAACCAGCCAGATCTGAAGATAAATCTGTGTGTGTATGGCCACCTTAAGAAGGATTTTGTCAGAAAGAGTGAACTAGAATAAGGCCCTATATAATGTATGAACAGAGAGAAAATAAATAATAAATAAGCTCACTTGGGTAAATAAATATTTAACAGCGATGTGACACTTCACTTTTAGATATATTTAGAAATGTTTGATGAAATAATATACTATGTTTAGTAATAAGTATGAACAAAAGACAAAAAAAACAATAGATAGCACAAAATTGGGTACTTGTTTCCTAGAAGGGCGCCCACGATTTTGATCTTAGGCATCGCAAGGAAAAAAATTGCGTCGGTCGCATTGCATGCGGCCAAAAAATTGCAATGCGACCGACGCAATTACTGCGATTTTACATAGGGAACAATGTTAAATGGCCCACAGACCCCCCAATTGTTAACGCCACCTCATGATCAACATCAACCCGAAGCGTGGCGAGTGCAGCGAGCCCGCGAGGGGCGTCGGTACGCGTCCTCCGACCTTTTCATACCCCCACTATCCACATCGGCGTGGAGTTGAGAATAGAAAGAAGTGTGGCGAGCGCAGCGAGCCACCGAGCCCGAAGCGTGGCGAGCCCCGCGGAACATGCGCTTGAGAGCAAGATTGCGGAAAACCCATTAGGTGAGGAACTGAATAAATACATACTATTAAGGTACTATAGGGCAGGACAGGCCAACCTGTGGCTCTGCAGATGTTGTGAAACTACAAATCCCAGCATGCCTTGCCACTCCCTTATAGCAAAACTGTGGCAAGGCGTGATATGCATGATGGTGCACAATCATACCCGCACGCTGCTGCCTGTGGGAGCACCAGCACAAACAAAGTAAATATTTTTTTTTACAGATCACGGGACGTAGTTCCAGCAGGTTTCCCCAAGAACCCTCCACCAGAAATTACCTCTGTGCGTGGCATTCAAAATAAACGCACATACACAGAAGCACCGGCAGTCCTCACAGCACATCACAGGGATGGGCTCCTTCGAGAGCCTTTGTCCCAGTGCTGCCGGGTGATATGATCACCCTATATGATTACATTATGCAATGCGATCTGGGTGCCACATTAGCAATCATTGTTAAATGGGTTTGAGAGGATATCTAACCAACAACTGCCATATCCTCCACTTTCTGAGGTAGTCTAGGGGCATATTCAGTTAACCGCAGGCCTTATGACAGCCTCGTCACAGTGACCACTATTTAATTGCTGTGGGTTTTTGTTTGCAACCTCCTGGGGTTCAAACAGAAAGTAGGTCTTGCCCTTATCGCAGCCAGAGTGTCAATGCATAGCTCCAGGCACTTAGCCCAGTACCTAGGATTTAAGACGCATCAGACCAGGGGTAGCCAACTCCAGTCCTTGAGAGCTACCAACAGTTCACATTTTCCAGCTCACCTCACAGGTACACAGGTGCACTCATTACTGACTGACACATTTACAAAAAATTCCACAGGTGGAGCTAAATTCTTCACTTGTGATTCTGTGAGGATACCTGGAAAATGTTAACTGTTGGTAGCTCTCGAGGACTGGAGTTGGCTACCACTGCATTAGACATTGGTTTTCACACAGGAGGAAATTGGCTAAAAAAAAAGGGTCAAAGCTCAAGTCTATTCTCCTGTCGCAAGCCTGGAGCTAATTAAATATGCCCCACAGAATCCTTTGCACCATTAAGAGTATGTATCTTGTTATTGGAGCGTATTTTAAGAGATAGCATTAAGGAATACTTGGTGTGCAATAAGATTATTAGTGGGAACCAGCATGGATTTTGTAAGCGAGAGTGAAACTAACTTACTTGGAAGTTAGCGGGAACTTAGACCATGGCAACATAGTAGATGTGGTCTACTTAAATGTTGCTAAGGCCTTCGATAAAGTTATTTAGTAACAGTTTCTTATATAGAGCATACATATTCTGCAGCGCTTTACATTAGAACATTCACATCAGTCCCTGCCCCAGTGGAGCTTATCTATATTCCCGGTACTTGTGTATTATCACGGCTCCCACTACGCCAAACGCGTAGTGAAATCGCATCGCATGCCATTTTTTTTAAAGTTCATTTATTCACTGCTCATGTCCCCAGGCCATCTCATCGCACCTCCCGAAAAATCGCATGAGGTTTTTTGATTGCATGCGATTTTATGGGGTGCGGTCCGTACTGCTCCAAGAGGTTGATGCTCAAAATGGTGGAGTTGGATCTAGGATACAACATTTATACTTGGGTCACAAATTGGTTGGTGAATAGGGAACAGAGTTGTGGTCAACGGATCGTTTTCAAATTGGGTTAAAGTTTTAAGCGGTGTACCTTAGGGTTTGGTGTTGGGGACCACTTCTCTTTAATATATTTATTAATGACCTAGGACAGTGGTTCCCAACCCTGGTCCTCAAGTACACCCAACAGTGCACGTTTTCCAGGTCACCCAGCAGGTGCACTCATTATTCAGACACATTTTAAAAGATCCACTGGTGGGGCTAATTATGTAAATTGTGATTCTGTATGGAGACCGGGAAAATGTGCACTGTTGGGGGTACTTGAGGAACAGGGTTGGGAACCAATGACCTAGGAGATTGTTTATTAATCAAATTGTCTGTTTTTGTGGACTACACTAAAATGTGCAAGGTAATAAAACCAGATCCAGATGTTGCCATTCTTTAGAGAGAGACAAATAAACTGGGGGATTGGGCGAGCAAAATAGAAGATGAGGTTCAAAATAGATAAATGTAAGGTCATGTATTTTGGGTCCAGAAACCAGTGCGCAACTTATAAAGTAAATGGGGTAAACTTAGGAGAATCTGTAATGGAGTAGGACTTGGGGGTGTGATCACACTAGGCTTAACTGTAGCCCCCAATGTCAATAAGCAGCAGCTAAGGCCAAAAAGGTACTAGCATGCATAAAAAAAGTGTCACAGAGGCTAGGGACAACAGTGTAAATCATTTTCTGGCCTCATCAAGAATACAGTTTTTCAATTTTGGGCGCCACTCTTTTAAAAAGATATCTTGGAACTGAAAAGGGTTCAGAAAAGAGCAACAAAATTGATTAAGAGTTTAGCGTCCTTGGACTATGAAGAAAGGCTAGCCAGGTTAGGTATGTTTACATTAGAAAAGAGGCATCTAAGAGGGGATATGATTAATATATACAAACACATTAAGGGTTAATACAGAAAATGGTCTGTAATACTATGAGGAATGTGCACAGGACGTGTGGGTACCCAATAAGGTTATAGGAGAGGAAGTTTAATACCCTGAGAAGGAAGGAATTCTTTACAGCAAAAATCCCTTCCTTCTCAGGATATGAAGAAAGGAAGGAAAGGATTCTTTAAAGTAAGGGCAGTAAATAAGGATGTGATGGCAGACAGAATTGATATATTTAAAAGAGGGTTAGACAATATTTTACCAGAATAAAAGTATCCAGAGACAATGCCCAAAACATATTTTATTATTTGTATTAACTTCCAGCAACAGCTCCCGGTCATTCTGCATTTGCAGGCCCACCGGAAGTCTGCATTAGCTTCCATGTTCTCCACCCCTCCCCCCGGACACACTGGTAATGAAAGCGCACATGCGTGGGTGACACAATGACATCACGCTTTATTGTCATGTGACTAGTATCACGCCGTCCCGCTGCCTGCCTTTGCTGGATGCTGATCTGCCCACCATTTACGGATTCTGCCCTCCACTCCAGCCGCTGGCCCCCTACTCCATAGTCCAGTGTTTGTCTCTGATTTTGGTATGTTAATGTCAGTTGATTCAAAATGTACAATTTTAAAAAATTTGGGGCAAAATAGTACAATGATCTTGATGTGTTGTCCAATATATGGAGTACAAAGTCATCTTTTCCTGCAAGAACACACTCCTTGCAACAAGGCCACCCCACATGCAGTGAGACCCCATTCTTTGCATGTGTGCCAAACGCACGTGCAATTTATTTCTTTTAAAAAATCAGAAATTTGGAACTGGAACCACCCGTTACCAACTTTCTAGTTTTGTCTGTGTATCTTAATTCATATCTGGACAACTGCCTGCATAAAACTAGGTAAAATCTGTAAACCAAAAACAGCATATAAATATGTTCTCGGCTTTACCCATTTTACCAAAAGAGTATCTAAATTCCCAAAAGTATTTGCTTTTCCCAGGAAAGGTTTATCACCAAATACCTCAGAATTAAACACAGTTTACATTATTTTTTTACCTGCTACAATACTACATTTCTTCATCTGAATGAAGCACACCCTATACCCTTCATCGCAAATGTGGAATGTCGCTGAGAATCAGAAGAGGCCATTTGGCTCACAGCCTACGGAGCCTGTGTGTGCACGTAGTTTGGTTGCATGACAGACTTAATGTGACCAGATACTGGGTGAGGTGTACTTAAGGTCTACCTTCAGTACATAAAAAAAGGATTAGAAGACAAATGTGATTGGGCAATAAGAAGCTTATGAAAAATGTCAGTAAATATTTAGACAGAGTATTCAAGTGCTTTATTCATCAGCATATATCTTTCAGGCAAGTATGGGTCATTGGGTCGTCCAGTGAAGGCTGACCAGGCTTAGGTCGACAAATAGAATAGGTCAACATGGCTAAGGTCGACACAAGCATTCGTTTTTCAAATTTTTGTCCCTAATGTCGTCATAGTCAACATGGACACAGTGAAAGTGTGCTGCGCATGGCACACTATTTTATTCCCCCACTACGCTGTAGTGGATGGTACAGCATGAAATACCTCCTGTCAGCACATGTCGGCTCAAAAAAAAAAAAAAGTGAAAAATCCATGTTGACCTTTTTACTGTTGACCTTCCCCATGTCGATTTCAGGTGTCGACATAAGCCCGATTGAACTTCAGTGATCGACCCAAATAGGGTCGTCCTAGTGACAGTATGCCCTACCAGACTATAGCTAAACGTCTTTTGAGGTATATAATTGTTATGTACAATCTGATTTTTAGATATTTATATTGTGTTTGCATAGTCCTACATAGATCGCTGCGGTTATACACAATGTTGTCTTTCAGCTTGGATTGGGGGAGGGGAGATGTACCTCAGATCGGCCGATGCTCCTTCGGACTCGCGCACCAACTCCCTCTGACTGTTCAACGCTGAGGACAGTTTTCACGACCTTCCTGCTGCACATTTTTACCACCTGGGAAAGCATACACACACTGTAATCCTGTCCTGCAGTCTTGGCTCTGTAACATGCACCAATATTTTCAGACTGTGAGTTCAGTGTACTGCTTCCCAAATCATGGGTTTAGTTCAGGATACTCCAAACGCCCTGGTTTTGTTTTGATTACAGGAATGGAAAAAAAAATATACAAATTATGCTTACAGGAAGAATTAACTGCGTGTGCCAGAGGTTTAGTTTCCAGCCATATTTAAAGGGAAACTGCACTAGGGATGGCCATCGACCATCGATGATTTGAAATCATCGATGGTTCATGGCCAATGTCGAATACTTTTGCCATCGATGGGGGAGAACCAGATGGCTTCCCTCCATCGATGAAATAGCAAAACAATGTTTTGCTTTTCTTTTTTTTTAAAGTTCCGGGACACGGAGCATAGCTCCGCCCCCTGATACAGTGAAGCCCTGCCCCCGTGTTTTGATTGGCCCACAGGCCAATCAATCAAACACAATGAATGACCATCTATATGCAAAAATATCAATGGTCATCCATTGCATAGTTAAGCACTATCGATGGCCAGTTGCAGAATGGCCATCGATGGCAACCATCGATGGCAATGGCAACAATGGCCATCCCTTAACTGCACCATTCAGCGATCACATATACGGCTTGTTTTAGTAAACAAATATATACTGTAAATCAGGGGTCCTCAACCTTTTTTGCTCTGGGACCACATCAGACAATAAGAATAATTACAGGACCCCAGCAAGTTACTGCAGAAAGTCATCACATCACATGTGTAGTCAGCAGACAGCACACACATGGCAGCAGCATTGTGGAGGCACTAAATTATGTGAGGAGTCTAAAATAACAGACAATTCAACAGATTTTTCTGACTCCTTGAATCACTGACTGAGATTAATTAGAAAACTCATCAGCCTGATGGCGACCCCATGCTGAAAAGGTCAAGAACCACTACTGTAAACTGATATTGTATATCAGTATTTCCCGGGACTATGTAAAAACCAGACCCGGACAGGACATCAAAATCTGCAGTCTGGCGCTTGTAGGGTCCGGGGGGTGACCTTTTCCGAGGGGTGTCTTGTCCAGGGAGGTCCCTGTGATAGCTATCACCAGGGACATGGGGGAGGGGAGATTACAGCCTCCCCATGTGGTCCAGATCGTCCGATTTTTGCTACATGCCCGGACCATACAGGGAGACTTTATTCTACTTCTCCACCTCTACCTGGTTGCAGGTGTCACAGTCAGCCCCCCCGGACAGGACACCCCCCCCGTACCGGACCCTACAAGCTCCGGACTGCAGATTTTGATGTCCTGTCCCTGTCCGGCTGTCCGGCGGTCCGGAGTCTACATAGTCCCAGTGTTGCTGTTACTGTCTGATCTGGTGATCTGATCTGAAATACCCGTATTTCCCAAACCTAGTCCTCAGAACAGTACGTGTTTTCCAGATCATCTTCTGGATCACATATGTGTTAATTAGCACAACAGATCTACAGGTGGTTTTAAGTTATTCCTGAGTATACCATGAAAACATGCTCTGTTAGGGTTCCATGACCACTGAGTTCAATAAGCACTGCTCTACAATATAGGTATAAAAACTGCAAACACTGCCATTGTCTCTGTAACCACTTTACATTTCACAAAGTGCATTTAGGTTCTTCTGGAAAGAACAAAATGGATTCCTGTAGCTTTGTAATTTGAGCTATGCAAAACAAGAACACAATACTCTGGGCTTGGGATGATTTGTTAACGTGAATGAGGTTGACAGTCAAGCTGCTTTATCCATGTCGCCTGGTACAGCATGTCAACAGAGTACATAGAGTCACCATGGCCACACCTAGTTTTAATATCCATCACTGTAAAAATTTGTATTACCAAATTTACGGCTATTTAGACATAGTATACAGAACGTCAACACGTAGAATGTTGATATTTTATCCATGTTGCCATGGTAAATCTACCATTCTGGTGTTGACATGACAGTTTTGTCTATAGAAATTGACAATACAAAATAACTTAATAATATAAAGAAATCTGCAATGATCAAATACACAGAAGAGATATTGCTATGAGACAAACACTGACGAGTACTAGCTAATAGTAATATAGATTCCCCCATAGTGTACATTGTGCTTACCTTACAGGAACGCTGCTGTCCTAGTGAGCATGCAGAGGGAGCAGCAGCCTCCTATAAAGGCTCGGGGAACCTGCTCACCATGAATCAGCACAACTGAGTTATGCACTGTAGTGTAAGTGTCAGCAAAGCTCTCCTATACCTTATGATATTAGCAATGTATTCGGATAATCCAGGCATTCCCTGTTGTGTTTATTGTAATTATAACAATTCAACAGGTGCCAAGATGGGTGTGTGGCTACAGGGAGGTGCATAACCTGGGAAGTAACAATGTGAGTGCAGTTATGTAATGCACTGGTGACTGTGCCAAGTTACTACAGTACAGATCAAGCATGCCAGGTTTTACGGGTCATCTCAGGGAAACACACACACACACACCCCCACAATCAGCCCTCACCTGTGTTACTTCTGTCAGTGTACACAGTCACACAAACAGTCCCAGTATCTCCCCTCCGCCCACATACTCATACACTGCTGTGCTTGCTGCATAGTGGCTCTTTTTCATGTTAGAGATGACAGTGTGTTCCCCTCCAGCTGCCATTTACTCACTTGTCGTCACCAAGCAACATGAACAATTACAGGCAGCCAGCAATAGCTTCTATGACCAACCTCATTTTGATTGATAGGGAGATAAACCAATGAGAGACACCCTCCAGTCACTATGGTTTTGACCTCGCTGAGCAGCCAGTAACGCTGCAGAATAGCAGCACGTGACGTACTGTAAGAGTTCCTGCTTTTCAATACAAATACATACTGCAGACTTCAGACTGTCTGTCTGTACTCCGTAGGATTGATGGTCAGCAGCACCCGTGGGTGGCAATCCCGCCTACAGTGCATTGAGTGCACCCTGCAGACACTCACTATGATTTGAAACTTGATAAGCAACACTGACATTGTTAAAGTGTATGTAACCTAGTAACACCAGTGACAAGCAAACAACAACTATTATACATCACAGTATAAAAAGAAGATAATGTATTCCTATTGGAGCACTCACTGTACTGATATACTGTATTAATGTTTACAATAATCCTACGGGGAGTCAGTTACAGATATAGGGCCAGATGTATCAAACTTTAAAAAGTGATAAAGTGGAGAGTGCTAAAAAAAGCAGCCAATCAGCTCCTAGCTGTCATTTTTCAAACCCAGATTGTAACATGGCAATTGGGAGCTGATTGGTTGTTTATCACTCTATTTTATCACTTTTTGAATCTGGCTCAAAGTTAAAATGTAACTTATTAGTTTTCATATGTGAAAATATGTAGTGTGAAAAAAATAAACTGGGAATGCGAAAAAGGATTATGTTGAAAGTAATACAATTTGTGCGCTGTCTCTGTGTTTTACATATTCTTCTCTGTTCTAGGTTTCTTATTAATTTATTACTATCGTAAAGCTAGTCAGAATCCCCACATAGAGTGTTTTTCTTTAGTTGTGCTTATTCAAGTGCCTTATTCATACAGAATCAGGATCTATTTTTTTTTTTTTTTTTTTTTAAATAATAGTTTTTATTGAAGTTTTAAAATACACATACAAAAAGATCTATCATTATTTTCCTGTAGCAGGAGGATCTACTGATTCTAGTACCACCCGCCTCCAGATGACATCAGAGACCCGGCAATAAGCTGTGTCGCTGTGAGCAGCAAACAGAGCAAATGCCAGGTCGCTCCTGGAACGGACCCGTGTACAATTCCCACGTGCGACCCGGCATTTGCGATGTGAAAAGGGTATTAGTAAGCAATGCTACACATCTTCTACTGTTTCAATAATGTATTCTTGATAACGTCCCTTTATGTACAGGGCTTATAAATTATTTCAGATATCAGATAATAGAATTTATGTTACAATTCTAACAATTCAGTCATTTCTCCCATACATGTAGCCATATGAATCGCTCTTATCTAGCCATATGACAGAGTGGGTACTGTAGTTTGTGTTACAAAATATAATCCACTCTCATTCAGGATAATTGTCAGCATTCTTGTTTTTTCACATGATCAGTCAAAAAATGTTACACTGCCATCAAGAATGATATAATTGTGCTTGATTTCATCCACCACTGCGTTATTTATTATTCGCCTTAATTCGTTTTATTATTATACTAAAACAAATAGTTTTATAAATCTAATTAATTTATTTTGTGAATGCTCTGTTATAAATCATGCTGTGTCCTCAGGTCGCCCACCACATTGGTCAGTTCCCAGTGTTTTTATTACTTAATGTTATTTCCTCGTCTTTATATTATACCCCTTTTACACCTCCGCCAAAACCCCTGGTCTTTGGCGGGTCAGACCGAAGTGAGCAGAGGTGTAAATGGGACACGCCGTGTCCCTTTACACGGGACTTCTACCCAGGTCCTGACCTGGGTAAAACACGGCTAGGATCTGGATAAAGGGAGGTGTAAATGGGTACGCCGTGTCTGATCCGACCGGCTCCGATTTACATCAATGGGGGACGTGCAACCTGCGGACCGCAGCGTCCACGTTTGGACGGTGGGGCACAGACAGAATGCACTGCTGTCTGCTATAATCTACAGATAGCAGCGACAGCAGCAGAGGAGGTGAATGGATGCCTGTATGCGGCATCCATTCACCTCCCGGACAAGGGCTGGGGGGTGCACAGGGGCTGGGGGCAGCCCAGCAGATTACCTTAGTGCTGGGCTTGCCCCAGCGCAGCAGTCTGGGTCCCGGCGGCGGCGATCGGTGCTTGGAGATGATGTCATCTCCAAGCGGCGTCTCAGGAACCGCCTGCGCCGGAGGGGGCCGGGGGGGCGATGTAAAAGGGACCAAACGCCAGGTCACACCCGGCTTGAAGCTGGGTCCAAAAGTCCGGGTGCAACCCAGCGTTTTGGTATAAAAGGGGTATTAATCTGATGATGTAACTTAATAGTTATGGGGTGATTTAATTGGGTGGGTTATTGCCAAATCTGCACGAATGTATAACATATAATTGTTGCAGTCTAATATTTACATAAATCGGCATTTGACCATGGACATAGTTAAAATGCAGTGTCACTATTAATTAAACTTATCAACACATCTACATGGCTGTATTTTCAGTTGATGCAGGGTCTATTATTCAAACAGCTGCATATTTATAAAGCAGTATTGCTGCTTGTTACGGTTATTGTTGCATCTGCACAAGCATGTTGTCAATCACTGCACAGCATACTTGCCTACTTTTGAAAACTAGTTTCAGGGAGATTATAGTTGGTAGCAGAATTTTGCACAGCGCCCATTGAGGGGGCGTGTCATGCTTCACCCAGAAGGCGTGTCTAGTTCCATATATGGAGAAATTGTGAATGAGATTGTGAACGTGGCACCTAGTAGTGTGGGTGTGTACTGCTACATTGGAGAGGAATCTTGTAAAATGACTTAGATCCAAATGTAGATGAGCTACTATTCTTGCTAAAGTGCTGGGAAATGGTGCTGATGATTCAATGTAAATGTATCTATCTCTCATTCCTTTTTTACCCAAAAATGTAACAGTGTAATGTGGGCTAGGTGAAATGAGGGAGATTGCTAGACTAATGAGGGAGAGAGGGAGATTGCTGCTATTTCAGGGAGTCTCCAGCAGAATGCAGGAGGGTAGGCAACTATGCTGCACAGTCTGTTGTTTCACATATGGCAGCATTCAGTCATGAGCTTAGTGCAGGGGTTCCCAAACTTTTTTGAATCACGGCACCCCGAAGCATCAGAATTATTTCGCGGCACCCCTAGGCTAAAGTTTTCTCGTTGAGAAAGTTAGAAACAAATATTAAAGTTAAATAAATTGTGTTTATATCTAATCCTTAGGATCAGTTATGTGGTAATGGACAGGATTCTCTTCTGTTTGTCCCCAATTTGACTATTATATTGGACATAAATAACTTGAATTGGTCCTGGACCACCATCCCAGGGCACCCCTGCAAGTCCTCCAAGGCACCCCAGGGTGCCACGGCACACAGTTTGGGAACCACTGGCCTAGTGTTATTCTACTGATTGTTGCAGTTATTCCGAAAAGACTTCCAGTGGTGTATTAGTAACTATGTAATGCAATGCACGTATAACCTTGACAAAGGGGTGTCACATACCCCGAAACGTTGGAAGCTTTTTTTGCTGAAAATATATTTTTTCTAAAAATCCCCAGAGTGCCGCTGTTGTTTCTTCACTATCCTGTACTTCTGTTCCTGAAGGCACCTGGGTTACCTGTACTGCTGGAGGAGTGCCAGGCCTACACCTCTACCTCTGTATATATATATATATATATATATATATATATATATATAACGACGATATAGAGTGCGCCTTCTCATATGTCACCACCACCACCTTAAATTTTTAGGTAAAAAAATTGATACTTTGCTCAATGTCAAAAGGTAATTATAAAATTTATTAAAAAATCAATAAAACAGATGAAATTGCAGCATTGTTTCATTCAATGTTTCTTATGGAGTAAAATTTTCAATCATCCCAATAACCCGACGAGTTTCGTCACTTGGACTTCATCAGGGGTATAACAGAAAGACTCAATGCAAAAGAGCTTCAGATTAAAAGAAATGACTAGGCTGGTTCTTCTGTAATTCTTGAACCGACTAGAATTAAGATTCAATATCGATGTAGGATGGGGCAAATAGGGCGATGTGTGGAGAGGTTTATCCGTCAATCCTCTCACAGTAGAGCAATATCTCCTATTAAGCCACTCCAATAGCTGTGCAGCTATTGAGTGGCTTAGATATTTAAGTGTGTTTTTTGTATTTGTGTTTGGTCTGTCCTTGAAAACGGGGGTATGTTGCCCCCAAAACGCCGTCAGAGAATAAAGGCTTTTTAAAGTTACTACTGGAAGCAGAGTCTGTTCGAGTGCCACCCACGCATTGTATGTATATATATCTATATATATAGATATATATAGATATATATACATACAGGGGCGTCAACAGCAGTGTAGACCCCTGGGCATAGCAATGTATTGGGGCACCTACCGATCCTCCAGCGGTAGGGGTGGGGGAAGGTTTGATGGGACCCCTACCGCTGGAGGATGGGTAGGTGCCCCAATACATGGTAGGGGCCTGGTGGGTGGTAGGGGGTATTATATCAACCGCTCAGCATGTAGGGCCTGGATCAGTAATTTCCACTAATTACCCCTTTACTGCACATATGGTGGGAGATGGGGTTGGAGAAGGGGGCATTGGACAGAATGAAGGGGCCCTGATACATAACTTCCAGGGTGGTAGAGGATGTTTAATACGCAGAGGAGGGGTGTATAGTGGAGTGGGCTTATTATTCATAATTTTCTGGTGGGAGGACAGCTTGCTTGACTGCAGATATCTCCAGTTCCCAGAAATAGATTTCTTAGATTTTAATGGAATTAAAAACCAGAGAATATCACCTACCAAATGATATTGGGGACTAGGGGATCAGAGTTCAGGAGGCACAGCAATCTGCCAACGAGAATATAAAACTACATCCCAGGTGTGTGGAGCTGGAGCATTAACCAGCTGCTGGAAGGCAGATATCTCTGGTTCTGGGAACAGTAGAGACAAGCTACTAGTGTCCATCAAAGGTAGGGAGTCCCAGCTTTTGGAATATACCCTAAGAAAAACTCTAAAGGTGCCCATACACGTTCCCATGCGGCGGGTGCGATGTGTGCTTTGAGATGCGCGTTCCCTCGGCATCTCATCGCACAGTACAAAAAGTGTGCAGATATTTTTTGTACTTGCTTTTCATCGCATTACATCGCATTGCATGCACAACGCATACACAAGGCATGCAATGCTATTTTAGCCCAGAATGTATGCTGGGATCGGTGCGTGTATGGGCACCTTTAGTCAGACAGAACCTGAAATATCTGACTGGGAAGAGCAATTAACAGGCTTGGATGGGGACCACTGCTTTGAAGTCAGATATCTCCGGTTCCCAAGGGCCGATTTAAAAAATTCTTGTACCCATGGAAAGAGGGGACCCTCAGCTTTCAGCCTAGGCCTCTTAGACTCCTAAGGGGTTTCTGGGTACTCAAACCCCCCCTCCCCTGCATGCGCTACTGTGGTGTCATGGTTTTTAATTCGTACATCCACTGTAGTTCGGATTTATTGATTTTATGTATATAATCACCTCCCCTCCAGTTCTGTGTTATTTCTTGGATTCCTATGAATTTTAACGGTTTTGGGTCTTGGTTGTGGTGTGTTCTGAAATGGTTTGAGAGGTTATGATCCATTAGTCCTTTTTTGATGTTTCTAATGTGTTCATTTATACTTGTTTTGAGATTCGTTGTGGTCCTGCTAATGTATTGTTTGTTACAAGTGCATGTCAAAAGGTAGAGACCCGCTACCCGGAAGCAGCACTAACAGCACAGTGACCATGGAGCTGGGCGCAAGCTGATAGGTGGACGCTGCAGCCGCGCCACACGGACTCCTCCATCTACCTGTGCAAAGAACATCCCTCCTGCAGCACCGGACACACCAACCTGGGAAACGGACGGGCACCACCATCAGTGCCACGAGCGACACCTCATCACATCAGAACAGGGTAAGAGGCAAGGTTGCGGGACACCGCTCCTTACCTAATCCCTAACCCCCAACCCCCGCACCACCAACAGGAGACCAGTTCACCTGTCCATCAGTGACTGGCAAACTGCATTGAACTTGACTTTTGAGTGCACACCAGCCACAGCACTCCAACCCCTCACTAGTGCAGAGACATAAATCACACAGGTGATTTATGGTGAAAAGGGGTCCGTTGACACCCTCATCCCCCTTTTCCCCAGGGGCTCTACACTAGCACTGTTTGTATTTGATTTTAGACATACAGTACACCCCAGTGTATTATGAAATTAAAATAAAAACACATTTGTTTGACCAGGGCCGGTGCTAGGGTGTCCGGCGCCCTCCTGCAAACCATAAATTTTGCGCCCTTCCAAGCTGCAGCCCGATTGTGGGAGTGTATGCGACATGCGATCCTATGGAGGATCTCGGGTGCATGTACATGTAAGCATACACCATCTCAGTGCTGTGTCCGCAAAATGTTGCAGGCACTAAAGGTGCCCATACACGCTGCGAGAATCGCATAAGTTATGGGCTAGATCGCATCGCACGGCATGCATGCAATGTGTGTGCCATGCGATCCGAAAGCAGTACAAAAAGTATGTGCAGCACATACTTTTTGTACTGTGCGATGCCCGCAGGAGTGCACATCGCATCGCACACTGCTATTGCAGCGTGTATGGCCATCTTTACGCACATAACCCAGCCCATTATTTTAAAAGTGTCTAAATTAATATAAAAAAAATCTACAATTATTAAAAAATTTGTTATAAACATGTATATAAAAGACTGCAGTCCCTCCTCTTCTATCTGCGTAGGCAGGATGCTGAGGACGCCATTACACCCCTCTCGTGACTGAGGGGGAAAGGAGGGGAGAGAAGGAGGAGATGGAAAAAGAGGGGAGGATATAGAGGGGGCGGAGTGTTGAGGACTGGCAGTGGCACTGGCACTGCACACTGAGAAGAGGGAAGGAAGGGCAGCGCTGCTGCCTGTACGTCATTTGATTGACAGCTGACAGGCGCAGGGAGCAATGGGTAGGGGGCAGATCCGGACATAACATATCATCCAGGCATTCACAGACAGCGCTACATGCCTCAGCGCGGTTGTCCGTGAGGAAGAGGGGGCAGGTCGCAGGAGGAGGACAGTGTGTGCGTGGTGCAGGGAGCTGCTCAGCCTCTCCATACTGCCGTCTGCTGTCAGACAGGCACTGCAGGTGGCGTGCAGGCTGTGTGCACTCGCAGTACAGGGAGCAGCTCTTTATACTGCCGCCCGCCCGCTGTCAGACAGCCGCTGTGGGCAGTGTGCAGGAGGCAGTGACAGTGAGGGCTGATGCAGCTTTAGCAGAGCAGGGAGGGAGACAGCGCCTTTTCAGCATGGCGCCTCCCTGCTTTGCAGGAGCTGCTGAGTGGGTAGCGCCGGCCCTGCTGTTTGACGACATTGATCTCACATTCCTTTACTTCCTCATATTCACCACATCAGGACAGAGCGCAGTACCTTATCCTCTTTATTATATGCCAATTGTTTTGGGGGTGGTCTCTCCTTTTTGGTACCGCAGCTAGTCGGACCATACAAACCTCAGTGCGCACATAGGCGTGCGCACATGGAGTGGTAAGGGTGAACAGGCACCCCCGAATGCTGCGCCCCCACCACCACACTTATTGTTGCTAGTAATACCAGCAATACCTTTTACCAAAGACTTTTGCTTTTTAGACCTGTATTCCATTAAAATAAGCGTCCATCAATCAATTATGTCTGTTTTGCATTGTTAATTGTATTACACCATTGTCATATCACTACAATCTGTGTCATCCACATATGATTTTGACTGTATTTGCATGTACTGTTACACAGAGTAATTAGATTAAAACTTAAATAGGCAGGAGATTATGGTGTGGCTGAGAGACGTTTTATATTGTAGTGAGTGCACGCCTGATTGGCGGTGTTAGACAGACCCAATGGCGGTGATAGATATGCCCAATAGGTGGTGCTAGGCACACCGCTTTGACAGTGCACCCCCTAATAAAATGTGCTGCGCACGCCTATGAGTGCGCAAGTAGTGCCATTATAACTATGTATGAAGATTGGCTGCCGCTGGCATAGAGAGAGGAAAAAGCAGTAAGCTGGCAGGTGAAAAAAGGGCAGAGAGGCCGGGGGAGATGATAGAGGATCAGGGACAATCCTTTCTACAGGGCTCACTAAGGGCACTGGGAGCTGCAGCTGTGCTGACCAAATGTGTGCATAAACTGTATCAGTGGAGATGGCAATGCATACTTTCCTACTTTTCAGTTTTTTTCTGACCATGCCAAAGGTGTGCTCCAGAAATGCCCTTACACATTATGCCACTTTAAAACCCTTAACACAATATGCCAAATACCATTATGCCCTTTAAACAATATGTCAAACACTGTAATGCTCTTTACACAATGGGCCTGATTCAGACCCAATCTCTGGCGTCATTATCAAATGACTAGACATGTGCACAGTGACCATGTGTGCAGTCCCCCTGTGAAGGAAGCCAGATTACAATATAATGAAAATACTGTAATACAGTTAACAAGAAGCAGAATGTAATGCTAAGACAGTTCTAGAAAATAAACTATTTCTCAGCCTATTTATCCTACTCTTAAGGCACCTAAAACGCCTTCCAGATGGCAAAAGCATGAATAATCCTTGAGCTGGGTGAGTTGGGTCTTTTAAAATACTACGTGCTTGTTGCATACATCGCTTCCTCTGGATATCCTCCACTGCCAAAAGGGAGGTCCCTATAATCCACTGGGCCATTTTTACCATCGCTGTACCAGCTTTTGCTCCATCACTATACAATTCATATACAAATGGTTTATTTTCAGTACTCTTAGAAAAAAAGGCATTGATGGGCCTTCTTTACCAAACTCTTAATATTTATTGACCAAGAAAGGTTCTCAGAGATATACAGTAACTACCGAGAAATGTAAAACTAGAGACACGTTCAACATCCAATCCATTAATGTGGATAGGAACAATCTCACTCTTCTTCCCTCTTCTAGAATCCTAAATAATCTCCTTTGTTTTACTGACAATAAGAAGCAGATTATTATCAGTACACCAGACAGCCAGATGTTGTATCTCCTCCCTATAAGCAATTTCCTCATTATTACTAATGAGTAGGGACAGGATTATATGCAACAAAAAAAGCTTGAAATATGCATGCAAATATGCATGAAAAATACTTAAAATATGCATGAAAAGTGTTAAAATATGCTACATTAAATAATAAAAAAAGTAATTTAAACTGATTTATTTAACAATCAGCATACAATTAGTTGCAAATAAACCTCAAAAATAGGCCCACAGCATCTGCAGATGTCAGTATGCTGGCTGCTACAGAATACTGCAGCGTCCAAAGCTCTTCTTGCATCAACTACACGGATCCTCATTTCCAGCGCAGATGGATCAAATGTCAGCATAGCGTGTGAGGGCGGCGCAGTGGAAGGCTTCCTCCCTGCGCCGCATACTCACCGTGACACGGCATTTCCTCCGTGCCGCATGATGTCACAACCCTTCCGCCCGCCTCCTCTGCTGCAGAAGTCTGTCTCTTGGTGTAAAGTCCCAGGCCAGGGGCAGGCAAAAGTTCAGGAGCTTCGTAATGGCATCTGCCCGACTGACTTTTATCAACATGGATTGGCAGCCTAGAGCAGTGTCAGACATATCGTACATCCAAGGTTCCCCACACTGCGCACATATTGCCCCAGCCTGCACACGCTACCACTACCTGGCCAGCAGCAGCAGGGCAAAGCAGTGCTGTGACTCGAAGATGGGAAGAGGGCAGGGCCTAAAATATGCACCATCACTAGATTTTAGGTAAAATATGCAATAACCAGTGAGAATGGGCAAAATATGCAAATGCATATAATCCTGTCTCTACTAATGAGACCAATCACTGTATCATCTGAAAACGTAATGATAGTATGAACTAGTGTACAATCAAAGGTAAAAATTGAATAAAGAAATGGACTCAACAAACAGAGCTGGGGTATCCCTATGTTTAGTATAGTAGCCAAAGAACAAATGGGTATTGACCTAATATCCTGAGATCTATTGGTCAGGAAATCAGCAATCCAATTGCACAAATCTGCAAGTTTAGTAACTAACTTGGCTGGAATTACAGTATTAAAGGTCCAACTACAGTATAATGCTGCTGTCAACATAATATATCCCACACACATTAATGCACCTTACAAATTACACCACACTGTAAGGCTGCTAAATACTTTTAAATAACCCGCTCGTTGCTAGGGGTTTCATGTTTGTTGCTAATGATTTATTGCTCGTTAACAGGGGCTTCTTGCTCATTGCCAGGGGTGTTAAGCTCATTACCAGGGCTTTCTAATTGCAGGGTGTTTCTTGCTTGTTGCTAGGTGTTTTTTGCTTGCTGCCATGGGTTACTTGCTCATCGCCAGTGGTTTTATTCTGCTCAAACCCCCCTTCCCCGGGGTGACAGCAGCTAGTGCAACCATGGTGGCTGCCGCTGACTCCAAGCTCTCCACTCTTCCGGGATCATGCTATGTAAATCAGATGCTACCTCTAGCATCTGATTTACACAACGTGATTCCAGAAGTCCTCTAACTCTGTCTCCTCTATGGTGGTGGCCATTTTTAATTATTTTTATGCAGTATTACATGCAGATGGCTACTTAACTCTTTGGACGTGAGGAGACTGATTGTTCCCACTGGGAATGTGTTTAGCATCCCTGCGGCGCGATGCCAGCATTCACTATACTGGTGCCAGCATTTGTACTACTGACAGGAGAACAGCACCACGATCCAGACCTAAATGAGGATGCCGGCACCAGAATCCCAATTCTCAGGATGCATGTGTATGGTTACACAAGCAGCTCCTCCCTGAGACTGACGTCACTAGGACCTCCCTCAGCCTATCAGGAGCAGGCTCCGGGGAGCTCTGCAACTGCTTAGCTCTGCACGGCTCCTTAGACGCTCTTGTTATGAATTTAACATGGGCATCTATAGCCGATTCCCATCATAGACACCTATGTTAAAGTCTCAACATAGGTATCTATGGTGTGAACCGGCAATTCAGGCTGAACACAAAGTCAATTGGGGTCAACTTAGTGGTTCGTCACTCCACAGAACATGTTTCCATTGCTCCACAAACCAGTGTTGCCTTTCTTTACACCACTCCATCTGATGCTTGGTGTTGGAATTTTTGATGTGAGGTTTGCATGAAGCTGCTCAGCCATGGAAACCCATTCCATTAAGCTCCCGCCACACAGTTTTTATGGTTACATTGATGCAGGGGTGTCCAAACTTTTTGCAAAGAGGGCAAGATTTGGTGAGGTGAAAATGTGTGGGGGCCGACAATTCAACCTGAACCATGATTCACATAAAAAAACTAAACAAATAACTTGTCTTACCTGCTCTAGTGTGAACGGTGATACTGAGATCTTGACTGCAGTAAATAGTACAGGTCTGCTCCCCCCTTATCTGTATGTCCCCCACTCTGCCCCCATTCAATCTATTTCCCCTAGCCTGCTCCCCCCCCTTCTCTGCATGTCCCCCCTTTCAGTGTATTGCCCCCTGCCGGCCCCCCACTCTGCCTCCATTCAATCTATTTCCCCCAGTCTGCTCCCCCCCTCTCTGCATGTCCTCCACTCTGCTCCATTCAGTGTATTTACCCCAGCCTGCTCCCCATTCTCTGCATGTCCCCCACTCTGCCCCATTCAGTGTATTTACCCCAGCCTGCTCTCTGCATGAACCCCACTATGCCCCCATTCAGTGTATTTCCCCCAGCCTGATCCCCCTTCTCTGTATGTCCCTCACTCTGCTCCATTCAATCTATTTCCCCCAGCCTGCTCCCCCCTTCTCTGTATGTCCCCCACTCTGCTCCATTCAATCTATTTCCCCCTGCCTGCTCCTTCATAGTATATTCCCCCTGCATGACCCTCCTTCTCTGTATGGCCCCTTCTGTAAGCCACAGGATGTAGAGGCCAAACAGGCACCACATGGAGAGGAGACAGATGCCTGTACTCCCTGCTCCCGCCGTCGCCCTCCTCCGCTGAATCTGCTTCTGCATGCTGCTCCTTCCTCCTGGGATACTTTGATCGCGTGCAGGCGGAGAGATTGCAGACGGAAGATGGAGTGGAGCCTGGGCAGGGGACGGGGGTTGGACACATACTCCCATGAAGACGCCGAACAGTGGCTGTCAACACCCTCTCACCACTGCACACAGGGTAATGTGTGCTTGCTGTAGGCCCCGCCTCTACAGTCCCACACTGTGCGTCCTGCTTCTAATGCTCAGCCTGTTTCTGGCTGGAGGCTGCGGACCACTTAAAGTGATATCACGGGCCGCAATTGGCTCCCGGGCCGGACTTTGGACATGCCTGCATTAATGCAAGTGGATTTTCGGAACTCTTTAGCTATGTTTTCAACAAAGGATTTGCAATATTTACACACCTATATTATTTACACAATCATTCACCCCGCTCTGTGATGTTATGTGGTCTTCTGCTCCTGCTTCATGGCTGAGTTGCTGTTGTTACTAAATTCTTCCACTTTCAGATAATATCACTTATGGGGCGTACAAACGCTTCGATTAAGGGTAATTTTTTATTTAATTTTGCTTCTAGAAGCAAAATCGAATCAAAAATGAGTCAAATAGTGTTATCTGCCTTCGATGCAGATTCGATCCTGATGCACGGCCCCAGGCACCGGAATCGAAAGCAGGAATAGGCTTGGTAGGCAGGTCTATTTCTGCATTGATCTGGAAGATCTAAGGCAGTTACATGTTGCTCTACGCAGCATCCCCACCTCCCTCCTCCTGCGGGCCATCCTCGTGTCGCCCTCCCTCCCACCCTCCTGTTCAATCCTGGCAACCCGTCAGGTCCCGGCGGTCATCAATATTGAATTTGTTTCGATGGCCGCCAGGATTGAAGCATCTGTACGCCCCATTACAGTTGACAGTCATGCTAATGCTGGCCAACTTTCGAAACTCCAACCATCCAACTAGTTGCTTGGGTGGAATAAAAATATGGTACTGGATGGAAGCAATGGACAATCAGAAATGTGCTCACAAACTCATAAAACTTTTAGTCAAATTACTCAGTCACCTACAGTACCGTGCCTGAGTGACAGTTTTTGTCCATTTTCAGATATTGGGAGCAAATTTCTGAAGTAAATATTCCATTCGCTCCCATACAGTACCATATTTTTATTTCATCCAAGCAACTAGTTGGATGGTTGGAGGAAAGCTCTGATCTGTGACCAGCATAATGCATTACTACAGTGCCAGGGCCTACATTATTCCACTGCACATCCTCTCTGATTACCAATCATAGTCACTGGACTGGGCACACCACAATTACATTACCCTTTGTACATACATAGGGCACCATACCTATCCAACAAGACATGTCACATGTCATTAACACTTGTGTCTAAACTTACATTGTGACCATACAGGACTATGAAACCATTACTAAGCAGTTATGTTGTTGTTTCCATGAAGCATCGTCCTGATATTAGCACTTAATAAACCATACTTACCGGAAAGGCTATTGGTAGAGGCATCAATTACGGCTTTTATTGTAATTCAGATATGTAAACAAAGGTGTTACATTTTATGCATAAATAAATTGTTCTAATTCAAAATAAAATGTCATACATCTACGTATAAATCATACACATGTTAAGGCTACCCATATTAGCAGGATACACAAGTTAGGGAGTCTGTAGCAAGGCCCAGTGGCCATTACTGTATCTGTAATCTTTAGGGAACCAGACAAATTCACATGTTGATGCATCCAGTCATGCTGCTACTGAGGGCCTGAAGCCAGGAGCTCATATACATGTGACATGCAAAACCGGCATCTCTGTCATTTCTCAAGTGAGAAAATAACTGCATCACCCCTCTACTGATATACAGTTCTGCCAGTGGCTTAACTATGAATTGGTCGCCCCCCCCCCCCCGCCGTTAATGGGGGGGGGGCGCCCCCGCCCGCAGCCTTACCTGTCTTGCTGGTCCCGGCTCCCTTGCTGGCTTCATTCTTCTGCTATGGAGACGGACCAACACAAAATGTCCGCCCCCATACAGCAGACAGTTTCAGAGAACTGTCTGCTATATGGGGCGGACATTTTATTGTGTTCCGTCTCACTAGCAGAAGAATGACCACCACTGAAGACAGGTAAGGCTGTGGGCGACGGATGGGCGGGCAAGCAAGCGGCGGACGGGAGGGGGCTAACTTATAGCACCGCAGCCCCCTGGCGCCCCCACATGCACAGCGCCCCCCCGCGACCGCGGGGGCTGCGGTGCTATAGTTACGCACCTGAGTTCTGCTACTTAAGTTAATATACTTTAGATCCTAAAAATTAGTTTTATACAGTACAATAAAACTGCGGCCTTAAAACTGATCTCCTGAACTGCAGAAACTGGGAATACTCAGGTGAAAGATAACCCACCTGTAGGGAAACCTGCACATTGTAAAAAGTTTTGTTGCATTTGCTTGTTTAATCCACCCCAAAACAAAATGAAATTATTCTTGTAATAATTAGTCACCAAGACATATAATATATACATAAAATATATATAAACATATATATATATATATATATATATTTTCTCTCGCGGGGCCAAATGTATCAAGCTTCAAAAAGTGATAAAATGGAGAGTGATAAACAACCAGCCAATCAGCTCTTACCTGTCATTTACATGCTGGGTTTGAAAAATGACAGGTAGGAGCTGATTGGCTGATTGTTTATCACTCTCCAGTTCATCACTTTTTGTAGCTTGATATAAAAAAGTGGCCCTCAAGGAGGTGGATACAGGGCCAAAATGTGTTAGGTGGTCCAATCCTGTTATTGTTGTCCCTAAATGGCAGTACGTATGTGTAAGTCAGTAAACTCTTGTATTGTGTGTATGTTTTGAAGGGGTTATTATAAAATCATGCCAGGTCTTAGGAACACAGCAGGTAAATAGGGCACCTCGTGTGGCGTCACCAGATAGTATCAATAAACAGTTGCTTTGAGAACACATTGCCATGTTGCGATTTGCTGATATTATTTGTTACCTAGAAACAGATTCAATTCCTTGACAAATTAACAAATAAAGCAATATTATTACACACTGCACAGGGCACTGGCAAGACTCATACAATCACTGATGGATCCTTGCGAACTGGAGACGTGTTTAGGGATTTTTATAGAAAGTCAGGCGTCCTTAACAGATATAACAGCAATGACTGCACAACAGCACAGAGGTTAAAATGCTGTGTTTGGTTCATCTTCGTCATAAGCTTTATTCTCTTCTCCTATACTGTCGTATGTATTAACTGGAACATTTGTATCTTTCTCTTCTGTAGTTTGAAATAAAACTTCTCCATATCTCTCATTAAGTAATTGGGTTTCCTTCTCTCTGTCAGCTTTTCTTTTCCTTCAGCCAAACAAGAAAAATACAGATATTAGTTGGACTATATGTTCTTTGCAATAATACAGTACAGAATATGACATAATACACACTCTATTAAACAAATAATAAGGTGCAAAGGATCAGCTTACTCCCGCCCGCTGATCCTTTGCACACATGGTTCATTCACAAGGTATATATGCTTGTATATGTTTGCTTGTATTTCTTCTTGTCTTGATAAAGGGCATAACAGCCTGAAACGTTGACATTAATACACTTGTCCAATGTTTATTGAACTTTATGAGTCTTTGAGTGCCAGCCAGCAGCATTGATATATATTCCTTATTTGGAAGGTGGGCACCTCAGCAAGCTGCACTTCACTCATATTCTTGTGGTTCAATTCACTTATGCTGCTTTCAGACTGCTAAACTGGCTTTGACCAGGTATTTTAAAAACGTTTCTAAAAACCAGTCTGCCAGCTAAACGGGTCTGTCATCATTGACTCCTCCCTCTCTTTCACCCCCACATTCGTGCTCTCTCACAGTCTTGCCGCTTTTACCTCCGCAACATCTCGCGCATCAGACCATTCCTCTCCTCTGACGCGACCAAAATTCTCATTCACTCTCTTGTCATCTCCCGCCTTGGCTACTGCAACATCCTTCTCTCCGGGCTACCTCTTGCCCACCTTGCCCCTCTCCAATCCATTCTTAACGCCGCTGCTAGGCTCATCTTCCTCTCCCGCCGCTCTACCTCCGCCTCCCCCTCTGTCTATCTCTTCACTGGCTCCCCATTACTTTCCAAATTCTCTTTAAACTCCTCACCACCACCTACAAGGCTCTCTCCTCCTCCACCGCTCCTTACCTCTCTTCACTGATCTCTATCCACACTCCCTCCCATCCTCTTCGCTCCGCCACTGCCTGACCTCTCACCTAATCACCTCCTCCCACTCCCGTGTCCAAGACTTCCCGTGTCCAAGCCCCCCTGCACTGGAACAACCTCCCGCCACCCATAAGGCTTTCTGATTCCCTTACCTCCTTCAAGCGCTCCCTCAAAACCCACTTCTTCCGACTAGCCTATCCCTCCTCCTAACCTCTTTCGCTCCACCGATCCTTCCTACCCTACCCCTCCATCCGTTCCTACTTATCCTATTGTTTTTCATTTGTCCACCCACCTCCTTTTAGTCTGTTAACTCTTATGAGTAGGGCCCTCCTTCCTCACATACTCACCCTACCTCTTTACCTCACCAGCGCTCCTGCCCTTTTCTTCCCTTCCTCTACTTTATCTTCTGCCTCCTCGAAAATTTCGACACCTACATACTTCAGAACTGATGCTAATTTTAGTTCTACCAGCTATACCCCTATTTATGCTGTATTTTAGCAACACACACTGTACGTTACCTTGTAATTTGTTTTTTTGTTTGCTATGTACGGCTTTGTGGCGCCTTATAAATAAACTAACTACTACTACTAATACTAAAACCCCTTTCACACCGCATGTCCTTAAACGGTATTTCAATGCAGTTTTTGTTCCTTCACAACACTGAACCCATTTTAACCCATAGAAAACAGTGGATGAAAAAAAAACGGGTCTGAAACGGGTAGGACCCTGCTTTATTACCATTTAGAAATACCAGTTCAATAGAACCAGTAAATTCACTCTGCACCTTTCAGACTGCACAAATTACCATTTTAAAATGGTAAAAAAACTGCAAAATAACAGGTAAAAAGTGTGGTCTGAAAGGGGATTATGTACATTATTAGGATCAATGATCCCTATACATGTAGCAAAACCTTCTGTTTGGTGCCATGAGAGTAAAGTAGCTTGTACACAAGCATAAAATGTCCATGTGAGTCCTAAAAGTGTTGAACAAAAGCATTTAAATTAATTAAACAAAGATATGTTAATTATTTGCTTAGTTATTCATGTTTTCCTTTATTTAGAACTTACCTTTTCTTGTCCCTCTGACCAAGGATTAGTAGAACAACCATAGCGACAAGTAGCAATCCAGCCACTATGCCAAAAACCACTAGCCACACTGTGACAGACTGTTCTCCAGGGGGCGAGAGTGTGGGGGGAATGCCTAAAAATTCCAAGGAGTAGTCATCCAGATAGAAGGCACTGTTAATCCGACCTTTTGACATCCTGTTTGTAATGTCAAATTCAATATTAATATAGCGTAGTTAATGTTAGATATAAATGTTAAATATAAACGTATACAAAGGGTATCTCAAGATAAATTAAAAACTATTAAAAGAAAAACAAAGTTTTCTCTTTAACCATTTTGTTGTTCATATATCACACCTATTATATGCTAAGGGACAAGAGTTGTGAGTTCATCCATTTTTGTAGCATGAAATCTGTGTCGGACCCACTTTGGGATGTAGTCCAACGATATTGGGCGGTATTCATTGTGGGATTTGGACTGTCCTGGGCCTTTTTCAACCAGCTTGCCTGCAACTCGACAGGCAGAATTAAATGTCCCGCCTTCCGAGTGGTGAGAAGTGGGCATGTCGTCAAAAATGGCCGTGGATTGTCGAGAAACAGATTTGAATTAGACTATCCACGGCCGTTTCGACAAATCAGATCCAACTTGTTTTAAAGCCGGATCTGTTTTGTTGAAAGCTGCCTACAATGCTGTCGGAAACGACAGCATTGAATAAGCAGCAGGCACTTTTTCCACTGTTGGAAATAGCACCTGACATTGAATACTGCCCATTGTATGAATAAGCTGTAGAAAGCTGTATATTATATATGTATATATTATATTATGATTGAAATATTGGTTTTCATAAAGAATATGTAAAATGTATGCAGTTTTAGGTTACTTATTCTTAAATTATAATCATTTAAATGACAAGCTTGGTTTTTGTTGTTGTCAAAACTAGATAATATTATGTTGATGTACACAGCAATTATTTTTATGTAAACAATAGGGATTAGTAAATATAGCTACAAAGGAATGTTTGCTGAGTGAAATTCAATATTTCAAAATTTTAATTCCACTATCATTCGAAATATACATATAACAGTGCCCTCTCATTCTATTTATAAGAATTTTGTTTTGGGTATCCTACTAACAGAGTACACATTGAGGGGTGCGGTGATCCTTAATTGAAGCACAGAAGAAGGGTATAGCTTTATATGTGTACAGAATCCCTTTATCACACTGTATTGGATAATTTTACATATGTGGCTGCCTGGCCCACTTTGATTCCCTGTTGTTCAGAACCAAAAACAAATATACATATAGGGGGGAATTTACTAAAGGAAATTTGTAAAAAATAGGTGTATTTGTATCCAGAAATACACTTATTTTTGACATTTACTATCCCGAAAATACGGCAATTCGTAGTCGTATTGATGTGCTATCAATACGAATACGAATTGCCGTATTTTCGGGATAGTAAATGTCAAAAATAAGTGTATTTCTGGATACAAATACACCTATTTTTTTTTACAAATTTCCTTTAGTAAATTTCCCCCATAGGGTCTAAGTATAATGACCAATATGAGACTGAATTCTTATTCGGATATTCCAATCCAATAAACAAATAAATGAGTCCAAATATAAGTTTATTAAAATAGTTTTTTTCGATTTGAAAATCGATGATTTTGCATCATTTTCAAATCGGAAATACATTCTTTTTACCCCGTAATTCATAGAACAAGGGATGGCAACAAGAATCAGAAGAACCCTGGGATGAGTACGAGTGTCTTTCTGAACATGTTTTTATTCCTTACCATAATGAGAAGGGGAGGCAGAAGAAAGCAGTAAGGGTCAGGGAGGTTGGATGTCGGTATGTTGATATTAGATCAAAGAGCAGCTACGGAGTAACGACTCCTATTGGCCAGGCATTAGTCAGCCAACACAGATCAGATGACAGCATAGTTGGGCTTGGGGAGAATAGTCAGCCATTGATCCACAAGGTGAGCTGGCTACGAACTATTTCCATAAGGAGGATTGACAATATAATGGTCATAGGCTAGAACAGCAGTCTTTAAAATAAATGCAAATTTAAATCTGCAGAGGAGATGGTGCTGACAGAGGCAATTTAAATACTGAAAGCAGGATGCATAGGGAAGGTCAGGTACATCTGGCTATAGAGAGAGAGCAGCAGTATATGATAAACAATAAAAAATTGCCATTAGTCAGCCATCACAGATGTATAACACCATTAGTGGTCTTATACATAAGGGGGGAATTTACTAATATGAAAAACCGAGTTTTTCGTATTAGTATTTCCCCTACGACTGCATACGACTGTTTGAGTCGTACGCAAAGTCGTGTTCCGGAGGGGGATTTACAAAGCAGTCATATACGACTGCTTTGTAACCCTCCGATGTCGTAGGAATTCGTATTAGCAGCCGTATATACGGCTGCTAATACAAATTATTTGTAGGCAGTCTGCACGGATCAGTCAGATCCGTGCAGGCTGCAAGGTGTAAAAAAAATTTAAATAAAAAAAACAAAAAACGGCGTGGGGTCCCCCCCACAGCCGAAACCAGCACCAGGCTGACAGAGCCTGGAGCCAGTAATTAAAAATCAGGGAACCCGACAAATAGGGGTTCCCTGATTTTTAACAACCAGCCCCAGGCTCCTGCTCTGGGGCTGGTTCCCAAAATACGGGGGACAAAATGACTAGGGGTCCCCCCTATTTTAAGAACCAGCCCCAGGCAAAACCAGCCAGCAGGGTAATGCCACAGCCGGGGGGAGACTTTTTATGCAAGTCCCCCCGGCCAAAGCATTAACCCTACCGACCAGTCAGCCTGGCCAGTGGCCCTGGGGGAGTGGGGACCCCCCCAATAAAGGGGTCCCCCCCCCTCCAGGACTTACCTGACCAGGCTGAAGCCTGGTGCTGTCCTCGATGCCCCTGGGCGGTGGGCATCGAGCTGATAGTGGTGTAAAAAATAGAACAAACGATTGTTTTTTACTGTGGCACTACAAGTGCCAGCAAGCCTCCCCAGCAAGCTGGGACTTGGAGAACCACAAGTCCCAGCCTGCTGGGCATTAAAGGGCCCGCTGGGTCTTGTAGTGCCACAGTAAAAAAAATAGTTAAATAAAACACACTGACACCCATTTTAAATAAAAGTTTAATACACACATTACACACATACTGATACTTACCTATCTTGATCCCGTTGGTAGGTCGCTGGCTCCGGTGTCGGCGGCTCCGGTGTCGGCGGCTCCGTGTCGGCGGCTCCGGGGTCGGCGTCCTGTCCGAGGATAATCCATGTTGGACCTGTGTAAGGAAATCCAACTCACCCAGGTCCTCTATGGATGGTCTTCTTTCTTCATCTGTCGACATCCAGGTCTTCTGGCAGCTGCTGACGACTTCCAGCAGCTGCCGGCATCTCCCGCGACGCTCCCCGGCTTTCAGAGCCGGAGAGATCCTTCCTCTTCGGCGTCTGGGCTCAGAATGAATTCTGGCCAATCAGGAGCAGCCTAGCCGCCTAGCGGCCAATCAGGAAAGACCTGATTGGCCGCTAGGCGGCTAGGCGGCTCCTGATTGGCCAGAATTCATTCTGAGCCCAGACGCCGAAGAGGAAGGATCTCTCCGGCTCTGAAAGCCGGGGAGCGTCGCGGGAGATGCCGGCAGCTGCTGGAAGTCGTCAGCAGCTGCCAGAAGACCTGGATGTCGACAGATGAAGAAAGAAGACCATCCATGGAGGACCTGGGTGAGTTGGATTTCCTTACACAGGTCCAACATGGATTATCCTCGGACAGGACGCCGACCCCGGAGCCGCCGACATGGAGCCGCCGACACCGGAGCCAGCAACCTATCAACGGGATCAAGATAGGTAAGTATCAGTATGTGTGTAATGTGTGTATTAAACTTTTATTTAAAATGGGTGTCAGTGTGTTTTATTTAACTATTTTTTTTACTGTGGCACTACAAGACCCAGCGGGCCCTTTAATGCCCAGCAGGCTGGGACTTGTGGTTCTCCAAGTCCCAGCTTGCTGGGGAGGCTTGCTGGCACTTGTAGTGCCACAGTAAAAAACAATCGTTTGTTCTATTTTTTACACCACTATCAGCTCGATGCCCACCGCCCAGGGGCATCGAGGACAGCACCAGGCTTCAGCCTGGTCAGGTAAGTCCTGGAGGGGGGGGACCCCTTTATTGGGGGGGTCCCCACTCCCCCAGGGCCCCTGGCCAGGCTGACTGGTCGGTAGGGTTAATGCTTTGGCCGGGGGGACTTGCATAAAAAGTCTCCCCCCGGCTGTGGCATTACCCTGCTGGCTGGTTTTGCCTGGGGCTGGTTCTTAAAATACGGGGGACCCCTAGTCATTTTGTCCCCCGTATTTTGGGAACCAGCCCCAGAGCAGGAGCCTGGGGCTGGTTGTTAATAATCAGGGGACCCCTATTTGTCGAGTTCCCTGATTTTTAATTACCGGCTCCATGCTCTGTCCGCCTGGTGCTGGTTTCGGCTCTGGGGGGTACCCCACGCCGTTTTTTTTTTAATTTATTTAATTTTTCTATTTTTTTACACTGAAGCCTGCACGGATCTGACTGATCCGTGCAGGCTAAAACGCAAATAGAACAAGAAAATGGTGTTCTATTTTCCTGTCGTATTTGCGTGGGTGTTTTACACCACTAAGCAGCCGTATTATCAGTACGGCTGCTTAGTAAATCAGAAACCACCATTCTTTTGAATGGTGTTTTCTGTCGTATCCTATCGATGGTGTAGACATTCGTATTTGTAAATACAAATACGAATGTTCCATCTTTAGGACTACGAATTGTTGTATTTTTGGGATATTAAATCCCGAAAATACAAATTCGTAAAAAAAAGGTGTATTTCTCCCTACGAATACACCTTTTTTCTACGAATCCATTTTGGTAAATGTCCCCCAAGGCGTCTTTGTGAACTTGTGAAGAGGTGGATCTTATCTCAGGTAGCGTAGCACCTCAGCACCGTCTCGAAAGTGTCCAAATATACAGGCCACCAAAAAGCAACAGGGTCCTCCACCTACAAACACCTACGTGTTTCAACCTCCAAAAGGTCTTCCTCAGGGTGTCACAAGCTCACAAAGATGCCTTATGTATAAGGCCACTAACGGTACAAGGCTTTCTGTTATGTGTTTTTATTCATCTTAATTAATTGTATCAGTGTTACACTATGTGAAGTTTTTTTTTCTATATATCTGAGGCCATCAGTATTGTAAGGAGGTGTGACATCTAGTGAATCCTTGGTTCATACACTTCAAAACAGGCCTGTTGGAGGCCTGAAGACGATACGGTTAACAGTTGATATCAGTTATTTGAAAAATTTCAAAGAATTTAAGACAATACTGCACCATAAGACCGTGTTTTATTTCTTTGAGGTACAAGCGATTTGAAGAACATCGGATAGAAGAAACAATTGTGATTGAAGGACTTTATTATTATCATTTAAACCCCAGGTTTATCCCCATTGGAAGCGCATTTTCCAATTTTTTATTGTTTATGATATATCTGTGCAGGTGGTGACACTGCAGGAATTTAGCTGCTCCTATTGAAGCGCAAAAGCAACCAACCAATTGTTTGTTTCCAGCAGTATTAGATGTTGTAGGAGTGGTTCTAGATGCACCAAATTAGCCAGGTGTAGAGGCTTTTGGGGCTGATCAGGTGTGTGGCTATAAGGAAGGAGCCACAACTAGTGTCAGGGTCTGGACTTCTGAGATTGGGTAGTGTGACACCACTTCTCATGATCAAGTACAACATATAAATAGGATAATACATCTTTTGAATTTACTATTAAACTTTCTAGCCATTTAGAAATACAATTAGATGTAATATAACATATGGATGTACTACGGACACATATTTGTTGCTGAAATACTGCTTCTGTAATGTGACTTGGACGTATCTAGTGATATGAGCAACATAGTTTTTTTTAACATGTACTATGGACCTTATTCTGGTTCACACGCAGGGCTGCGAAGTTCGCAGTGCTGCATGTTGTTTTAAGCCCACCCGCCGCTCGTATTGCCGCCTGCCACCCTACACACAGCGATTTTGCCCGCATGGCTGCGAATGGATGTTTTGCATAAACATCCATTCGTAGCCTAATTGGCAAAGACTATATAATTTGATGGTCGCCGACCATCGAATGATGTGGAACATGGACACAAAACTAAGACACTCTTAGGTGTCTTAGCTTTGCGTTCGCCCTGTGTGAGGTCAGGGCGGGCAGCTAACATCCGGTGATGTCAGCTGTCCGCCCCCCAGCAGCCGCGTGACTGCCTCATTAGCATGGGACCGCCCAGCATTTTAATGGGAACACCCATGAAATGCTGGGCTTTTCCATGGGTGCGCCTATCCACCACCACCCAACACCCCCTGCTGCACTGTTGGGTGCATTTGGACCGCGAACTTGCAGTGCCCCTCCATACCCAGCACATGTGCATTAGTCAAACATCGCTCAACTGTAAGTACACTCAGAGGAGCCTGTAAACCAAATCAGGCCCTATATCTCTGGAGCATAAAATGGTATTTAATTGTAAATAAAGTCCTGATAAGGTAAATTAAAGGATATCTTCCCTTCAAATTTGAGATTTATTAGGGAAATAAATATGCTTGAAGCAGAGATCTTTTATTTTCCACAACAGCAACTAACAAAAAATGTTCCATATATTTGATTGCAATACTGTACAATGCATTTAAAGTTATAAAATTAAGGTATAGTTTAAATAATGTTGTTTTAAACTATTTAATTACTCTATTCTGAGGTTTGAAAGATATTTGGTACTTGTTTCCTAGCACGGCCACAACGATCATGATCGTGGGCATCGTGAGGAAAAATCGGGGGCATCGCGGCCATCGCATGCACTAAAAAATCGGGTGCGATGGTACCGACACGATGTCCGCGATTTCCCCATAGGGAACAATGTTAAATGCCTCAATTTACCCAAATCATCATAGGGAACAATGGTAAATGGGCCAGAAAACCCAAAAAACACAGCTGAACAGTGAAATGTCCCCCCAAAAGTAGTTTACGCCACCCCACGATCAACGCGAACCTGAAGTGTGGCGAGCGCAGCGAGCCCGCGAGGGGCGGCGGTACGCGTCCTCCGACCTTTTCATACCCCCACTATCCACGTTGGCGTGGAGTTGAGAATAGAATATTTTGGCGAGCGCAGCGAGCCACCGCGCCCGAAGCGTGGCGAGCGCAGCGAGCCCCGCGAGGGGACGCGGATACCTGTGAAGCCCGCGAAGGGACGCGTTTACCTGTGAAGGTATCCACGTCCCCTCGTGGGGCTCGCTGCGCTCGCCACGCTTCGGGCTCGGTGGCTCGCTGCGCTCGCCACACTATTCTATTCTCAACTCCACGCCGACGTGGATAGTGGGGGTATGAAAAGGTCGGAGGACGCGTACCGCCGCCGCTCGCCACGCTTCAGGTTTGCGTTGATCGTGGGGTGGCGTCAACTACTTTTGGGGGGACATTTCACGGTTCAGGGGTGTTTTTTTGGGTTTTCTGGCCCATTTACCATTGTTCCCTATGATGATTTGGGTAAATTGAGCCATTTAACATTGATTCCTATGAGAAATCGGGGGCATCGCGGGTAAATTGAGGCATTTAACATTATTCCCTATGGGGAAATCGGGGGCATTGCGTCTGGACCATTTAAGTCTTTTTTAGCCGCATACGACGCGACCGACGCGATATTGACTTTTTTCAATGCATTTCAATGGGAAAATCGGGGGCATCGCGTCGGTCGCGTCGCAGACCACTAAAAATGACACCCGAGGCCCGCGATTGTGGCCGTGCTAGGAAACAAGTACCAGATATTTTTAGTCAGTGTTATTTTTGTAGGAAAATAGGTTCAGGAACTGTGGGCGGGGGCAGAAAGTGGTTGGTGACGTGGGAGGAGCTACAAAAGGGGCGTGGTATACATAAAAAAAGAAAAATATAAGAAAAACATAATTCCTCACTCCGTCACGCTTATTATACATATGCCACACACAGATTCACATTATACATATCCCACGCACCGTGATGCCCATTCTACATATGCCACACACCGTGATGCCCATTATACATATGCCCCACACTGTAACGCGTATTATACATATGCCGCACAAAGAGATGCCCGGTATACATAAGGCCCACACAGAGATGCCCGTTATACATATGCCACTCACAGAGATGCCCGTTATACATATGCCACTCACAGAGATGCCCATTATACATGTGCCCCACACTGTCATGCCCATTATACATAAGCCCCACACCGTCATGCCCATTATACATATTCCCCGCTCCGTAACAGTTATTATACATATGCCACACACAGAGATGCCCATTATACATATTCCACACACAGAGATGCCCATTATACATATTCCACACACAGAGATGCCCATTATACATATGCCCCACTCCGTGATGCCCATTATACATATGCCATACACCGTGATGCCCATTATACATATGCCCCACACAGAGATGCCCATTATACATATGCCCCACTCTGTGATGCCCATTATACATATTCCCCACTCCATGCTGCCCATTATACATATGCCCCACTCCGTGATGCCCATTATACATTTGCCCCACTCTGTGATGCCCATTATACATATGCCTCACTCCGTGATGCCCATTATACATATGCCCCACTCTGTGATGCCCATTATATATATGCCATACACCGTGATGCTCATTATACATAAGGCCCACACAGAGATGCCTATTATACCTAAGGCCCACACAGTGATGCTGCCCATTAAACATAACACCAAGATGCCCATTATACATATGCCACACACCATACTGTTACATTATACATATGCCACACACCGTGATGTCCATTATACATATGCCGCACACCGCGATGCCCATAATACATATGCCACACACCGCGATGGCCATTATACATATTCCACACACCGTGATGGCCATTATACATATTCCACACACCGTGATGGCCATTAGACATATGCCACACACAGATATTCCCATTATACATATTCCACACACCGTGATGCCCATTATACATATGCTACTCCGTGATGCCCATTATACATATGCCACACACCATAATGCTCCATTATACATATGCCACACACCGTGATGCCCATTATACATATGCTACACCGTGATGCCCATTATACATATGCCACACACCATAATGGTCCATTATACATATGCCACACACCGTGATGCCCATTATACATATGCCCCACACTGTGATGTCCATTATACATATGCCCCACTCCGTAATGCTTATTATACATATGCCGCACACAGAGATGCCCGGTATACATATGCCACACACCATAATGCTCCATTATACATATGCCACACACCGTGAGCACATAGTGCTGTGTTATCTCTCAGTGAAGTTATCCCCCCCCCCCTTTAGTAGCTTTATACCTATAAATCCCTCCTCAATCTTTAAATCTTGAGACCCCCCCCCCTTTCCTCCCCACCACCACCACATGCAATGTAAGATCCATGTACCTTTAACTTTGCTTTAGTGTGGGTTTTTCCAGCTTGGGCTACTTTGGCTTTACTTGATTTTGTATTGCAAGAATTAATCTTGGGTGGACTTTCAGCCTGGCGGAGCTGGCCGAAAAGGCAGCAAATAAAATGATGCGGGGTATCAGGGAGGCTGTATAACACAAAAATGACTGCACCCCCGTCTCCCTGCTCACTGCCCTTGTAGGACCTGGAGCCCTGTCACCAGCCTGCAGGGAGGATATAACGCTGCTCGCGCTACAGCTCAAACCAGGCTTCCTGTTGCTGTTGTCGGTGTCTGTCAGCGGGAAAAGCGCCTGTACTGCACCAGTACCCTGTAGACTCCATCAGACTCCCGGACCCTCGATTGCTCCCAGTCATACGGCAGCTTAATCCGGGCTGGGAAGAGTGCAGGTGCAGAGTGCACTCGCCCACACCGGGCAGGGCGCACATCGGCATTTACAAAATGGGAAGCCTGTAGGTTGCAGGCTGGAGGAGGCGCCAGCGGTTATTGTTGTGGTCCGGACTCCAGGAGACTGAGGAGACGTGCTGCTAGTAAAATTCATATCTCCCGCCCGACCACTAGCCAATAGGCGCTCGCGGTCCAGCAGCCACCAGTTGATTGGCTGCTGGACCGCAAGCACCCATTGGCTAGCGGTCCAGCGTGAGACGTAAAGGTTACATAGCAGCACGTCTCTTCCTGGAGTCTGTAAACAGCGAGCGGGGGGGAGCGGAACAGCGAGCGGGGGGAGCGGGTAGGTGGACGGGCTGACAACGCTGGTGCCGGGAGGCCAGGAGCAGGTTCCGGAATGCCGTTCCTGATGACGTCATTTTTAATTTGACCTTCAGGAACGGCGTTCCGGACCGTTCCGGCTCAAAAATAGGCCTGTTTTTAGTAAAATATTGGTGTGTAGTGTATTAGGAGTCGACATACTAAAAAAGTAATTCCATAGACTCAGTACATACAGAATTCAATTTAAAGTCTCCTTAGTATAAATTATGGTACTTGTGTATTAGCCAGGAGCCCAATTAGCATATGTACGGAGCCATAGGCTAAGCTACACATCCATGAGAAAGACCGGAGTACCGGTAGAAACGCTTCGGATCACTTGCCAGGATACCCGTGGGACCCACTGCCTTGCCGAGTTCAGTTGTGCCACCTTTGAAAGTTTCCGGGACTTTTAATTTTGAGCGCATTTGAGGACTATTTCCAACTAGTTCTCCACAACTTCTGGTAATTGCCCGCTCCCACTGCGGTTTTTCTGTTTTTTTACACACATGTTTTTATAGCAACCCTTGCCATTGATGTATGTTTGCACTTAATAAAATAGTGTTACACTATATGACCATATCTTTGGGTACTTATGTAGTATCTGGGCTGCCGATTTTTTGATTGTATGCCTTAAGTTAAGGCATACAATCAGATGCGATGCGATGCGATATCGCATCGCATCGCATACGACCATATCGCATGCGATGCGATGCGATGACCCGATTTTTCCATAGGATTCAATGTTAAAATGGACTGAGTCCATTTTAAAATGGAATTCAATGGGAAAAAGGGGTCCTTTTCATACCCCTACTATCCAAGTGGGCATGGAGTTGGATATAAACCTGTGGCGAGCGTAGCGAGCCACCGTGCCCGAAGCGTGGCGAGCGAACGGTATTCTGTGTCCGCTCGCCACGCTTCGGGCTCGGTGGCTCGCTACGCTCGCCACAGGTTTATATCCAACTCCATGCCCACTTGGATAGTAGGGGTATGAAAAGGACCCCTTTTCCCATTGAATTCCATGTTAAAATGAACTCAGTCCATTTTAACATTGAATCCTATGGAAAAATCGGGTCCATCGCATCGCATCGCATCGCATCGCATCGCATGCGATATGGTCGGGTGCGATGCGATGCGATGGACCCGATTTCAAAATCGGCAGCCCAGTTACTATATAAGTACCTATCTTTGTTTCCCATATGTTGCACTTACGGATACGGGTTTGCGATTGGTGAAGTTTGATAATCTACTACCCAACGCTGATGGCTATCATACTGTGCGGAGAAGAGGAGACGCATATCCCCTGATAGGGATGTACGGTATCTTCTCTTTTTCACTGTGGTGAAGGAAACCTATTTTCAACGCTGATTGCTGTCTTTTAACACGGAGAAGAGGAGACGCATATCCGCTACAAGGGATGTACTGTATCCTCCTCATATACCTACGGTGAAAGGGTGTTTTATCTCTGTATATACGGTGGAGGAGATCTTTTGAGACAGAGAAGGCATCGTTCACCACATAAAGGAAGGCGAAAGCCATTTTATCTTTACTCAACATACAGAGCGCAGGAGACCTGGATACTATTGTGTGTGTCTTTGGCACACTATCTTTGTACGCTGTCAACATAGTCCAACGGCTGCCTAGCATAGTAAGCGTAGTGACTCCGTGGCAGCCCAATGTCTGCCTAGCGTAGTTAGCGTAGTGACTCCCCGGCGTCCATGGCTATGTCCCCGGTGTCCATGCCAAGCCTAGTGAGCGCCTCTCACACAGCGCCGGTAACCGCCAGATCCCCTGTGCTGGCGGACGCCTGCGGAGAGGGGATCATGTAGGCGCCGGCGGTGAGGCGCTCCAGCTGTCTGAGATGCAGGTGCAGGTACGCGTCCTCCTGACCTTTTCATACCCCCACTATCCACGTTGGTGGGGAGTTAATTGTATAAAGTGTGGCAAGCGCAGCGAGCCACGTATCCCAAAGCGTGGGAGGTGATGCGGAACACATGTGAAGTAATCCGCTTCCCCTCGCGGGGCTCGCTGCGCTCTCTACGCTTCGGGCTTGGTGGCTCACTGTGCTCGACACACTTTATAAAATCGACTCCATGCCGACGTGGATAGTCGGGGTATAAATAGGTCGGGAGGACACGTAACGCTGACTACGCTAACTACGCTGGCCGCGAGAACACTACGCTGATTACGCTGGCTGCGGGAACACTACACTGATTCTGACAGCGCTGCTACTCTAACTACATACTGGGCGCCCGGCTAATACACAAGTACATAAAGTATGTACAGTATAGCAACTTACCGAACAGCCTCTTCAACATCAGATTTTGGTACTATATCGCCAATTATATTTGGCATTGTAACGTAGAAATAGAAGGAGATTCTTGCTGTTTCATCATAAACATGTACATCATCATCTCTAGAGGGATAAGATACATTTGTATTAGAAACGGTAGCTGAAATTGGACATACAATATATAATACATTGACACTCTTTCTAAGAGGTTTTTTTCTGGTGGTCAGATTTGACATCCATTTATCACTATGAACTAAAATGAAACACTGTAATCGCTATGCAGTAGAATCTATATATAGTCTACATGCAGTAGAATCTATAATGTATATAATCTATAAGAAGTAGAAAAACCCACTGGGTCCATCTCCAATTCCTTTCTAGCATCCTACCTTAATACACACATGTCTATAAAGCCTTCCAGTCCCACATAAGACAGCCTTCTCAATTGGACAATAGATTTATACAGTTCGTTATAAGCTATATAATTTTGTAGGTTATAGTCAGACCCCAATATTCCATCATATTACACCTTTCAATCATCCACCTTATTACATGCCCAGGGTCACTTTCTTCAATGACTAGCCTTAATCCCAGTACTGTTGCTCATGGGTGGGACAGCAGAACAGTCCCAAAAAAAGAAACTCAGGACATTTGGGAGGTACAGTATGTTTTAGTTATTGCTCCGCACTGTGATCATGATTCAGTAATCAGTAGGAGAACCGTAGTCAGTGACTAGGTTATTTATTACAAACAACAAACAGATCCTGGGTGCAATGTGATACAAATACTACAATCCTCATAAGATTGTAACTCATTTCGAATAAATTTAAATGGAGCTCCAGACAATAAGCTCCCAGCTCCAAATGACAGTTAGGGGCTGATTGGTTACTCATCATTCATAATGAGTAGCAACAAGAATACCACTCTTTGTTAAACCTGCCCCTATGTAAGTAATGCAGGTAGTTTACAATATTAAATAAATATAAAATTTTACTTACGAAAAGTGAACTGGGTTGTTTTTTGCAGCAAAATATTTAGTCATGGCGTATGCAATTGTTGACCTGAATAAATTCACTTCACTGGTGTCCCACTTATACTGGCAAGTAAGAAAAGGATGCTTGGTATGAGAAATACTGTTCTGTTTGTTGGGCAAAGTTCATTTAAATAAAACACACCCCTAATCCAACCCCAACGGGAAGCGGCCCTGGGTCGACACAATGTCTAGGTCGATAGTTACTAGGTTGGCCACTAATGGTCGATTGTGACTAGGTCAGCACCTAGGAATGGTTGACATACCCTAGGTGGACTTTGACAGAAGGTCGACACAAGCTTAAGGACGACATGGGCATGGTCGACCTGAACAACCTCGACATAAGTTTTTCCCTTTTTTCCTACTTTACTATCCAAGTGGGCATAGAGTGAAAATATAATAGTGTGCTGGAAGCATGGCGAGCGCATGGAGCATTGTGAGGGGACGCGGCACATTTATACGGTGCCGATGCCGACATAGGCACCAAAAAAACTAAAAAACCTCATGTTGACCATGTACATGTCAACCTAAAGTGTGTCAACATCCTATCAATGTTGTCAACCTAGTTACTATTTAGTGGTCAACCTAGACATTGTCTATCATCTATACTGTACCCAACCCCAATACCCTTGTTAGCTGATGTAAAAGGCACATAATATAACACACACACAGACGCACACACACACACAGAGGACCTTAGTCAGGTCTGTTTGCATAGCCCGTTCCTTCGCACGGGAACGGGTGGGGGGCGGCGGCTCATGGGAACTCCCAGCATTTCATGGGCGTTCCCATGGAAATCGCCCAGTGGTGTGGGCGCTGGAGGCGGGCAGCTGACATCACTGGAAATCAGCTGCCCACCCTCTTCCTGCCGAATGTCCACGCACATCTAAGGTTGCCTGAGAGTAACCTTCTTACATGTGCCTGGGCCTTCCACATCATTCCATGGTTGACGACCATGGAATGATGTGGGTGTTCCTCCACAGTCTGCAAATGGATGTTTATGTTAAACATCCATACGCAGGCTAGGCAAACGAACCTGCCGCCTGAGGGGGGGCGTTCTGGCATTCAGCGGGCGGCGTCTGGTGGACTCGCAATCCACAGTTATTTCCCTGTGTAACCTGAGTGCCTTCATTAATATGTGTGGTTAGACATCAATCACAAGGACCCTTCTTATGCTCCGCTGTAGCACGATGGTGTTACATACAAAGAACCGGCTTAGTAGATGGTACATGGCACTAGCGACCAACTGCACTATAACACAATGCTCTTTCTGTACATTACATGCTTAGGTATGTAGGTATGCTTTATAACTAATATGTGATCCAAATATAACTACTGCTAGAGATTCATCTTACCGCATTAGCACCTAGTCCAGCTTTCAGGCTTATTCTGACTTTGATTGAATTCTCTGAGTCTAGAAATAAAATAATATAAGTTTAGTATCTTTAGATTGTTGTTATCACAATCAGACGATCTGTAATTATCCAATTGAAACACAAGGTGAAATTACAGAACAAATAATATAACTGCTGTAAGTTCCAAAAGTGTGACTGATGCCGTCCCTTTAGTGGTCCAAATACAGTATTGGGAAGTGTATTGTCTTGTAAATCCAAATTGCCGCATATTGGGCCTTATTCTGGTTCACTCGGTCATGCACCGATGTTTTGTGTATACGCATGCGCAGCATGCTAGGCAGGGTTTGGTACATTCGCTTCAGCCTGTGCACACATCCAAGGGAAACTAACTGAATAAGGGCCATTGTACAAGTACTGTATAAGTACTGAGTGTGAGTGCGCATGTGTGTGTGCATTAAAAGATGTTTGGATGGCATTAAGAATTTTGATGCCTGTTTGTCTGAGCAAAGACTATGCCAATTGCAAAAGGCTGCGATGTAACTATAGTGGGTGCAGGGGTTGCCATTGCTCTGTTGCCATCCAACATGGGTAACCATTAGACAATATATTATCTGACATGTTATTCTGATGACGGCAGGCAGGTGAATGCGATGAGCAATATATTGCAAATGCTGCCAGCCAAAAAACACATTGTCTTGATGTGTTCCCAGGCTTAGGGGGTCGCCTCTGGCCCCATGTCCCCTATACCCAATTCACATGAAGGATTAGGAAATAACTGATAGGGGATCACTCGGGGCACATGCCCTGGGCACCATTTTTTATAAAGGGCCCCAGGACCTTATTTGAGTTAGCGTGGAGCATTGCTCAGCTCTTCACCTCTGCAGTAAAGTCCAGATAGTTCTTCATTAGATTATGTGGTGTCTATAAGTCACTAGTAGGCCGGCATGCCTACGGTAGGCCTTCTGGCACTTCGGAAAGGCTACTGGGATGGGCCAGCAACACTGAGCGAGGTGCTGTCCAAGCAGCTTTTCCGATGTCTTCCAGGTCAAATCCCACATCTTTCTCCAAAAAAGAGACAGTTTGGATACAGTGCACCTGAGCTAACTACTGCTAAGGTAGGTAAAGGAGAAAAGGGATGGAGAAATTACTTAATAAGCACAACATTGGTTGGTAGGTATGTAAATGGTATGAAGTTGTCATTCCGACTCTTATGATGCCGGTTGTCAGAACACTGGCACTGGAATACCAACACCACAGAATTCCAACTGCAAAAATCCTGAACGTAAGGATCCCAGGGAGGAATAGGATTAGGCACTCGGGAAAGGGTAAGGATTAGGCACTAGGGAAAGGGATGGATTAGGCTGTGGGAGAGGAGGAGGATTAGAGTTAGCCTGTGGGGTGGAAGGGTAAGGGTTAGGGTTAGCTTACCGTCCAAAAAGTGTCAGGATTGTGACTGTAAGGATGCTGCTGTTGGTCAATATCCTGACTGTCGGTATCCCATACCCAACCAATATAAATATCTACAGCATTTGTGCTGTATTTTACAATTTAAGTACTAATGCATTAATTATCTGTCTTCGACCCTCTTCCTCCTCTACATATGCTTCTGCTTTGAAAGGGCCCCTTCAAAATGTTTCTATAGGGCCCAAAAAGTTCTAGTTCCTATGCAGTTATTAATATAAGAACAAACTATATTTACAGTATGATGGTAAGATACAATAAATGAAATAAGTCAATACCGTTGTGAGGTTATTGTGGTGCAAATTGTTTACAGAGCTCACATTGAAAAATGATGACCATACAAAACATCTTCAATGGTAAAAATATGGAGCTGGAATGCTGTGTGGACAGTTTTAGCTCAGAAATATTGCAGCTTCTTTTTCTCTATTGAAACACACACACACCTCTATTGTATTGTCTTACATAGACTGAGCTTAATACGGAAGGAACATTATAGGAACGGACATTCCAAGAGATCTTCAGGGGGGGGGGGGGGCACGTTTTACATTATATTTTTTATTTTGATTCTCTATCTGGATTATCCATTTTGTTCATATTAAACTATTGTAAGGAAAATCAATCCAATAGAGTGTGATGTGATGTGATATATCATACACTTTACAGTGCTGCTTATTTGTGTGTGTTTCTTTCTGTTTTTTTTTTTTTTCATATACAGGACTAACTATCCTGTTCTCCAGCAGCTGCTTTGTGAAACAGCTGGTGTATATGCACCCCGACCTGCCCCAGGTCGAGTATTCACCATTTTTTTTCTCTATTGAAAAAATATGGAGTAGCTTGGATGTTTATTTACCAAAAATAAATGATTAACTATTAATAGGAGAAAAAAAACCTCTATTTACATGGATCCCAGTTTGTTGTCCAGTTGACTTCCCTGTTATTGACTCGGTTATTCTCCTGTAACCATACATACAGCGGCTGAAAGTAATCTAGCAGTGGTTGGACATCCATCCTGAGAGCCCCTGTTATGCGCTCAAGTGCTTCAGTCCAAGGCCTGGAATTCCCTAGTTCCAACATGGCCCTGTGAAGTAAGTGACATTAGCATTACTCAAAATGCATCTTTGAAGAATGGAAAAAATAAATATAAGATGCATGTCATTTCACCCACCGTAGTTTATTTCCTGCCTCAGTAGAGTTTGTGATGTCACAAGTGTGTAGAGGACCAGTGTGCTTTGCAGCGTCGCAGAGTGCAGCCTGGAACTGGAATTGGTAAATAGTCCGTGTATAATACCTGCACGACAAATAGAATGATGGTTTGCTACCTGTGCCTGATCAACCATTAGGAAAGGGGTTCTTAATCTTTTTTGAATCACGGCACCCTAGAGTATCAGAAGAGTATAGAGTACCCCTAAGCCCCCCAAAATTTAGAAAAAATATAAAAATAATTACATTGTGTTTATATGTGATTCTTCGCTTCAGTTATGTGGTAAAGGGCATGGTTTGCTTCTGTTTGTACATATATTTTATGATTTGCAGCCACCAGCACTGGTTTCGTCCATAAATAATTGACCATAAATAATTTGAATTTGTCCAGGACCACCAACCCGTGGCACCCCCTGCATGTGTCCAGGGAGCTGCGGCACACAGTTTGGGAACCACTACATTAGGATGATTCAGGTGCCAGGACTTGGGGAGGTTGGTGGCAACATGCAGTTTGCTGTCCTGGAATAAAATAATGATCTGCAGTAGTTTATTCCATGCTTAAAGTTTAAAGCCCGATAAACCCTACACATTTCATCTCCACGCTAGACTTCCTCAGGGGTATTTCTCCAATGGATGTTTGTATTTCAAAATGGTAATTAATGGTGTATCAGAAATAATGGTCCAACAGGTATAAACCACATGATAACAGACCTCAACTCGTTGTGCATTTGCACACCAAAAAAGTGCAATAGATGTATCTAAAAAATGATCCACCACGAACAAATTCTTAAAGAACGGTCAACTGCATCCAACTAAACAGCAAATATATCTTTCTGCCTGCAGCCCCTATTGGGCCAATGTGTTTAGTTTTTTCTCTATCGGTGTCAGTTAGTTTTATTTTTCCTATGGAGGCCATTGTGTGTGTTTTGTTTTCATTCGGTGGCCCATGTACAGTGATGCAGAGTGCAGAACTCGGGTGTAAGGTAGTCTTTTCCAACGAGGCCATACCCCTTGCTGTGAGGCCACACACCCTTTCTTGCAGCAAGGAGAGGCCCCGTCGTCTTCTTCTCAAAAGGTGGGGGGCATGATAAATTTAGAAAATATTAATTTTGACTCAGAGCCGGCCCTAGCCTATTTTATGCCCTAGGCAAGATTTTGGTTGGTGCCCCTGAGCACCGGCGCTAATACTACTTCTATACCCGCCACTATATTACTGACCCCTCTATACCCCCCTCTTCATTACTGACCCCTCCATACCCGCCTCCACACTACTGACCCCTCCATACCCACCTCCACACTACTGACCACTACATACCCACCTCTACACTACTGACCCCTCTATACCCACCACTACATTACTGACCCCTCTATGCCCGCCATTACATTACTGACCTCTCTATGCCAGCCACTACATTACTGACCCATCTATAGCCGCCACTACATTACTGACCTGTCTATACCCGCCACTACATTACTGACCAGTCTATACCTGCCACTACATTACTGACCCATCTATACCTGCCACTACATTACTGACCCCTCTTTGCCCGCCACTGCATTACTGACCCCTCTATACCCTACACTACATCACTGCTGCAAGGGAGGGTTAGGAGGGATGGTTAGTGTACCTATGGAGACCCAGAAAAAGAGTCTCAATATCAGGATGCCAGGGTGTTTTTTTTTCATTGCTGGCACCCTGAACGCTGTATGTGTCCCCTACTAACACTGACATCATGATATATCACACACGACCGAACACTACTTATATATGCAGACATCCTCTACCCCTGCCACATGACACTGACAACCCCTTCTCCTTATACACAGCAACCAAACCAATCAGAAGACCACCCCCCCCACCCACTCCTCCTCCTTCCCACACATGGCACACACCTCTCTCTCATACACACACACAACTATTACAGAAACCATATTCAGCATGAGCTCACCATAGTAATCTCAGCGGCACGACTCCCCGACAGACAGTCCATGGGCAGCTCTGGCACATCACAGATATTATCCCCTCTCAGGCAGGCTACAGTGCACGGGACGAGTGGAGGCTACGCCCACTGCCAACCTCTGTCCTCTCCCCCAGCGGCTCTCTGGCTACACGTCTGCTACAGATCCCAGCTAGCGGCACCAGGAAGTGCCCGCTAACTTTAGAAGCAGTGGCATCCTGGCAACCCTGCATGAGGAGGGACAACGGGGGGCCAGCCCAGGGCTGTGGGTCCATCCCAGTGGGCCTATCAGCCCCAGTACAATATTCCTTTCCATTGGAGGCTGCTGGCCATGCATAGCAGCCCTCCTCCTGGAGCAGCGGTCATACTTGTTTGGGGCAGTCAGCAGCCCCATTCCCCCTCTCTGTGTAGGACCAGCAGCACTGCACCTGGTCCGGCTCTACCGCTGGTGGTTAAGAGCTGTCAGCAGCGGCGCTTATCATCGGATGCCTCCAGCTTAGGATGCCCCAAGGCATAGGCAAATGCCCTAAGCAATTGCCTAGTTTGCCTATGCTTAAGGCCGGCTCTGTTTTGACTCTTTACACAGGGAGCCATTATGTCTGAAACCTTTCCTGCCCATAGCAAACAAGCGTCTGCCTATTATACAGTATTAAAGAATGTACTTGATAAATGATAGGTAGAATTTGATTGGTTGCTATGGACAACTTCTCCACTTGTTCTATTTGGAAGGTTTGATAGATCTCCTCACACTGGGGTTTATTCTAGTTCATTCTTTCTGACAAAATGCTTCTTAGATGGACAAAACCATGTGCACTGCAGGGGTGGCAGATGTAACATGTGCAGATAGAATTAGATTTGGGTGAGTAATTTTGTTTCTGTGCAGGGAAAATTCTGACTGCTTTATTTTACACTGCAATATAGATCTCACTTTGAAGAAAAACCCCACCCAAATCTAATTCTCTCTGCACAAGTTACGTCTGCCCCACCCGCAGTGCACATGGTTTTGTCCATCTAAGAAGGATTTTGACAGAAAGAATGAACTAGAATAACCCCCACTGTGAGTCTCCTATTAAATTTTATACTTGTCTCTTCAATGACTACATTTATCCATGATTGCAGCGGAATGGGATCATTGGGTCGACCAAATGTCGACCTAACACATGTGTCGACCTAGACATCTATCGATCTTGTCCCATGTTGACCTAGACACCTGTCGACCTTGACCCATGTCGACCTAGACCCCTGTCTACCTCTCAGTATGTCGACCCAATGGTGTTGACCTAATGACTGTCGACCATCTTATAGTCGACCCATCGACCATATCCCATTCTTTGTTAAGTTCAAGACGTCTCCTGGTTTCAGTATGAATCTTTGCACCAAAGACATAGATTATTTTACTGCAAAAATAATGGAGCTACAGGGAAGTTGGATATGTACAGTACCTGATGAAAGAATAATCATTAGCCACATGGAAAAGAGCAGCAGGATCACAATATGTCTCATCATGAGGAACAGGCTCCACTACTCCGACAAGATCTCGTCTAGAATAAAAGGTACAATTCAGATCAGATAGAAACACATTGCGGAATAGAGACACTTTAAATAATAAAAAAATGAGTAAGCAATTAACCTTTTCATTCATAGATGCCACTGCCATGGACAGCAGTCTTAAGTCTATATCTACTCTCAAATCTCCAATTATTTGGACCTCTACCAAGCTTAGAAGTTATGTCACCTATTGGCAGCTTTTAAAAAACTAATTTCGATCTTGCTACTGTCAACCACGTTCCCGTCGATCATTCACAGGAGTCGATCTCTCGTCACTGTCTATGTAGACCAGGGGTGGCCAAACCTGTCCTCAAGATCTACAGATGTAGTGGGTCTTATTGTTGCTGGCGAATCGCCAGCAGCATGTTGCTGGCAATCCGCCAGCAACACGGTGCTCCATCTGACTGAGACGCGCGTGCGTCCCCCACGCACACGCGTCTCAGTATCCGGGCGGCGAGGCGGACGCAATCCTGTCCGCCGCCCGCTTCAGGGGGCTGCGGGGGGCTTCAGGGGGATGCGGGGGGTGCGGGGACCCGGTGTAGACACCGGGCGACCGCCGGCACCACCATCGGAAGGGGACGCGCGTGCACCTCATGCGCGCGCGTCCCCTTCCGGCATACAGATGGCGCGAGGCAGGGGATGGCAGCTGGCGTCGCCTTCACCATCCCCTGGATAGATAAATCCCACTCCATCTGTAGCAACGGTGCATGTTTTCCAGGCAACCTGTGGATCCATAGTTGGAATGAATGCAACAGGTTTTAAAATGTGCACCAGCTGGAAAACGTGGACCGTTGGTAAATCTCGAGGACCGGTTTGGCCACCCCTGATCTAGACACTGTCGACCAAGTTTAGGCATCTAACTAGATGACTTCGGGTGCCGGCCGGGTTCCCGACAGTAGGGATCCCGACAGTCTTTTACCCGACGTCGGGATCCGACTGTCAAAACGCCGACAGCCGGGTGCCCGACGGCCACCCTCTATTTTCCCTCGTGGGGGTCCACGACTCCCATAGAGGGAGAATAGAATCATATAGAATCATAGAGGGAGAATAGAATAGGTGGCTCGCGTAGCGAGCCACCGTGCCCGCAGCGTGGCGAGCGCAGCGAGCCCGCAAGGGTCTTTTTTGCGCTCGCCATGCTGTCTGACTCCGGGCAGTCGGGATCCCGACGTCGGGATAATGACTGTCGGGATCCCGACTGTCGGAGTCCCGTACCACACCCGACGACTTCGACCACTAGTGGTCAATCATGGTATTGTCGACCTAAACATGATCGATCCGCCATCTGGATACGAAATCAGCTTCAGTGCAGGAAATCACTGGTCATAGCTTACAGATGCAAAATATCCTACCAGGTGCCACGGTGCAGCTTGTACATGTAAAACTAACTACATCTGCATGGAATATCTTGAGCCTTTGTGTCCAGGGCTTCTCCAATTTTCATAATAAGTGTTAAAACTAGTAAAAGTGAGTTGTGATGCAAGTATGATGCAAACCCAGAAGTAAATAAAAATATCAGTGTTATAAATACTGAGTACATTTTTGATTCTGAATGAATATATCCATAAAGAGGCATTATAATGTATTGTTTTCAAGTTTAGCAATGTATTTGTTTCTGGGGGAAACAGTAAACAACTTTATAAGAACAAGTTATCTCTAATTTTATTTAAGGTTAACCCCTTCATGACAGAGCCAGTTTGTGCCTTCATGACAGAGCCCATTTTTTCAAATCGGACATGTCTCACTTAAGTGGGGATAACTTTTTTTTGCTTTTACTTATCCCAGTGATTTTGAGATTGTTTTCTCGTGACACATTGTACTTCAAGTTAGTGGTAAATTTTGGTCGATACAGTCTGTGTTTTTTTTGAAAAATACCAAAATATCGTAAAAAAATGGAAAATTTAGCAATTTTCAAAATGTTAAATTTTCTGCTTGTGAGACAAATAATCTTACCACTCAAAATAGTTAATAACTAACATAGACCATATGTATACTTTATGTTGCCATCATTATTTCAACCTCCTTTTCATTTTTTTGGACACTAGGAGGCTTAAAATATGAATAGCAAATTCTCAAATTTTCAAGAAAATTTCAAACTCTGATTTTTTTAGGGACCAGGTCAGTTTTGATGTGACTTTGAGGGACTTGTATGTGAGACACCCCCATAAATGATGCCATTTCAAAAACTGCACCCCTCACAGTATTCAAAACAGCATTTTGGAAGTTTGTTAACCCTTTAGGTGTTTCACAGGAATTAAAACAAAGTGTAGGTAAAATTTTAAAATTTCTTTTTTTTTGCAGATTTGCAATTTTAATACATTTTTCTAAGGAACACAGTACATTTTACTAGAGAAATGTGACTAAAAATTGATTCCCCCAATTCTTTGGTTTTCATAAATATCCTATATGTGGCCCTAGTGTGCACGGTGACCAAACCACAGGCTTCATAATAGAAGGAGCACCTACTTGATTTTGGAGCCTCCTTTTTATGAGATTATTTTTTAGGCACCATGTAGGTTTCTAGGCACCATAAGATGCTAAAAGTTAGGAACCCCCCCCACAAGTGACCCCATTTTGCAAACTACACCCCTCAGGGAATTCATCTAGGGGTATAGAGTACATTTCAAACCCCCAGGGGTTTCACCAATTGTGGTACAACTGGGCAGTGAAAACGAAAAAAAATAATTTTTCATTTTCACAGCTCAGTTGTATCAAAATTGGTGAAACCTCGGGGGGTTTGAAATGTACTCTATACCCCTAGATGAATTCCCTGAGGGGTGTAGTTTGCAAAATGGGGTCACTTGTGGGGGGGTTCCACTGTATGGGTGTTTCGGGGGTCATTCAACCAGAATCTGTGCTGCAAAATCCAAAAATCACTCCTTCCCTTCTGAGTCCTGCCATGCACCCAACTGGTATTTTTTGGTCACATGTGAGGCATTGCCGTACCCGGGAGAAATTGGGGCACAGATTTTGGGGTGCTTTGTCTCCTTCATTCCTTGTGAAAATTAAAAATTTTGAGCCAGATCTGCATTTTTGTGTAAAAAAATTTAATTTTTTACACAAAAATGCAGTTCTGGCTCAAAATTTTTAATTTTCACAAGGAATGAAGGAGACAAAGCACCCCAAAATCTGTGCCCCAATTTCTCCCGAGTACGGCAATGCCTCACATGTGACCAAAAATTACCAGTTGGGTGCATGGCAGGACTCAGAAGGGAAGGAGTGATTTTTGGTGGTGGAATGAATGGTGGGTGCTATGTCGCATTAGCAAGACCCCCGAAGCACCAATACAGTGGAACCCCCCCACAAGTGACCCCATTTTGGTCACCAGCTTTGGGAGGGGGGCTGGCGCTGCGGCTGGCGGGGGGTGGGAGGGGTGCTGGCGCTGCGGCAGCCGGGTGGGTGGGAGGGAGGGGGGCTGCCGGGTGGGAGGGGGGGGGGCTGGCGATCGTTGGTGATCGGTGCGGTATACACACACACACACACACATATATATATATATATATATATGTGTGTGTATATATATATATATATACAGATAGCGCAGGCCTTATGCTTGCTGACGAATCGCCAGCAGCATGCTGCTGGCGATCCGCCAGCAACACGGCGCGCCATCTGACTGAGACGCGCGTGCGTCCCCCACGCACGCGCGTCTCAGTATCCGGGCGGCCGGGCGGCGAGGCGGACACAATACTGTCCGCCTCCCGCTCGAGGGGGGCTGGGGGGACCCGAGGAGGCTGTGGGGGGGTGCGGGCGCCCGGTGTGGGCACCGGGCGACCGAGGGCAGCACCGTCGGAAGGGGACGCGCGCGCACCTCGTGCGCGCGCGTCCCCTTCCGACACACAGATGGCGCGGGAGCAGGGAATGGCGATGGCGACGCCATCGCCATCCCCTGCAAAGATGAGCCCGACCCCATCTGTATATATACATATATATATATACACACACATATATATATATATATATATATATATATATATGTGTGTGTATATATATATATATATATATATATATATATACATTTGCAATACTTATTTTTTATTTTAACTTTTCTAGCAGCATGATGCTGCTGCTGCTGCTGCGGGAGGGAGGGGGGAGGAGGGCAGCGCTGCGTGCGCACCGGGGGAGCCGCGGGAGCTGCTGCTGCTGCTGCCGCCGGGTGAGTGCCCGGCGGGTGGGAGGGGGGGGGGCTGCACATCGGTGGTGATCGGTGCTGCACCGATCACCACCGTTTTCTGTGTTACCGAGCGGCTTAGCCGCCGGTAACACAGGAAACGCTGTGATTGACTGTTCAGATTTGAACAGCCAATCACAGCGATCGCCGACCGGGGGGGGCACCCCTGCCCCCCCTGGGCGACGAGGGGGGATGTCTGCTGTCAGGGACAGCAGACATCACCTAACTGTCACTGCGTCTCTAGACGCAGTGACAGTTAGAAGTCATGACGTATATATACGTCAACGGTCGGGAAGTACTTCCCGACCATGACGTATATATACGTCAAATGTCGTGAAGGGGTTAAAATACTGTTCAATGATAATAGGGCAATGTTTTATGTCAAATATGCATGATGTTCCCTCAAGTGGACATGTATATAGGTTTAGTTTTATAGTTAAAAATAATAAATTGGTGTTTTTTTATAAGCCCTGAAGACTAATTGTTTAATATTATTTAATTAGGTTATCATAATTAATTCATGAAATGGGTGTTTTTACCCAGTGTGTATGCTGAGCGATGATGTGACAATTGCTAGCCGATAAATCGCTCAGTGCATTGCAGTGTGCACTGCACTGCGCAGTGCACAGCGATTTTCACTTGACCCAGAGATTTTCACTGGGGGTGAACCACTGTCTACAATAAGAGACTGTGGGAAGTGGCCTGTAAAACAGGCCGACAGCTGGCGGCGGCTGGCGATGATGCGGGATCACGCATCAGCGCTCACCACTCATCGCTCACCCATACACACTAGGCAATATTGAGCACAAAATAGCACAAAAAGCCAAAAATGAGCTACCCTGCCACAACTCTGAAAAAATTAGGCTGATCGAGGGAGAATTAGGCTGATCGAGGGAGGTATTGATGTCGCAGACCCATAGCTGCATTTTTTCTGACACTCCCATAAAACGGACTGTTATTATCCCCCAAACACCGACTTCCTGTGCATCAAATTGGGACAGGATTGCAATTAGATTACAATTTTAAATGTACTGTACGCATGCGTAGTCATTTGAAATAATAATAATAACAATAATAATAATAATATCAAAGAAATAAAAGCAAGAGCATAAAAACCTAATTTTGTTATTGCTTACTTCAGGGGTTCCCAAACTCTTCACAATAACGGTGCCCTATAGTTTCAGAATTTTATCCACGGCACCCTTAGGCCAAAACTTTGATGATGAAAAATTGTATAAATTGTGTGTATATATCATCTTAAGGTTTAATTATGTAGTGGGGGATAAGATTTGTTTCTATTCTGTACACATTTTATGATTGGCAGCCACAAGCACTGGTTTTGCCTATTACATTGATTGTAATTAATTTGAATTGGTCCTGGACAACCAACCCGAGGCACCACTGTTAGGGCCTCAAGGCACCCCAGGGTGCCACGGCACACAGTTTGGGAATCACTGGCTTACTTCATCTCCCACCATTTCTTCATCCAGCGATCCTTTGGGATGTCCCCTCTAAGAACCTGCCATCTCCATTGCTCTAGCATGTAGGTGAAAGGTAGAGTGCCAACAATGGTGAGCGCTTGTCTGAGCAAGAAGTTGATTTCAGTTTCTGAAGATCATAAAAAAGATCTGTTAATATAGATTTCCTCCATCTACTTCCCATATAGCATTTGCAGCCAGCGAGCTTTTGGATATACAGTATAAAGGCCCTCATTCAATAAAGACCCTATATGGGGCCTAATTCAGCATGGATCGCTCATCGGAAAATTTGCAAATCGAGCCAAATGGTGAAAAAAAAATCTGCACACATAGATGTCGCAAAGTAGCCACATTTTGATTGACAGGAAGCCAGTGTATTCCCTTATTATTAGGGGAATGGAGAATTTAAGCTACGGGGAGAGATTAAGCAATTTGGGACTATTTACATTAGAAAAGACACGTTTAAGGGGGGACATGCTCAACATGTACAAATATATCAAGGGCCAATATAAGGAACTGTCACACACCCTCTTTTCTACTAGAAAGGAATCTAGGACGCGAGGTCATGAGTATAGATTAGAAGAAAAAAGATTTCATTCAGCTAGTAGAAAGAATTTCTTTACGGTCAGAACAGTCAAACTCTGGAACTCTCTTCCCAGAGAGGTGGTAACGGCTGGCTCATTAAATGCATTCAAGGCAAAGTTGGACAAACATTTACTGGAGAAAAACATCCATGGGTACAAATAAGAAATATAATTTGTCTGTAAAATACCAGAACCTACCAAATCAGCAATGGATATCTATACCAGGTTGAACTAGATGGACGCAAGTCTTTTTTCAGCCTTACCTACTATGTAACTATGTAACTATGTATATAGGTGGAAATATGTCATTTTCTGGGTGTGTTTGTGAAAACTCAGGTATACCCAGACAATTGTGCAAGGGACGTCTTTTCTTACTGTCTAGGCGGTGACTTCCTGCTTGCAGTCCACTACGAATTCTCTGATTAGCGATCCATGCTGAATTAGGCCCATGATAATCTGCACACAGCAGTTTAGCATATGGGATGCCTAAGCAACTCAAATGTATAAGGATGTGCATAACAGCCCCTGCCTGTAATTGCGATCACATCAAACTGCGATGGGATAACATTTGAAATGGAACATTGGTAAAACTGTGATCCAACCTGAATTAGCCCCATAGCGGTCTACATGTATGCAAAATATTATTTTAAAATCTGTTCTGTAGAAGTCATTATTAGATTTGATTCCTCAATTGAATAATATGCTGCATTATTATTTTTATAGTGCTGTTCTTCCTCAGTGCAGTATGATATATTTCATATTGACCTCCAAAAGTCACTGCTGCCTTTGATCTACATAGAAAGCGCTTAGCTGAGGGCTAAACCATTTCAAATGTTGCAGGTCATACACACAAGACTGCCATCATGGGGGTACAAGTGAGCCATGTGTAAGACTCCTACACTGTCTTTGGGATTGCCCGCCTCCAGTCCTCCCTTCCACCCGCTCGGGAAATGAAAGGGGTGGAGCTACACGGGTCTCGACAGTGGATGCGGCTTCATGGGACTCAGGTGAGGCTGCTGTACTGAGCCTGGGCAATATGTAGAAGAGTAGTTACTCCTATTCCAGCAGAGGCAGAACTGCTGCAATGACTACCAATACACTTTACAGATTCTCTGTGCCTGGTCAGGAACGCATGACCGGGATAATCGAAGGTGCATTCCGCCTCCCAGGGTCTTTTAACTAATTGAAGGAGCCCCCCCATAATCCAATCCATGAATGAGTGCAGCGCAATGACGTCACCCTGCATGCCCGCCGCACTTCCCCTTGTGCAGGACAACTGACGAGGAGGAGCATTACAGCGCAATTCTTAGGAGGACTTGAGTGAGCGTACACTGGGAAGATGGTATCATTGCCTCAGGCAGCGGCTGTCAGCCAGCTGCCTATAAGAACAGGGAATGTGTCTTTTGAAATATTTCTGTAAAGGGATTTTGTGAGATTTGACCCAATTCAGGTGGATTGAGTCAATTTATCTGACAAAATCTGATGTGCCTGTCTGACAAAATCTTATGTGCCTGATGTGTAGGACCCAATGCACAATCCCGTGCCATTGGGTATAACCAAGAGATTGCAAGAGATTGATCCTCCTGCACATAGGATAAATCTTGAGTCAATCAGGTCCATCTTGCTGAACAATAATAAAGAAGCTGGTTTTAATGCTGCGCTCTGTCACTGAAATTCTACACGTATTTTTCAAATATTGGGCTAGATTCTCTAAGCTTCAAAAGTGATAAAATGGAGAGTGATGAACAGCCAGCCAATCAGCTCCTACCTGCCATGTCACAGACTGTGTTTGAAAAATGTCAGACAGGAGCTGATCCACCAAACCCCGCCCGACGTATGCCGGGCTGCCCGTCCCCCCTTGCAGCGATCCCACTATTCGCAGCAGGTGCACGCACCCAGCGCATGCATATGTGCAGAAATGCGCACAGCCAATATCGGTCAGGCTGCACAGGTATTCTGTTTGCGAAGCAACCAGAATACCCCCCAAAGTCCTTTAGGTAGAGGACTACAACTTAATCACCATCATACAATTATGTTTGTGCATGTGTGATGACCAGGAGGGTTGGACATACTTCGGTAAATTTATTAAGATGGGATGTTGCCCATAGCAACAAGATTCTACTTCTTATTTATTTAGCACATTCTAGAAGATAATAGATAGAATCTGATTGGTTGCTATGGGCAATATCCTATCTTCAATAGAACTCCCATCTTAGTAAATTGACCCCACAGTAGTTTGTGATTGTTGTCTGTCTCAGGTGCCACCACTGTTATCCATTGGCTATACTTTGTTAGAACTCCTGAAGTCATTTACCTTTGTCATTCTCATCAAATGAAGCAGGCAGTAGCTGGAGAGACTTTAAGTGCTTCGGTGTAGCTGCAGAGAGAGACATGATTTCCCCCACTGCCTCATGGAAACCTTCATTAGCGCCATCCCTCAACAACAAGGACAGATTGTGATAGGCCATATCATACTGAATATGCCCCAACTCGTGGTGTACCGTCAGGAAGTCTTCCATATTTATTTTTGTGCACATCTTTATTCTATAGGGAAAACATGTATTGTTATTACTATTGCTCAATTGTAAAAAAAACCCTGATATATACCTCAGCAATGTTCCAGCAATGTTCAAAGGGGATTCAGAGCAGGGATGTTGCTATGGGCAATTATAACAGCATATACAGTAACTATACAAAAAAACATAGCAACCCCATATTCTGAATGCAGGGCGGTGGCGGCATAGGCAGTACTTGAGTGCAGTTGCGGGAACTTGTGGGTGGTGAGCCCAAGTGCAAAAATATAATTTGGGACCCCCTCCTCCACCCCAACCCAAGTTCACAATATGTAACAATGCGGCTGTTGACAGGGAGAGGCAGTGGGAGGCATTGTGTGACTGGGGTAACAGAATAAGGGTAACAGGGGCTCCTTAGTCCTCAGGGGCCCTGGTGTACCGCATTTTCTGCACCAATAGTAGTTCCGCCTCTGCTTGAGTGTTGTTACATCACTGACTGCACCTCCTCTTGGGTCATGTCCGCTAATTCATTAGTACCGTACTGTGGGCCAGATGAATCAAGCTTCAAAAAGCGATAAAATGGAGAGTGAGAAACAGCCAGCCAATCAGCTCTTAACTGCCATGTCACAGGCTGGGCTTGAAAATTGCCAGATAGGAGCTGATTGGCTGGTTTATTTATCACTCTCTATTTTATCACTTTTTGAAGCTTGATACATCTGGCCCTTTTTATTTTGCACTAGGGTATATCCCTCTCCTCCTCTACTTTGTTAGATTGCAGCGCTCAGCGCCTGTCTCCGCATACACTGCTTAGTGTAAGACTTACAGTCTTCCTTTTTCCCCCTTGCAACCAACGTAGTTAAGCGTCACCCTGAGTGACAGGTCGCTTAAGCGAATAGCAGGGCAGAGACCCCTGACCCTGCTGGCAGCGTTACTCTTTCCTGTGAGGAAGTCCCCGCGTTAGAGTGTGCCTCAGATCGTGTGTGACTCCGTCCATGCTGTTTGTAGCTCCACGTGCACCGGAGCGCATAGGAGCAAGCCCCCGCTGTAATCCCGTTACCAGCGTGACTCTTGCACAGGGAGATCAGTCATCATTGGCAGCAGCGAGACTGGGAGAGATACCGCAGCGTAAACCAGCAGACTGTCATTTACCCTGCACGCGCCAAAACGCTACAGCTAAGTAACAACCAGAGACTGTCGTTACCAAATGTACAAGTTGTATTACTGCTTGAAGTTAACTACTAAAGTACTGTTGTAACCTACAAGCCTGCCACTTGAATAAACCCTTCAAACTGGTTATATCTTCTAAGTGTGAGGTCTAACAACCACACTGCACGTACTTATATACACTCTGCCAATAGGTTATGGGCCCAGCACGTCACGTGCGCGAAGATTAACCCCCTGAAGACAAAGTGCTAGCGCAGTACATAAAAGAACACAAAGGAATTATTTCTAAATTGCCATTTGTGGAAGAGTTAACGAGAATGCACAGTACAGGGCATAGCATGAACTTTCCAAAGCTCAAAGGCTCAGAGAATTACACTACATGGAAGTTCGCTATGGAAATGCAGCTTAAGAGGGAGAAGCTATGGAAAGTCACAATAGCCCCAGGAGAAAGTCCAAACCCAGAAGAGGTAGACAAGGCCATTGGCACAATAGGCCTGGCTGTGGAGCAGCATGTTTATTCTACTATCTGTGGGAAGGAGTCCGCTAAGGACATGTGGACAACTCTACAAGGTGCTTATGAAAATAAAGGCTTAATGAGAAGGATAAGTCTGAGACGCACACTGTATGGAACAAAATTGAATGCATGCAAGGACATGAACGATTATATTGATAAAATACTATCGATAGCTCAGCAATTGGCGTGTGTAGGAGCAAAAATGGATGAGGAAGAAGTAGCAATGGTAATGCTGCAGAATTTGACAGAGGAATTTGACTTTCTGGTTGTCGCACTAGAGTCAAATGAGACCAAGCTTACAACTGAAGTTGTGAGAGCCAAACTACTACAGTTCCAAGAGAGAATCCACAAGGATGCCATAGCTGAAGGTTCTGCCTTAGTAGCAAAGGGTGCGAAACCCAAGAAATGCACATTCAAATGTTATGTGTGCCACAAAGTAGGGCACAAGGCTTCAGAATGCAGGCTGAAGAACACTAGTGGCATGCACAAGCGGCATGATAAAAAGAACGAGTCAGCACTGAATGTAACAGACAAGCCAAGGAGGGATCTCTGGTACATGGACTCGGGAGCCTCTAGACACTTCAGCTGCAACAAGGAGTGGTTCAATTCTTTAACACAGTGTAACCCCACAACAGTTACCGGGATTGGTGAAAAGATCCTTACTGCTTCAAGTGTTGGGACAATCACAGTGAGACTAAGAATTGAGGGACAGACAGTAGTCACAGATATCCAAGACGTCCTGTATGTACCAGAATTGGGAAGTAACCTCATCGCTATCAGCGTACTCGAGGCAAAAGGCTACAGAGTCCAGTTTGCAAAGGGCAAGTGCATGGTGCATAATGAAAGAGGGACTGTAATTGCTTCAGCAACCCGATGCAACCAACTATACGTCCTAGACACAGATGAATGTGTAGCTTTGGCAGCCTCTGCTGAAAATGAGTCCATGGAGCTCTGGCACAGACGTTTGGGACACTTAGGATATGATAATGTCCAGAAATTAGCTGATGGGATGGCAACAGGAATCACAGTGAAAGACACCGGAAGACCTGTGTGCGAGAGTTGCATAAAAGGCAAGCAGACCCGCAACCCATTTCCCAAGTCAGCAAGCAGAGCAGAAACACAACTAGCTCTGGTACACACAGATGTGTGCGGACCAATGGAAGAGGAGTCAACCAGTGGTTACAAATACTTCATGACTCTCATCGATGACGCCACAAGAATGACACACGTATACTTCATAAAGAAGAAAAGTGAGGTGGTCAAGAAAATTGTGGAGTACAAGAACCTAGTGGAAACTCAGACGGGCCTAAAACTAAAGGTCCTGAGATCCGACAATGGGGGAGAGTACGAAAATGAAGTACTAACCGACTTCCTAAAAAGGCATGGCATAAAGCATCAGCTGACGATGGCCTACACGCCTGAACAGAATGGCGTAAGTGAAAGGGCGAACAGAACAATCGTTGAAAGAGCACGAGCGATGGTGAACGATGCTGGCCTGGAGAAGAGTTTTTGGGCAGAAGCTGTATCTACTGCAGTATACCTGAAAAACAGAACACCTACAGTGGCCGTGAAGGGAAAAACCCCCTTAGAGGCCTGGTCTGGGAAGAAGCCAGACATCAGTCACCTCCGTGTCTTTGGGAGCAGAGCTTATGCACATATACCAAAAGAGAGAAGGAAGAAACTTGACCCAAAATCAAGACAGTGCATATTGCTAGGCTATTGTGAGGAGAGCAAAGGGTACAGGCTCTGGGATGCAGAGAACAGACGTCTCCTGAAATCAAGAGATGTGATATTTCAAGAAACAGCATCACCCACAAAAGCAAAAGAGCAAGAAAAGCAAGCACTAGTAGAGGTATGTGAAATAGAAAGCATACCTGCAACAGAAAATACTGAAGAAGGAAGCGAACCAACTAAAAGAGCTTCTGTGAGAAGAAACAAGGGCATACCAGCCAGAAGATATGAGGAAGAATATGCGAATATTGCTTTCAGTGAACCTCAGAGTATTCAAGAAGCGAAAGCGTGCAGTGATTGGGCGAAATGGAAATCTGCAATAGACACAGAGTTATCAGCACTGAGAGAGAACGATACTTGGACCATAGTAAATAGGCCAAGCAACCGCAAGACAGTCAAGAACAAGTGGGTCTTCTGCAAGAAGTTAAATTCAGACGGAGAAGTTGCCCGTTACAAAGCCCGTCTTGTTGCTAAGGGATACACACAGAGATCCGGAATTGACTATGGGGAGATATACTCACCTGTTGCGAGGTATAACACTCTCAGATTAGTAATTGCAGTCGCCACTTTACAAGACTTACTGCTATACCAATTAGACTTCGATTCAGCGTTTCTAAATGGAGAACTACTTGAAGAGATCTATATGGAATCACCAGATCATTATGATGAGAATGAACTTCAGACAGAGAAAGTGTGTCTTCTGAAGAAATCCATATATGGCCTAAAGCAGAGTGGTCGTTGCTGGTACATAAAATTGGACACAGTACTGCTTGAAATGAATTTTATTAGATCAGAGACTGACCACTGCCTTTATCACAAAACTCTGGGAGAAAAGTTGTTCATCATAGCAGTCTATGTGGATGATATACTTATAGCAGGTCACGAAGATCACATCACAAGTGTGAGAGATCAACTGAAACAGAGATTCAAGTTGAAAGACTTAGGTCCAGCCAATCATCTGTTGGGCATGAGGATTGTTCAAAACTTGCAAAAGGGAACAGTCACAGTCGACCAACAAACGTACATCGAGGCAACAATCTTGAAGTATGGGATGGCAGACTCCAAGTCAGTGAATACACCAATTGACAAAAGCATCAAGATTACAAAAAGTATGTCACCAACCACACAAGAAGAAATAGAGGAAATGCAAGATGTTCCTTACAAGAACGTGGTTGGAAGTCTTATGTATGCAAGTATTGGAACTCGTCCAGACATCACTCATGCAGTCAGTCGGGTGAGCCAATTTGCAATAAATCCTGGAAGACAACACTGGATCGCAGTGAAGAGGATTCTGAGATACCTAAAAGGTACAAGTTCCTTGAAATTAAAATTCGCCAAGACAAGCAATTCAAATTTGAAAGTCTTCTGCGATGCCGACTGGGGAGCAGATGAAGATGATCGTCGTTCCCACACCGGTTACCTGTTCACACTGGCCGGAGCAGCAGTTAGTTGGGCGAGTAGAAAACAACCGACCGTTGCTCTCTCAACAACCGAGGCCGAATACATGGCTCTTACAGAGACATCAAAAGAAGCACTCTGGATCAAAGAGACTTTGTGTGAGTTAGGTCTACTTTATGAAGAAGAGACTATCAGTATCGCATGTGATAACAGGGGAGCAATAGATCTTTCCTGTACTACCAAGCACCATGGAAGGTCAAAGCACATCGCGATAAGACATCACTTCATCAGAGAACTAGTGGAGAACAAGTCCATCGATGTTGAATACATTGCAAGTGAACAGAATGTCGCTGACATGCTTACTAAAGGACTGTCGGGAAACTTGCTTATTAAGTTCGTGAAGGACTGTGGACTTGTCTAAGTTCAAAAAATGTTGATTTGAAGTTTTGATGTTCTGAATGTCTTTTTTTCTCTCTAACCATATTTTCGGTTACAGGTATTACAAAAGGACAAAGCATTGTATTGAGTTCTTTTATGTAGCCGAAGACAGCCTTAAGCGAGGGGGAGTGTTAGATTGCAGCGCTCAGCGCCTGTCTCCGCATACACTGCTTAGTGTAAGACTTACAGTCTTCCTTTTTCCCCCTTGCAACCAACGTAGTTAAGCGTCACCCTGAGTGACAGGTCGCTTAAGCGAATAGCAGGGCAGAGACCCCTGACCCTGCTGGCAGCGTTACTCTTTCCTGTGAGGAAGTCCCCGCGTTAGAGTGTGCCTCAGATCGTGTGTGACTCCGTCCATGCTGTTTGTAGCTCCACGTGCACCGGAGCGCATAGGAGCAAGCCCCCGCTGTAATCCCGTTACCAGCGTGACCTTTTTGCACAGGGAGATCAGTCATCATTGGCAGCAGCGAGACTGGGAGAGATACCGCAGCGTAAACCAGCAGACTGTCATTTACCCTGCACGCGCCAAAACGCTACAGCTAAGTAACAACCAGAGACTGTCGTTACCAAATGTACAAGTTGTATTACTGCTTGAAGTTAACTACTAAAGTACTGTTGTAACCTACAAGCCTGCCACTTGAATAAACCCTTCAAACTGGTTATATCTTCTAAGTGTGAGGTCTAACAACCACACTGCACGTACTTATATACACTCTGCCAATATACTTTACTTTGACTTCTTATTAGGCCTCTGATTGCAATGCTGATGTTTATGTAGCTGATCGATGATTGGTGCACTGCAGATGTGCTGCAATGGATTTAAGATGTGGTCGCACAAACAGAAAGCATTTATGGTGCTGGTAATGGTGGCGATGGTGGTGGGGAGGGGGGCCTGCCTGTTTGGTGTCTCAGATATACCTAAAATCATTCAAACCCAAATCCCAGGCTGTTGGATGACACACAGCTTTTCTTCCATCAGTAGGCTCCTCCAGCATAGACTTTGTCCAGAAGTTTTCATTCAGTTCGAAGAGGCCAACAGACATGAAAAACTTTTCAGCTTCTCTAAACATTCTGTCCACTGTCCATCCCTTAAATTCAAAACACAATAACGGTACTTTTCAAGTATTGGTTTACATTTAACATTCAATATGCACATTAAAGGTGAGAATACGTTTATATTCCCAATTCAAAATGAAATAATTAGCAAAACATTTTATAGACATCTCTATTTCAATGGTTAAAATCAACCGCATTTGGAAAAAGTTTGTTAAAAATCGTGATTGTTTCCAAATATGTTGTCATTTTCCAAAGGAAGTATACAGTGAGGAAAATATACTAAGATGGGAGTTCTAGTTCACATGGGATGTTGCTAGGGGCAAACCAATCAGAATCTACTTCTTTTTTTTATTTAGCACCTTCTAGAAGATAATAGATAGTCTCTGATTGGTTGCCCATTGCAACATCCATTCTGAAATAAAACTCCCATCTTAGTAAATTTCCCCCCTGTATATCATAATTACTCCAACATTCCTTTTTATCTGCCAGCCTTGATAACATCTTACAGCCAATTTACCTATAACCATATTCCCACTGTAATTAAATGATGAGGTTGCATGCCATTTGTTGTAATCATTGTTTGAAAATATTTGTGAATAATTTATTGTTTTGTAACATTTTGTGATTCAAATCTTTTATGGTTTTCTTCTTAGGCTTGTCCATGTTTGATGTATATTATATGGCCAACCAGTCACACTATTTTTATGTTTTTGCAATAAAATAACATTATAATGCAACAATGCAAGTGGTCCAGCACTGTGGTGGTGGGTGCTCAAGGGGGCACGTATTTTAGGGAAGGGGTGCCCTGCAATGCCCCCCCCCCCCCCAGTCCTGGACAGAGGCAGGAGGGATCTGGGCAGCGCCGCAGCGGGTTCCGTGCAGCGATGGGAGGCAGTGGGGTCCCTGCACCGGATGGGCAGTCAGCGGCGGGGTCCCTGCTGTGGATGGGAAGTAGTAGCGGTATTGGCAGTACCACCGCAGGGACCCCACCGCTGACTTCCCATCTGCTGCAGGGACCCCAATGCTTATCACTTTCCACGGGTGCTGGGGCCCATGGAAATTTGTCTTTTAACTTTTCTATTTTTTTCCCTTTGTTTTGACCACAAACAGTTCAAGGCTTACCTGCTGAACCATGGTAGGAGAAACATCAATACTTTCTCTGTCTGGATAGGGAATTGCTAGAGGATACAAATTTGTCCAAAATCTGCCCCACATATCACCTAGCAAAAAAAAAAGTAATTAACACAACTAATTGATTGCTTATTGCTAACGCAGTGTTAAATTAACAATCCCATTATACAAAGAAAAGTAAACTCTACCCATAAATCCAGGACAGCCTATAAGTAAAATTGTTACAAATTACCACTTTCCTTTGCTTGTTTTTTAAGCTGCTATTAATAATTTATAATTTCAGCAGTATTTACACATGTGACTACCACAGCAGCCCCAGTCACATGGTTTATACTGTTTAGAGCTGATGATCTTTAGAATATATCTCTGACCCAATCTGCTGTGTGTATTGCAAATGATCACCCAACTTCTCCTCCTTTGCTATCACATGACATGCTAACAATTGTGATTATGGGGTCTATGTTCTAAGGGGAATACTCAGACCTGATTGCACGCCTGCAAATTTGCAGGCCAGCCGATTATCGAATGACTGCACATGCGTCTGGCTCGCAGTACACATTCGCAAGGCCATCCCATACCTCCCAACTGTCCCGCTTATCGCGGGAACGTCCCTTTTTTGGGACTTTCCCGCATCCATCCCGCGGCCGGCAGTGTCCTGCGGGGGTGGGGGTGGTGGGGAGTGTCCCCCCCGTCATCCTGAATATACGCTGCGCGCATGCACACAGCGTCTATTCCTGCAGCCAGATGGGCTGGCCATGCCCCCACGGTGACAAAAGGGGGTGTGGCCTCATAGGAGAGATGAGGGTATAGGCCATGCCCCCTTCCATTCAGCCACGCCCCCAACATTTCCAGCGTGCATGCGAGTGTCCCGGGTCCTCCAGAGTAAAAGTTGGGAGGTGTGCCATCCTGTGATAAAAAAACAGCCTCTTTTTTAATCCCTGACCGAGCGCAATTGTTGATTGACAGGAAGATGGCATTTGTGGGTGTCACCCGGTGGGTTACCGGTAGTGTCAGGGAAAACGCAGGTAGGCTCAGGTGTTTTCAAGGAGGATGTGTTATCATTTATAAATATACACAATCCTAAAATATCTTTCTAATAGCAATTTACCAAGCAGATGAGCAGGAAGACCTCCAGTAGAACTAATTCGATGAGAACCATATTGTTTCTGCAAATTGCCTCTCACATATGCATGCAGTTGCTTGTAGAGAGGAAGGATCTGAAACCATGGACAAGGACATGAATGATGACAGTGATCATACTCTACTGACAACATAATAACATGACATGAAAATATATCACTTTTACATCTTCTAAACCATAAACACAGTAGTCATTATTTTTAATGAAAAATACGGTACTGTAGTTTGAATTGACCTTATAATTTCATAGGCACAAATACAATATGAAAGGACATTTTTGTGCTAAATCTGTATTTAGGAAAATGGGGCATATTAATTTACTCAGAGCAAAAATATCAGGACTGAAGGACCAATAAACAACGGCTACCCTCACGTTTTCATTAACAGATGGTCTTCAAGTATTTACAGCCTGAAAAAGTGTAACAAATGTAATTACATTACACAGTTTTTATAATCTGGCGCACCTCCCAATAAGGGGTGGATTAGGAACAAAAAGTGGCCCTGGAAACATTTCTCCTAGCTGCACCAAATCAAATATAGGCAGAACCAACACCAAAACTGGCAGAATTATTATACATCATTACACCTATATGTATGTGGAAGCCGTTGGTTTCAATATGTTTGGCAGCCTTGTGGCCCCCAGACCTTTAAGGGTATTCAATGTGGTATTCTGACTGCCGGAACGTCTCGACAGTCGGAAACCTGGGCCGTTTTTATTCAGATCGCCTGCAACTGTCGAGTGTCGAAAAATGGGCGTATCAGTAAAAACAGACACGAATTGTCAAGAAACAGCCGTGAAGTAGACAATCCATGGGTGTTTCCGACAAAACAGATCTGACTTGTTTTAAAGTGGGATCTGTTTTGTTGAAATCCGCTTTCAACTCTGTCGGAAATGGCAGCATTGAATTGGCGGCAGCAGCTATTTCCCCTGTCGGAAATATCGGCCGACATTGAATACTGCCCTTAAGCTGTTGTGACAAACCACAAACCTCCAGGTTTAAAATAATACCAGACCTCCGCCCACTGAGACTGAACACAGAACCCAAAACCTCCATCACGCAAACAAACAACTCTTTACCATAATCCCCATAATATATATCACAAATTTCCCCAACCTTCCACAGTGTAGCCCAGCAACACCCCAGACAATGTTATGCTGGGTACACACCAGGACGACTAGGGCCCGATCCCCTCAATCTAGATCCAATTCCGACCAATTCGATGTAGATTGTGTGGTGATTGGGCCCTTTTCTGTCCTGGTGTGGACCGATACCGATCCGATGCGCGGTCCTGCGGGTCGGTCGGTCGTCATTGAGATCCTACCTGCTGCAGGTAGGATCTCAATGACGACCATACAGCCGGGTTCGGGTCACCATCGGATCGGACCCGCTCACGGTGCACATCGTGAGCGGGTCGTGCCCCCCCGTGTCACCGTGAGCGGGTCGGACGAGACACTGACGACCCGCTCACGATGTGCATCGTGAGCGGGTCGCCCTGGTGTGTACCCTACATAACTCACAAGATAGCACCCACTTTAACAGATAGCACAATGGATATAAAGTAGCACCTGACTCTATATGAGATGAGTATTTGCAGTGTTGGGTACTGTGTGCTCTGTGAACCGCAAAATTTGCTTGTGTGGGAGACAGGGCCACTACTCTGGGCAGTGCCACATCTTAAAAAAAAACATTCACTGGCTGCATGGCCTCCTGGCATTCTTCCCTGTAAGGTCTATGACCAATCTGTCCCTGCTCCCAATACACACATTGCTAAAAGAATTTACTCTTTTCTCTCATCGGATACCTGTTGAAATGTGTCATACACATCGGCCATTAAGTCACTTCCATTGTATGCATATTTCCCTGTATCCAGGGTTTTATAATTTGCTCTCCAGTAATCTCCGTAGTCTTTATATCCTGATGGGGACACAAGAACAAGTAAGAATTCAAAATATTGTAACACTATATTTTCACATTATAACTGAGCAGATATTTGTCGAGTATAGTATGTGCAGGTTTAAAAGTTTGTGTACACTCTAATGGATTTGTCAAACCAACAAATGTCAACACATGTCCAATTATAGGACCAAGACAGGCCATCCCCAGGATTATCCAACAAGTCGCAAATTGAACTGTGTGATTAATGGGAATGGGATCATTCGTCAGACTGCATTTAGGTCTACAGTCATTAGGTCGACCCCACTAGGTTGACTGGCAGGAAGGTCGACCTGACTTAAGGTCGACATGGGCCAAGGTCGACATGACTTAAGGTCGAATTTGCATAAAGGTCAACATGAGGAAGGTCGACTGGTCATAAGGTCGACATGGGTTTTTCACTGTTTTTTTGATCCGAATGTCGACACAGTCGACATGGACACAGTTGGCAATGAGAATCGGACCCTCGCATCGCTCGCTTCGCTCGCAATGCTTCGGGCACGGTGCCTCGCTGCGCTCGGCACACTATTTTATTCTCCCACCACGCCCTAGTGGATGGTAGAGCATGAAATATCGCCTGTCGGCACATGTCGGCTCAAAAAACAATGAAAAACCCATGTCGACCTTATGACCAGTCGACCTTCCTCATGTCGACCTTTATGCAAATTCGACCTTAAGTCATGTCGACCTTGGCCTATGTCGACCTTAAGTCAGGTCGACCTTCCTGCCAGTCGACCTAGTGGGGTCGACCTAATGACTGTAGACCTAAGTTCATTCTAATAGATGACCGCATCCCGATTAATGATACTGCTTCTCTCCCATGTACTGTATGAAGGAGGAGAAGCGTGGAAGGTGACAGGGGGGCTATGCACACTGATACTGTATATAGGAGCAATCTATGAACGGTCAGTGGCTTCAGGTGTCATTGCAAATACATGACAGCAGGGACAATCAGGGCCGCCACTAGTAATGTTGGGGCCCGGGACTGACCTTCAGCCTGGGCCCCCAGGGGCACCCCTCCCCCTCACGCACGCCGGCGCACCCCCCCTCGCACGCTGGCACCCTGCCTCCCGCCCCCAATTACTTACCAGCGGTGGTGTCGGCGTCACAGCAGCATCTTCTCCCGGGACTCAGGACTTGGAGCACTCACTGCACAATACATAGTGCAGCCTGCAGAGCGCCGAGCCCCTCTGTATCCTAGCCTCGGTGCTCTGCAGGCTGCACTATGTATTGTGCGAGCCTGGCCGCCAGCGCCGGGTGGGGGCATTTGTGCGGGTGTGTGTGGGGGGGGGGGGTGCCGTGCCAGCTGCCTGGGCCCCTCCAGTGGCTGGGGCCCGGGACAGTTGTACCCCTGGCACCCCCCTGTCGGCAGCCCTGGGGACAATGCAGATGCCCAAGGGAGAGAAATATGTTCTCAGCGCTCATCAAAATTAGAAAAAATAAATCCTCAGGTGCCCTTCATGCATCTGCGTCCAATATAATACAAAGGAGTGCCACCATTTCAAGTTGTGTTGGGCACTTACAATCATAACCAATGAATGCTAAGAGAACCCATATATCATGCAAAAATATCCATTTTATTTTGGTTGGAGAGATTCAGGGTCTGAAACAGGTACTTACCTAGAGGGCAGGAAGCTAGGTGGATATAAATAATTCCTCTGCATAGAATATCAATGGCTACAAGGTGAACTTGTAATAACATGATACTAGAGACTTGGCTGGAACAGTCTAGGAATGCAACTTGGTATAAGGGATCCAAGCTGGACTGGAATAGCTTGGGGCAATGGATCTGGGCTGGACCAGCATGGTTTGACACAGTGGATTGAGGTTGGTCTGGAATAGCTTGGCAGAATAGATAATGGCATGAACTGAAATGGCTTGGCTCAATGGACAGCTTGGTTCAATGAATCCTGGATAGACCAGAATACCTTGACACAATTGATCCTAGTAGGACTGCAATAGCTTAGATCAGTGGTTCCCAACCTTTTTTCTCTCCCGTACCCCTTGATTAGGCTTTTCATTTATAAGTACCCCTCCTCTCAATTTGAAATTTCCACAGTACTTATGAGTGGAAGTGAGCAGTATGCGTGTCCTAATATTAAGGAGTAGCCGTGGACTAGTATATGTCACGTTTCGTGAAGCACCAGCTGGAGTGTAATGGAGGCTGGGTGCTTTAATATAAGGCTGCTGCATTAACGACAGAAGGGAGTGAAGCAATGGAATAAAGTAAAACCTTCTTTAATGAAGATACTGCGGTACAGGATATGAATAATGACACAATAGTAAAACTGTAGTTGTTGGTATATGATAAAGTCAATAATATTCAATACTTATTGAAGAGATTGAAGATGATTGGTAATGGAGTAATTGAAAGAAGTATTGGATGGTTGGTTGAAGAATTGGATGATTGGATTAGGATTGGATGATTGAATGAAGAATTGGATGAAGAATTGGATGAGGATTGGATGATTGGAAGAATAATTGGATGATTGAATGAAGAATTGGATGATTGGATGATTGGAAGAATAATTGGATGATTGGATGAGTGTTGAATGATGAAGTCCAAATGATCGTCCTGAGTAGGATCGTGGCTACAGCACCAGGGATGACCACAGAGAACCCCCTACGACTGTCTCTGCTGCGCTGAACAAAGCAGGTCCCGGAGCGCAGGCGTATTTAACCCAGGAAGCCGGCGGCCAATTAAAATGCTGCACCGGCTTTTGAGCCAATCAGAGCTCGCGTACCGGCAGCCAATCAGAGGGGCTGCCAGTACGCAAACTCTGATTGGCTCACCAGACGCTGCATTTTAAGTTGAAGAAGCCTGTGCTCAGGGACCCCCGGGCTGCAGCTCAGCAGAAGAGGAGATGGGGGAGCAGGAGCCGGGTTATTGTAAGTCAAGTGAGGAGGGGGAGGGTAGGGGGGCCTGGGGCCCGGACCAGAAATCAGTCCCGGGCCCCAAAATGATGGGCCTGTGCAGGAGGACACACTGGGCGAGTTTTTTCTGGGGAGCGCTCCCTAAAAAAAACCACCACTGTGTCCCCGGGTCTGGGCAGCGCCGCTGAACTGTGGATCAGCCGCTGCCCGGTCCTGCCCCCGGCAACCCAGCCCTGCCCCCCAGCAACCGGCGTGATGTCTGTGCACTGTCATAGACTGTCACACAGCTGGGGGTGGAGACGGGAGGGGAAGGGGACGTCCCGCTGAGCAGCCGGAGCCAGGCAGCGCTGAACCTGAGTTCAGCTATCAGCTCAGCAGCGCTGCCCGGCTCTAAACAACAGCATTCCCGAGAATTTTCCGGGCTTGCCAGTCTGGGCACTAAGGCATAGCCTGGAAAATTCTCGGGAATACCACGGAAGGGGTTAATGTGTTTATACAACATAAATGCAAGATATGTCAAGATAAAACATTGAAATATAAAAATATTTTGAAATACGGAATATCCCTTTATCCAAACTGCTTCTGATCCTGAGCATTTTGGATAAGGGATACTTAACCTGTAATACTTTTACGATGCAAAAAGCTTGAGCTCGTGTATAAATAGTTGGAGAATGCCTGGGGTGTGGTATGATGCATTTGTGGTTATGATCTGAAAACATAGCAGTCCGCAGACCAAAGGGGAGTAATCACAAACTGCACTGATTTTGCTCATAGCCCAGGTTAGATAGAAATATTGGAAGCTTTAAAAATGAGATTAAACAATACATTTCCACATATACTGGATGCATAATAAATGCATACAATACAGGTATATAGTAAATAGGGGAATTGGTCATTTGTATGAAATCCATTCAGTTATAGACTATTATATGAATTCTTTCTCACCGTTTATTACAGCAGCCTCATTCTTCAAATCAACATATTCTTCATAAAGTTTTCTCATCTTTTTTCCGGCCTTTGCTCTCCAGCCTTCCCAGACCCAAAGTCTTTCATTATAATCAGTGCTTTCTAGCATTATACCATCCAATCCTGTGTTTGCAATAGTAAAATACTTAATTCTTTTTTTTATTAGACATCAGAGTATGGCAACATTAATTTTTAATATGACATTTTAGATGTTGGATGCAATCAAAACTTACTGTATATACAATAATGCTGTTTTAGATAAAGAACAAAAAAAGTACCCAGAATTGAAGAAATACATTTTTTTAGGAGATAAATATATTTTCCTGCATTTCCAGGTTTAGTATTTCTCTCTACTCTCTGGAATGTACGTCAGAAGTAAGTATGACTACTGAACAACAGACACAAATATGGCCACTAAAATACTACAATACTAAATTATACATATTTATTTACACAACTAATATATCTTTATTTTTATTCTTAAAGTGGCACCGGTATATTTTTTCTATTCACAACTGTTTTTATTATTTATTAGGCACAGTTAGTTTTCCCTAAGGTTTCCAACACTTGTATATAACCAGTTCTTATGGCAATACAAGTGTCATTAGTCACTGTCACCCATGTGTATGCTGGTGTTTGTGGGGATGCATCAAACCTTCACAAGAGAAGTTGACCATAGCAACCAATGGGATTTTAGCTATCATTTATCTAGCACAAATGACAGCTTGAAGCTCATTGGTTCATATGAGTAATGTCTCCACTTTATTTCTTTTTAAAGTTGGATACATCTCCCTATATTTAAAAATCATGCTACCCTGCATGAGAGCCTGATCTTTAATAGTTTTAGTTAACTTCTTTGATATCCCATTTCACAGTCATTTTTTCAATTCACTGAACTGCCCCGACGTGCCTTCCCCATGTCCTGCTCGTTGACCATCACATCCTTTAGCATCCTTAAAAACTGTCTTCTCTGAGTTAGCGTAAGGGATATTTTCAATGGGGGCAGGTGTGCCAGGATCACAGACAAGTATCTGCAGGTCTAGGCATGGGCATAGCAATAACCCCCGCAAACCCCCTGCTCTCCCACAAGCGATCCAGCACCTCCAACCCACCACGGAGCATATTTCAGTTTTTTCTTCACACGTTTTGGAAAATATAAAAATGTCACTTTAAAAACATAAAACATAATTTGGAGTTACTGGGTCGTGAACTTACATGAAGTTGTACAGTACTTGATTGTACTTGAACTTGATTGTACAGTAGGTATAGTGATACCTACCGATATCACTTCCAGATCCGGATGTGAGGGGCCTAATGCACAGTCATCTCCAGAAAATTCATAATAGAGTAGCCCATAGGCAACTATGGTAAATTCATAGGCTACTCTGATACCTACATAGGCTACTCTGTCTGATACCTACATAGGCTACTCTGATACCTACATAGGCTACTCTGTCTGATACCTACATAGGCTACTCTGATACCTACATAGGCTACTCTGATACTTACATAGGCTACTCTGTTACCTACATAGGCTACTCTGATACCTACATAGGCTACTCTGATACTTACATAGGCTACTCTGATACCTACATAGGCTACTCCGATACCTACATAGGCTACTCCGATACCTACATAGGCTACTCCGATACCTACATAGGCTACTCTGATACTTACATAGGCTACTCTGATACCTACATAGGCTACTCTGTTACCTACATAGGCTACTCTGATACCTACATAGGCTACTCTGATACTTACATAGGCTACTCTGATACCTACATAGGCTACTCCGATACCTACATAGGCTACTCCGATACCTACATAGGCTACTCCGATACCTACATAGGCTACTCTGTTACCTACATAGGCTACTCCGATACCTACATAGGCTACTCTGATACCTACATAGGCTACTCTGATACCTACATAGGCTACTCTGATACCTACATAGGCTACTCCGATACCTACATAGGCTACTCTGATACCTACATAGGCTACTCCGATACCTACATAGGCTACTCCGATACCTACATAGGCTACTCCGATACCTACATAGGCTACTCTGTTACCTACATAGGCTACTCCGATACCTACATAGGCTACTCTGTTACCTACATAGGCTACTCTGTTACCTACATAGGCTACTCCAATAGCTACATAGGCTACTCTGTTACCTACACAGGCTACTCTGTTACCTACACAGGCTACTCCGTTACCAACATAGGCTACTCTGTTACCTACATAGGCTACTCTGTTACCTACATAGGCTACTCTGGTAACTAAATAGGCTACTCCGATACCTACATAGGCTACTCTGTTACCTACATAGGCTACTCTGGTAACTAAATAGGCTACTCTGTTACCTACATAGGCTACTCTGTTTCCTAAATAGGCTACTCTGGTAACTAAATAGGCTACTATGTTACCTACATAGGCTACTATGTTACCTACATAGGCTACTCTGGTAACTAAATAGGCTACTCTGGTAACTAAATAGGCTACTCTGTTACCTACATAGGCTACTCTGTTACCTACATAGGCTACTCTGTTACCTACATAGGCTACTCTGGTAACTAAATAGGCTACTCCGATACCTACATAGGCTACTCTGTTACCTACATAGGCTACTCTGGTAACTAAATAGGCTACTCTGTTACCTACATAGGCTACTCTGTTTCCTAAATAGGCTACTCTGGTAACTAAATAGGCTACTATGTTACCTACATAGGCTACTATGTTACCTACATAGGCTACTCTGGTAACTAAATAGGCTACTCTGGTAACTAAATAGGCTACTCTGTTACCTACATAGGCTACTCTGTTACCTACATAGGCTACTCTGTTACCTACATAGGCTACTCTGGTAACTAAATAGGCTACTCTGGTAACTACATAGGCTACTCTGTTACCTACATTCTGGAGCTTGGTAAATCTGCCAGATAAGAAGCTCCCATATAACTTTATGGGGGCTGCTGTTGGAGAGAGCATGGAAAATATATTTCCTATACTGTAGTCTTTCTTTCTAATGTTGTGGGTTGTTTAGTGTTTGTGGATACCCACAAAAAGGTCCCCATGTTCCTTCTTCTCAATGTTTTCCTGCATCAAATGCCAGAGACAAGACTATAATGGATCCTCCAGGAAGGACAATTTAGCAGGATACTATACCTGGTTCAAAAGCATGGCAGACTGATCCATCCGGACTGCATACAGTTTCGGTACTGTAGATCGTGCTCATGTCATTTAGAATTTTATTCAACTGCAGAAAATAATTTGAATCAACAATTCATAATAACAATCATATATGAAAACATCACTGATTTTTAACATTTATTATAGTTGACTAACTAAATGAATATTCCATTGTCCTCAATATGATTTAAAATCTAGGAAAATCATGACAGGGTCACCTAAATTGGGAGATGCACCAAGAATGAGTCCTCTTCTTGGCAAGTACTAAAGCATGTGAGAATTAAATTCTTATGTGTCGGCGGTCGCTTGTTTGGTTGTCAGCAGGCCAGTGGCGCCAATACGGTTACAGTATGTGACACCCAGTGTGGCAGATGTGAGCATTCATGAGCTGCAGCTGTTCAAAACTGTGAAGGGGGGTGAGCATGACCTCATGTACATTAAGCCACTCCCCTTGTTTACTACAGCCTCTCTCTGGTCCCGGGCAGTTTGTATGCTGCCTGCATCCTCTGTCCTGCCCACCTCCTGTCTCAGCTGCTCAGTGACACAATACGAGCGCGTGACACCATAATAGCAAGGGAAGGCAGCTCTGTTACTTTGCTGTCAATGCCATAAATGGTCTCACACTATGTGGCCCGCACCCCGCTGGTGATGCCACTGCTGCATGCTATGTGCTAGCTGAGGTTACCTGGGCCCTTATTCAGATCTGATTGCAGTACATATTTGTTCTCAAAATGGGCAAAACCATGTGCACTGCAGGTGGGGCAGATGTTACATGTATAGATAGCAAGCAAGCACATGGAACAGTACAAATTTATTTGATATATTGTGATATTGGCTCCTCCAAGATTACACTAACAAAGTATTACTGGTACGGCATAGGGGCTTATTACATCACTGTCAGGATGGCAATCAGGACCAGCTTCCTATTGTATCAGCCAGCTACTGTCAACATTTGACAAGGCCACTTAGTTGTAGACTCCTCTATTAAACTCAAGGGATGCGGTCATTTGATCTACAGAGTGACCTGTTGAACTACTGACCTTTCGACCTAGACCCATGTCGACCTTTTCCCATGTCGACCTAATGGTGTCGACCTAATGACTGTCGACCATCATGCTGTAGACCAAATGATCCCAACCCAAACTCATCTGAGTCACTTCATCCATTTCCTCTTTATATTCACCTCAGGGGGTAGAACAATCGCATGCTCTATTACACAGGGGTATCATGGTACAGATGTTTCTGGTCTATTTGGCCTGAGGAAAGTTATGACTCTGTAGGACCTTAGATTTTTCAACCATAAGTCAGTACTTGGGTTTACAGTATGGTCATTGTTCTAGTTCACGCGCAAAGGCAAATTCCTTCTCAAATGGACAAAACCATGTGCACTGCATGTGGGGCAGATGTAACTTGTGCAGAGCAGAGATAATTAGATTTGGGAGTGGTTTTACTTCAAAGAGAGATCTATATTGCAGTGTAAAAATAAAGCCGCCAGTATTTACCCCGCACAGAAACAAAATAACTCACCCAAATGTCTCTGCACAAGTTACATCTGCCCCACCTGCAGTACACATGGTTTTGTCCTTTGAGAAGTAATTTGCCTTTGTGAGTGAACCAGAATAAGGGCCTATGAGTGTCATATTGTGACTAAGGTGAATCGGGTACAGAAGATTTTTCTTAGCTGCGGGAGCTACATATTTGTATAGTGCATGATCTGTTTTAAAGAGTATGTACCCAACAAGGGAAGAAAACAGCCTTGCGAGAACTACTTTTTGACAATTGTACAGAATATTCCAGGTGGATTTGACCAAGTGAACAAGGTAATTATCGCATCCCAAACTGGGCATTACACCGGAACTTCATACCCTCCAACATCTGAAGGATGGAAATCGGTACACACCAAAAAGGGGGCATGGCCATGAGTAAAGTGGGTGTGTCCCCTGGTAAGGGGGCGTCGCCATCCCTCTTTCCGTATGTGTACGGGCTGGGCATTTAAAATAAAATAACCAGTTGATTGCTGTGATGTGTGGGCCACATCACTGCTGATGGCAGGCCTTTGACAGGGGGTGGGACAGGCCCTAGTCACGGTTGGCAGCTGTTGTGTCCCTCTCCTCGGCGCACATGTGGGGCCAGGAGGTGCAGGAGGTGCCTTCTCCCCAGCAGCGGCAGTTCCCAGGCATCAAATAGAGACTGACTGTGTCTCTATGTCACCTGCTCCTCCCCATCTCTTACCATATGTGTACTGTAACTTTCACCCACTGTAAGCCCCCACCTGCTCTTACCCGGCTGCGACAGAAGGTTGCACACCATGCTTCCGGCCCATGCTTTTCGGCTTCAAGTTCTCCAAGCTGTTCTGCGTTCTGACTGCCCAGTACCCAGCTTCTGAATAGCGTGCTTCCTTCCCCTCCCAGAGGATGTTGCTGCTCCAGATGCATGCGCCGGCTACTGTGTGACATCATGAAGAGACGCACGCTGGGCAGGAGCCGAAATGCACCCCTGGGAACGGGTCCAGAACCGTTTACATTCTCTAAGTACCGCCAGGCCTGATAAGTCATCACTTGTCAAGCCGAGAAGGAGAAGCAAAAATCGGTACATTCAGTACACTTTATTTTAGCCGGTACAGACCGTTAAGAAACGGTACTGTACCGGCTAAATCGATACAGTTGGAGGGTATGGAACTTTGTCTCCATTTGCACTTATGTACAGTAAGTGCCTTGCTCATCCAACATCTAAGAAGCCTTATTTGCACAATTAATTGAATTCAGACCAAATCCCCAAGTCCACTCGGTCCATTCGCACTCGGCTGTTCGTGTGTTCGGGCGTCCAAACACAGGAATGGCCGAACAGACAAACATCTGAGCGCACGAACACCCGATGGCTCTGCGCCCCCTCCCACACTGCAGAGACCGGGCAGTGGAGGTAGAGAGCAGAGGATGCTGCAGCAGCACAGCCACTCTCTCACGCTCAGCTCACGCTGCTCAGTGCTGAGTGGAGGAGAGAGGCAGCAGCAGCAGCAGCCTGTGTGCCGGCACACGACCCGGCATTTCAACACAGCTAGTGAGAGTTGAACACAGAATCAACGCGCTCGCAGTGCAGTGTAAAAGGGTAACCTGGGTAGATGCGCCCTGGCTGGGACCCATTCACTGCAGTGAAATTGCCAGCTCTGGGAGATGATCTCATCTCCAAGTGCTGGATCCATACAAAATCCCTGTTATGATATGTTTTTGGTATAAAAGCAGTATGAAGGGACTCATACTATATTAGCTTAGGCTTACTCAGAATGACATTGCTGGCAGGAGGCACCTTTTCCTTCAGCCCCCTACTGCAAAATTGGCATATTTTCCAAAATACAGATGTATCTTCGCTCATGGTTGCTGCATCCATCGCCACGCGGTGATTGCGCCTCTGCACATTCATCTAATTCACATAGAAACGCATTGAACGGCAATGTCGCAGTGTGTCCATTCCGGCCGAGTCGTGGCAATGATGACCATGGCTACATCTGTATGCCCCAGACATAGCTGCTGTACAAGAGATGATCTCTAAATCTGGCCCTTTGTGCAGAACCCTTATTGTCACATTTTACCCCAGAGATGTGAGATCCCAAAAGAAGAGAATTTTTCCCTAAACAATATTGAAAATGTCACTTATTTTTGATGGGTGCCGGACAGGCATTCACCCAACGTTGGGATCCCAACTGTCAAAACACTGACAGGGGGGTTCCCGACGGCCACCTGCTATTTTCCCTCGTGGGGGTCTATGACCCACATAGAGGCAGAATAGAATAGGTGGCGAGCGTAGCGCGCCACCCTGCCATCAGCGTGGCGAGCACAGCGAGCCCGCCAGGGGCCTTAGTTGTGCTCACCATGCTGTCTGGGTCTGGCCAGTCGGGATCCCGAAATCGGGATAATGACTTTCGGGATCCCGACTGTCGGACCCCTATAACACACCCATTTTTGATACGTTTAAGCTCTTGCTGTAGTAGTGTACTTTGTACTACAGTACATTACATTAGATCTACTCACTCTTGCATATTTGTCAGCTTGTAGAACAGATGATCCCTTCTCTCCAAGATAGATCAGTTGCAATTTGATGCTAGGATCCGTTATATCTTCTATTGGGTATCTCGCTGAAAATTGGCTGGCATTATTGTAGAATGCAGACCACTTGGCACCTTCTTCACTCTGGAAAACATCATTTATTTACATCTGGATATGTGTGGTACATGTTGTATTTAATAAGTTCTATCTACAGAATAATTAGTATTCATTTGGTGTTTAACTTTACGGGGCTGGTTCAGAGTTGAATGCAATGCAAAAGAAGCAAGTAACTTTACACTGATACTGTACAATCCATGTGGCACTGCAAGGGGTGCAAATACATGACTTTATTTATATTCATGCAGGGTAAATAATGGAGATGGGAGGGCAGATGTAGTAAGCCGTGGTGTCACAAGAGGCTAGCCTTTGCTCTCTGCCTTCTGGATGGCTCGCGTATGTACACTGTGTATTGTGCGCATGAGCATTCATTCGACTATAGCTTTTTTGTGGGACTGCCTCGGTTTTTGGGCACAGTCCCACCCGTGGACTGCATTGTCCTAAGGTGAGTGTGTAAGGGAGGATGTTGGGAAGCCCCTCTCACTCAGAGCAGCAGTGAATACACAGATTTCACTGCAGGAGGAGCAGGCCCCAAGTAGGAGTAATCAGTGTAAAAATAAATCTGGCTAGTTACTCCACAGGCAAATTTTTTTATGTATTTGCATCCCTTGCATTGCAACATGGGGCCTTATTTTGGTTCATTCTTTCTGACAAAATCCTTCTTAGATGGACAAAACCATGTGCACTGCAGGGGGGCAGATGTAACATGTGCAGAGAGAATTAGATTTGGTGAGTAATTTTGTTTCTGTGCAGGGAAAATACTGACTGCTTTACTTTTACACTGCAATATAGATCTCACTTTGAAGTAAAACCCCACCCAAATCTAATTCTCTCTGCACATGTTACATCTGCCCCACCTGCAGTGCACATGGTTTTGCCCATCTAAGAAGGATTTTGTCAGAAAGAATGAACCAAAATAAGGCCCATGGTTTGTGTCCTGGTGCACAATTACTTGCCCTTACCTACTTCATTCACAAATCAGAATCAAGACCTTAATCATCAATTTGCTGCTTAGCAAGCAGGCTGCCCCTAGAGGGCGCTAGGTGCGCTGATAATACATAAAAAAAAAAAAAAGTTATACCCCAGTTAACCAGTGATAAGTGTAGCATATTCACTTAATGCTGGTTAATACATCTATCCCATTATTTCATAAGAATACCTTATAGTGGGTACACACGTGCGATTTTGCTTGCGATTCGATCCTGAATGGATTGAATCTGGATCGAATCGAACGGTATGCAAAATGCATTAGATTATGACTATATATAACATCTCTGTACTATATAGTCTTGCCTGCCTTTCTATTCGATTTACACTACACGGGAGTGAGCATTGGGATTGTATTTTTCTGCTAAAATCATTTGATGTGCATTCAATTTCAATTCAATTTTGCTTCTTTAAGCAAAATCAAATAGTAAAATAGTGCATATCTCACTGTGTGTACGCACTATTAAACACATTTTTTTGTAGATTCTAAAACTTGCAAACACATCCTCTACTTGGATATAGCTTAAAATACAAGCACTGGGTCACATAAATTATTAATACAATAGCAACTTTAAAATGTGTAAAAAGTGCTATTTAAACAGTTGAATATGTAGTAGCTTTTCACATTGTATATTAAACTTCTCTGATAGCCCTCTGCAGTCCACCAAGTGCATGGAGAAAGTGTGTTTTTTAATTATAAGAGACAACCTGTTACACAAATATATTAATTCCCTACTTTCTTACTGTGCCTGTAAGTGCAGTAACTTTGGGACTCCTGGCTGTTATCTTTTACAATCAGAACGCCATACTGTATGTGGAGTGGTCTCTGAAGTGGTCTCTATGTAGTGTAAAAGGTCCCCGGGGCACCAGCTGGTGTTCGATTATGGTATAAAGCAATTAAAACACATTTCTCCGCCTGTAAGCTTATCAGTGGCTTAGGCAATCAGTAGCATTAATTTACCAGACTCCCTACTTTACATATTCGTTTCATGTCCAATCGCTCACTAGAACACTCATATTTTGTAATATCCATAAAACCAGTTCAGTAGTGAAAAGAAAATGCCGAGTTCCCTTTTCCATGTGTGGTTATATAAGAAGCAATCCTCATACATCAAGGGAGTTATTCAGACCTGGTCGCAGCTCTGTGAAATTGCAGAGCCCTGCGATCAGATAGCCGCCGCCCCGCTAGAGTGAAACCATGTCCCGTTCTAGGCTGCGATAATCACACCGATCAGCGGCTCCATGTGCAACTCACTCACCATCCAATGACTTTTCCAGTGTGTGCGGTCTGTGTGTGACCCAGAACCTACCCTGCCTGTGCCATAGAATCAGGCTGATCTAAAAAACCTGGAAACGCCTGGGCATGCCGGCATTTTTCCTGACACTCCCAGAAAACGTCCAGTTACCACATACAAACGTCAGCTTCATGACAATCACCTTGCAAATGGCTTGCAATCAGAAAAGACTATTTTGTCACTGAATGGCCTCACACATGAGCGCTACAATCTGTGTGCGGGTAGGGATCATTAGGTCACCAGCAAGCAGGTCGACAAGCATTAGGTCAACACCACTAGGTCCACATGCAGTAAGGCTTAAGGTCGACATGGAGGAAGGCCGACATGACTAAAGGTCACATGGGCTAGGTAGACAGGGTCATTAGGTCGACAGGGTCATTAGGTCGAAAGGATCATTAGGTCGACATGGGTATGGTCGACATTGAAAAAGTCGACAAGGTTTTTTTTATTTTTTCACTTTTTTTTTACCCGAATGTTGACACAGTCAACATAAACATAATCATGGAATACTAATACTTATCAGCTTATTTCCAACACAGTGGCACACGCAGGGGGGGTTTCTGAGTACCCAGAAACCCCCCCCCCCCCCAGGAGTCTAATGGCCCTAGGCTGAAACCTGATGGTCCTCTATTTCCATGGGTACAAGAATTTAAAAAATTGGCCCTTGGGAGCCGGAGATATCGGACTTCAAAGCAGTGGTCCCATCCAAGCCTGTTAATTGCTGTTCCCAGTCAGATATTTCAGGTTCTGTCTGACTTAGAGTTTTTCTGAGGGTATATTCCAAAAGCTGTGACTCTCCCCCTTTGATGGACACTAGTAGCTTGTCTCTACTGTTCCCAGAACCGGAGATATCAGCCTTCCAGCAGCTGGTTACTGCTCCAGCTCCACACACCTGGTATGTAGTTTTATATCCTCATTGGCAGATTGCTCTGCCTCCTGAACTCTGATCCCCTAGTCCCCAATACCATTTGGTAGGTAGGATTCTCTAGTTTTTAATTCCATTAAAAGCTAAGAAATCTAGTTCCGGTAACTGGAGTTATCTACAGTCAAGCAAGCTGTCCTCCCACCAGAAAATTATGAATAATAAGCCCACTCCACTATACACCCCTCCTCTGTGTATTAAACATCTTCTACCACCCTGGAAGTTATGCAGGGGTGGATTTACGGGTGAGGGCGCCCCTAGGCACAACAATAATGCCCCCCACAGCCGCCTAATTGTATTACTGGGACATTTTTTATTTGTTATTCTGTATGTATATTTACTAAGTAGGACAGAATACAGGGACAGTATCTGCAGTATTTACACTCTATTTAAGATGGAATATAGTACAGTACAGTGCATAATCTGCAGTTACTGCAAAATTTCAGGCTGACAGTACTATCACAAGCATTCGAGTACCGCCCCCAAACATGTGCCGCCCCGAGGCACGTGCTTCACATGCCTAATGGGAAAATCGGCTCTGAAGTTATGTATCAGGGCCCCTTCATTCAGCCCAATGCCCCCTTCTCCCACTCCATCTCCAACCAACTGTGCAGTAAAGGGGTAATTAGTGGAAATGACTGATCCATGCCCTACATGCTGAGCGGTTTATATAATACCCCCTACATATGTATGTGTATATATATATATATATATATATTTATATATCAGAAGAAATGGCGGCACTCGTAGGCTTTATAAAATAGCTTTTTTATATGAACATTGAAATGGTGCAAAGGTAAACCGACGTTTCGGGAATACTCCCCATTTTCAAGGTGCAGAGTGATAACTCTGCACCTTGAAAACGGGGAGTATCCCCCGAAACGTCAGTTTTATTGGAAAGCACTGCAGCAATATCTCTGTGGGATTGAGTGCAGGGCTGCCCCTCTCTGGAAACCCCCTTCTGAAAATCCTGTGTTTGCCCCTGCAACATCCATCTGGAATACAAGGAGGCTCTCACTGGTACCTGGATACACATTAAGGAAGCTATTCAGAGCTTGCTCCCCCAGCCTGCGAAGCAATGCCGTGCTGTTTGCACTAAATCACACTATCCAGGGGATGCCACTAAACAGAGAGGTACCTTATTTGTCTGGCCAGACAAGTCAAGACTGGTAACGTTATATACATTTTTATTTTTTAATTTACAAAAAAAAAAAAAACAATACATTTTTTTTACTAACATACTTATTGCAACTAATAGGCATGCTTTTTACAAAAAAAAACCCATAAAACAAAGTAAAAGGAATTGGACTACTAACACCTATCATAAGGCACTTCGGAGTTGCGAACCAAATAATTATTGTTTTTCACGTTAGTTTTTTGTGTATGTCTATGTATTATCTTTTAAAAATGTTCATTGGCCAGTGATTTAGATATGGATAATAAATTCAATTTATACTAAGGCTGTGCAGTTTTTATATGTCGTTTGTTATATTTGTTATATCTAAGGATTGAGTAATCCTTTTTAAAAAACGCTGCAGGTGACTACTCGATTGATTGTAAGGGTAATTTTTTTAAGCTCAAGTATAGTGTTATTGTTTTAGTTAACGCAAACATTAAAACGTAGCACCGCGTCCCCTAGCATGTCTTGCTACGCTCGCCATGCTTCGGGCTCGGGAAAAATTTTATTCTTCCACCGTGCCCTAGTGGATGGTAGGGCATGAAATTACATCTGTCGGCACATGTCCTATCAACATGGACACCGAAACATGGATTGGGACAACATTGTTGCATCACATCCGTATCCTGAGATGAGATGATAATAAATCATCCCCTAGCAGTTTTATTATACAGTACATGGAAAACCATTAATGGAATACAATATAACATGGTTTTCAAAAGAAACATTTGAAATATCAAACTCCCTAGAAGAAGGCCCCCTAGGGCCGAACACGTTGGAGACATCCTAACACACACAATCCAGCACACCAACAACAACGTTCAAGCCTCCTCCCAGCCGGGAGTCGAGCCTACAGTGCAAACAGCTGACTGTGACGTTGGGCACGTCACCTGCACAGTGCCGATACCCGGAAGCCATGTCACCCCCCCCCCCCCCCACTGTAGAGCCCAGCTCATGTACAGATGCCGTGCTAACCGAACTGCGGCTGGAGACCAGGACATAGCGGGACGGACCAGGACAAGTGATCACACTTTTGGACAATACACAGGTAAGGTGCACTGCGGGGGGATGGGACGCCAGCCCCCTGCACCACCACCCTATGTGCTTACCGAGTCGTGACTGTTACCTGCGGCAACGGACCCCGTTGCTCCACCCCCCTCTTTTCCACACTTGAAAGTTTGGAGGCTAGTGGAGAGTCTTATTGTGCATGGAAGGGCATTCCATAGGATGGGAGCAGCCCAATGAAAGTCCTGTAATAGTGAATGGGAGCTAGTGATCCGTGCAGAAGAGACAGGCAGATATTGTGCAGAGCGGAGTGGTCGAGATGGAAGATATTTTGTGATAAGTAAAGAGATATATGCTGGTGCAGTATGGTTAATAGCTTTATATGCGAGTAGAAGTGTTTTATATTGAATACAGTAAGATACAGGCAACCAATGAAGGGACTGGAAGAGCGGATCAGTAGACGATGAGCGTCTTGCAAGGAAGATCAGCCTAGCAGCAGCTTTTACAATGCAGAAACAAAAAAGAGAAGGTACCCGCACCAGTTTTATTCTTTTAGCACTAGTGACTTATTTCTCCACTTCAAATAGATTATTCTGGGAAAAGGCTGTTTCCTTTAATAATTATTTATTATTGAGGGAGGTGCCACCCACTACTTCATTATAGACAAACTACACAAAAAGAATACAGTAAGTATATATGTGGGTGCACTTTAAGTCAAATTCAGAGTCATAAAATATAACTTTTAATACTTTTACATAAAATCGGGGAAATATTAAAACTAAGATTAGTGAAAATCAAAGAATTAAATAATGTGATTAAAACAAATAAAGACCGCTGCTTACTGATACTTCAGCTGTAGGGGTTAAGTTGTCCCTGTGTGCCAATAATGTATCTAAAATATTATTATTGTGTATCTGTCTGATGATATAAAAGGCTGACTTTGTGTTTAGCCTTTAATTGCTGCTAAGTGTCTTAAAAATAAACCTAGACACTCGCTAGCATTGCAATAAATGTTTTGACAGTATCTTTTACACAATTACAGCTTATTTCAGTGTGATGTTTCACTGATGTTCCAAAGAATATGGATACTTTTTCTTCAGTATTTTATTTATAGAACATATAGGTGTTGATGTTTTCTGAGACCTTATGAAGTCCCTTTATGTGTTACAGTGGCGTAACTATGAAAAAATCTCCCCCCGCCACAACTCTTTTGCACGCCCCTCCCCCCAGCTCGAAACCCACCCCCTCCCCCACCCCCTTACCCCTCCACGTAGTGCCGCTGCGTCTGCCCTGGGACCTTCCGCCGGCAAATCAGTGGTGGGTGGTGTGTGTGAGGTGTGGGGTGGTACCTGTCCTACCGGCGCTGTCTATTTCAATCCGGCGGCGGAGGCAGCGGGGTTCCCTGCAGTCTATTAAAAATCACGAGCGCTATCCGCCGGGCTATGCGGAAGCGCTTCTAGTGTGAAAACTCTGGCAGCACGCTGATTGGCTGAGATCAGCGTGCGCCGTGCTGCCAGAGTTTTCACACTAAAAGCGCTTCCGCATAGCCCGGCGGATAGCGCTCGTGATTTTTAATAGACTGCAGGGACCCCCGCTGCCTCCGCCGCCAGATTGAAATAGACAGCGCCGGTAGGACAGGTACCCGGGCGGCATTTTCCGCCCTCCAGTGGCCGGCGCCCTAGGCAAATGCCTAGGTTTGCCTAGTGGTGGCGCCGGCCCTGTCCCTGCCACCGCGGGGGCTGCAAGGCGATAGTTACGCCACTGATGTGTTATTAATTTGGTGCGATTACACTTTTAACACACACTTGGCCAAATGTAATATGGTGAGAGTTTCAGAAAGTGAGAGATTTTGGGAGAGTTTTCTCCTTTTTTTTTAAAGGAGCAATCAATTACACAGCAAAACCTGGTTGCTCATCTGTCCCTATGGAACTATAGGGGCCAAATGTAATAGGGTGAGAGTTTCAGAAAGTGAGAGATTTTGGGAGAGTTATCCCATGTTTTTTAAAGCAGCAATCAATTACATGGCAAAATCAACCAGGTTTTGCTGTGTAATTGATTGCTGCTTTAAAAAACATGGGATAACTCTCCCAAAATCTCTCCCTTTCTGAAACTCTCACCCTATTACATTTGGCCCCTATAGTTCCATAGGGACAGATGAGCAAACAATAGTACCGTTTTGATACTGAACAGTGATATAGATTTTTATTTTCTTTTTATTAGACAGTTCATTCCATTAAATACATGTCAGTAATCTTTAGCAACTTATCATCAGTTTGCTTGAATGAGCTGGCTATCTTTATCCGATAAATATCTCCTGCTGCCTATTTTCTTAAGGCAGCACAGATCTCACTGTAATGGCCGCTCAGTATTTTATGCAGTATATATATTTTGCCGCTGCAGTGGATTTCCTAAACAAACTTTCATGTACCTAGCCTGTTACTGGTGCAGACTCACTGCGAGCCGGCTTTATTGCCTGTGTATGCTCGCATTTGTCAGTCACTTTGCCAGTAACCAGGTTTTCAGCGGCTCTCTGCAGACTTCGTGACTGCAGCACACACGCTTAGGCTGTCTGTCTCCCGCTGTTATTATTATGATGCAGGCTTTGATAGTTCATGAGCTGGCTTGTTGCCTAAATATGCTCGTGCTTTCAATTACTGACATGAACCTTTCTATATTTTCCTAATATGTACACATGTTGATTCTACTCTGTACTAGTACATTGTTAAGCATGAGCATAAAAGCACACTGGCAGCGGTCTTTTTACGAGCCAACGACCATTTCACCAAGAGGCTTTGTCAATATTGGGGACAGATGAGAACGGGCAGATAGATAGCGCAGGAAGAATCCGGCAATAAAAGCCGGCTTATAGCCTGCACTAGCCCACCATTACAGTGATTTAGAAAGGTTCATGTCAGTAATTGAAAGCACGAGCATACTTAGGCAACAAGCCAGCTCGTGAACTATCAAAGCTTTTGAAATGGATTGCAGTGGTGAGAGTCTGTTCTTGGGAAGACCAGTTAGGAGACTATTGCAATAATCAATGCGGGATATAATGAGTGCATGGATAAGATATTTGGTAGTGTCTTGTGTGAGATAGGGTCGTATTTTGGATATGTTTTTTAGATGCATGTAACATGATTTGGAGACAGATTGAATGTGGGGAAGAAAGGACAGTTCAGAGTCAAAGATGACCCCTAAGCAACGAGCTTGTGGGGTAGGGTAGATTGTCGAGTTGTCAACAGCGATGGAGATGTCAGGATGGTAACTGTTCTTAGTTGGTGGGAATATAAGTATTTATTTTCATTTTGGAAATATTGAGTTTGAGTTGGCGAGAAGACATCCAAGATCAGATGGCAGAGAGACATTCAGAGACACGGCCCAAAACCACTGGTGACAACTCTGGGGTTGATAGATAGATAGATTTGAGTATCATCTGCATATAAGTGATACTGAAATCTGAAAGAGCTGATAAGTTTGCCAAGAGAGGAGGTATAGATTGAGAAAAGCAGAGGACCTAAGACTGAGCCTTGCGGAACTCCTACTGACAGAGGTAGTGAGGAGGAGGTAGAGTCAGAGAAGCGAACACTGAAAGAGCGTTCAGATAGGTAAGATGTGAACCAGGAAAGGGCTGTATCATTAAGACCTAGGGAGTGTAGTGTTTGTAGGAGAAGAGTGTGATCCACAGTGTCAAACGCAGCAGAAAGATCTACAAGAATAAGCAGTGAGACTTAGCAGTTATCAGATCATTCACCATTTTAGTGCTGTGTCAGTGGAGTGTTGAGAGCGAAAGCCTAACTGAAGCGGGTCTAATAGGGTGTGAGAGTTAAGAAAGTTTGTGAGGCCAGAGTAGACAATTCTCTCCAGTAGCTTGGAGAGGCATGGGAGCTGAGAGATAGGACGATAGTTAGAGAGAGAGTTAGGGTCAGAATTGTGGTTTTTTTCAGAATGGGAGTAATCACTGCATGTTTGAGCAGAGAAGGAAAAGTACCAGTAGCAAGAGAGAGATTGCAGATTTTAGTTAAGGTTGGAATAAGCACAGGAGATAGATTTTTAATGACTTGTGCAGGTATAGGATCAAGAGGCGAAGTAGTAGAGTAGGAGAATAAGAAGAGTTTGGATACTTCCTTTTCATTTGTGGGCTCAAATGAAGAGAAAGTGCCAGAGGGTTCAGGTGGGGAAGAAAGAGGGTTAGAGGTTGAGGAGCATACCATTTCATCTTGGATGTTATCAATCTTGTCCTTAAAGTAGGAGCCAAGTTCTTGTGCACTGATGGTAGCCAGTGGGGGAGGAGGGGGAGGGTACAGAAGAGACTTAAATGTGTTAAAAAGTCGCTTAGGTTTGGTGGCATGAGAAGATATGAGAGATTGGTAGTATGTTTGTTTGGCAGTTTCCAAAGCATTGCAGTAGGAGTGGTAGTTAGTCTTATATGTGAGGAAATCAGTCATACTACGAGTTTTACGCCATTGGCGTTCTAATTTACGTGACTGATTTCGTAGTTGTCTTGGCAAGTGGTGGGATTGAGAATTAATTTTCTTTTTAAGAACTTAAGTGAGCGTGGGTAGAATTCTGTGAGAAATACCCACATCACCAGAATCAGAACTCAGAGCTTTACTATAATTTTAAAAGTCACACAGTGAGTGCAATCTCTGTTCCCCCTCCCTTCTCTTGTTTTCTTTCCTATCTTTTTTATTTGAAAAGTGTGAGATTCAGGATGGCTGATTACCAGCAGATGGAGAGAGATGACCTGGTGGTCATGTGTATGCAGAGAAATATCCCTTGGTCTGGCCAGAGTAGAGAACGTTTGATTCGGGCACTCGTGGATGCCGATCGGACTCTAGCTGCTGGAGGAAACCAGTCCATGGACAATCCTACTCCAGGGGCTCAATCAGCACTGGACATTACAACCGATGCCCTGCCAGGGTCAGATACTTCTGCTGGACCCAGCAAGTCCGAACGAGAGGCTGCAGAGCTTCAGGCCGAGCATGAGTACCAGTTGGAGCTGGTGAGGCTCAGAGACCTGATCGCTGTTGGTGAACCAGTGGAGGATGATACAGAGCATCATGATGGCGAACCTTTACGTGAGAGTTTATCTGCCGTAGCTACTGAGTTAGCAGGAGGTGGACTTCGTACTGAACTTTTACTGTCTGTGGAAGTAAATAATGTGTTGGATCACGATGTGGACTCTGTTATCAATTGTGGGGAGCCTAACAAGGGACAGAGGTCCCAAATGACCCCCAGAGGTCCCGAATTTCACCGGACCGCGTCATGTACAGTTCCCTGTCTTTGAAGCAGACAGAGGAAGCCAAGTGAATGTCAGCTTGGTTGGGAATAATGAGCTGGCCCTGGACATTACCACAGATGCTCAGAGATCTGACATCTCTGCTAGCACCAGGGAGACTGTAGGATGTGTGGCAGTCCGGGAGGCTGTAGAGTACCAATCCCCTACAGCACAAGAGGAGCCCAGTGAGTATTCTGACCCATATGGTGAGCATTATCCTTTTTATCCTTATGAGCCCAAAATAACTCACTAAAGAATGTCAGCTGCAAGGTATCTCCTGCTGCAACAATTCCCGCAGGGAGATGATCAAGCAGCTCACCTATGCACGAGATGATGAGAGCAATGTTTTCGGCATGTATCGCGCCGAGTTTCTCAGCGGGGATACGAGTCCTTGGATGCTGCTGCGGGAACTGAGAGACTGTTTTGAAATAGCGCAGCAATATGCCTATGATTGTAGGAAGCTTGATACCCCATCATGGAAAGAGCAGTAACGCTGGGTAGATGCTGAATGGCAGAGCCTGGAACAGCTTCTATTACCAGCTCTGGAACCAACGACCCAGCCTACCGGGGTTTCCCCCATGGAAATGGTACCCCGGCCTGCTACAATTGTTGTCTAACCTGCTCTGGAGACATCACCTCACAAGACCCAGTTTAAACTGCTGGGAGAAGCTTAAGATGTGGGCAGTTTGCTCCCACCAGGAAAAAGATACAGTTCTGTCATTTTAATTCCCTTTTATTTTGTTTGAGATGTATTTCTTTTGTGTGCACTTTTAAAATCATTTTTATCACTAAAGCTCTGTGATATTTCTAGGAATAAATCATACATATTCCAGTTTCCGATTTTGTGTTCTGACGACTTATGCTGGAGAGTGGTTTATGCTACAAACTGTTTATATATTGTATTGGGTATCCGGACGTATGCAAGCGTTGAACTTGCATTGGTGGCGGCGTACCTCATAGAGGGGACTCGTGTGTCCAAAGTGAACCCCAGTCATGGCCGGAGCTGCTCAGGTTGGCGTATCTGGAGGAGCGACCGGTGGGTCCGTGACATTTTGGGCCTTATTCTGATCGGTGCGGCCGGATCCGATTATGCGGCCAGGACCGTGCGTGCGAAACCCCGCCTTCCATACGGATCGCAAACTCCGTCCGTACGCGGTAAGAAGCTGGCCGAACGGACCGCACGTGTATTTTTCACGGAATACGCCTCCTCCATCTAAGGGAACCTCCCCCATCATTCGATGGTCGCAGACCATCGAATGCAGGACCGAGTGGTCCACCAGCTCCCGCAACCTCAGACCACACAGACATTTTTCCGTGCAAAAGCAGGGATCTGGGCGGGCAGCTGACATCCGGCGATGTCATATGTCCGCCCCCTACACGTGCGTCACGGCCTCATTACCATACGTACGCCCAGCGTTTGCATGGGAACGCCCATGAAACGCGGGGCGTATGCATATGGTAATGAGCCCAAATAGCCCTTCACGCCCCTCTCCACCCCCTGTTCGGAGTGTTCACATATCATGCGGGATTTGGCCGTACGCCCCGCTCACACATGCGCAGAGACGCCTCTGCACATGTGCAGACACGAAACATCGGCGGGCCAAACGCACGCGGATATACCGCACCGACCAGAATAAGGACCTTGGTTTGACATATGCTTTGTATAAACATACTGAAAACACAGAGATGGGACAGGAGACACACAGCGGAGATAGTGTTGTAGAGACACAGGCAAGGATGAGCCTGAAGCGACGCAGGTGAGGGTGAGGCAGAAGAGATACAGAGGTTGGATAACGTGGAGAGACATTTATGTGATTAACTGGAGAGACACAGGGGGATGAGCCAATAATTGACTGGCCTGTACCAAATAGGGAGGTTTGGGTCCTTGATATCCTGGCGTTGCAATGAGATTGAAGTCCGTCTTGCAAAAACTGAGATGCAGTGGATCTACAAATTGAAAACATTAGTCCCAGCGGGTTAAATGGTGACTTTGAAATTAAATGGTTTTTGTGAGGTCACTTTGGTATTTTAAGAATAATGTTATGTGTCACAGATGTTTTGTATAAAAATTGTATAGTGCCCTTATATCCTGTTTTTATTTGTATTTTTATCTATATTCACCCATTGGAATAATGGACTTGATGAGGACATTCCGTTTGTAAAAAACGAGTGGATGAAACCAACCTAAACAGTGAAATAGCGGAGGATTCTTGTGGAACGCAAACAGGAAGTCCGCATAGAACGCAGAACATCCATTTCCACGTCACTTCCGGCTGGGAACACCGCAATACCGGTACATCCGGCTAGGAACGTTTCTTTCAGAGACTCTGTGCACTGCCAGAAATTTAATAATGCGGAACACGATGTCACATTCGGCCAAAGCCGGCCGGAGATTCAGCTGTTCACTGTTGCATATTGATTGAGTGGGGGATTTAAGAGCCGCCCCGTTCGATGGTGATTATTATGCTTCTGAGGAAGGGCTTACTTGGCCCGAAAGCGCGCTTAAGCACATTCATCACCACCAAACGGACCGGACACCGGGGACCACCTCTTGATACTTCCACCTGAGGGACCACTGATGATCCGAGTTTCACATACCCGATTGGGTGATATGCTTTTATCTTCTTTTAAATTGTGAATGTATCAATAAATTGTTCCAACTTTTAAGCTACAGGATTGCACTATTCTATTTTCCATTGAGCCCTTATAGGTTTGATCAGCCCTCCAATCTGCTATCAAAGACCTGTTACATGCGCTTTTTGATCTCTACCATGTGAGTGGCCTGTGAAAATTAAAAATGTTGGAAATGTTTTACAATACTGCACTATGGTCTTCTTTTGTGTTTTGAGTTTTTCAGACCATAGCTTCTGATCCTCATTTTATCAAAGATACCTAAATTGTGTAAGTTTACAATCCAGTCTCACCAGTGGGTATACCATCATCTGTTCTTCCTTGATATCTGTTACCGACCATAGTAGTTGCCAGCAGACAAGAAAAGAAGTGAGGAAGAGACCATGCAAGGATGTTGTATAGCTAGAAGCTTTATTCTTGCTTAGTTTTGTGAGTGGTAAGACAGTTCATGGGTGCCAACTTCAGAAAAGGGAAGTATTGCATGAGAAATAACTAGTGGTGGGTAACGATTAAAATTTTTAATTGCGATTAACTGCAATTACTTGCATTGTTAGGCTCATAAATTATGTTTACCTATAATCTCTTTGCCAGGGGTTCCATGCTCGTTGCCAGGGGGATTACATAATTGTTGTCAAGGGGTTTGCATGCTCATTGCCATATGGGGGTTTCCATGGTTGTTTGCCAGGGGTTAAATGCTCATTGCCAGGGCGGGAAATACATGCTTGCTGCCATAGAGGTGAAATGCTCTTTGCCTGGGGGAATACATCTTTGCTGCCACAGGGGCCAAAATGCTCGTTGCCCAGGGTGAGATCAATCTTTTAATTGCAGGAGGGAATCGGTGCATGAAACAGAATCCACAAAACATGACCGGTTGAGAACCCCTGAATATAAAGACATTTCAAGCATTCATACAAGGATGTGTTACAACAGTACAAACTAACATTACATTTCACCTTATTCAACAGAGATGCAATTCCCAACAAGAACTAAAATGCACTAAATTCTCATATCATGACTGAGTTTTCTGTATCTTTAATGAATGGACAATGAGGATTATTTACACCTGATGCCCCGCTTCAGTGAAATCCCTTCTTGAGAATGAATGTGATCGCTGTACAAATATATGTGTGCGGCTGCAAATCTTCATGCAGCCATGTGAATATATTCAAAACTCATCGTAACAGGCTCAACATCGAATGAGTGTTACACTGGGCACCAGTCATCTCAGGCCCAGAGTAGCCAGAGACTTACTCCACGGCTGTGATGAAAACAGGCATATCCGGCCTGTTGCTGATGTTACACACATCCCTTAAAATGCTTGGGCCCTGACACGCCCAGAATTTTTGCTGGTAAGCCTAGCGTTTTTCTTGGCACTCCCATGAAACGGCCAATTACCACCCCCAGACGCTTACTTCCTGTCAATTCACTTGTGAATGGCCAGCGATCAAATAAATTGCAGGCTTTCATTGCAGGACGGTCTTGCGCATACGTACTATAGACCGTATGCATGCACGGTCTATCGATAGTCTGCCCCCGTGCAAATTCACAGCCGTGCGATCCAGTTTGAATCTGGGTAATACCACCCGGGTAGACTTTTTCATCCCAAACCTGGACCTGTGTTCCCCCGGCACTAACCCAGTCTATAAATTTGATATTCTCTATTTCAGACTTTGACTTGCTAATTATACCATAAACTGAGATTCCCAATCTCTGCCATTACAGTCACGGTTCCAAGAAAATCCATGTTTGAGCAAAGGTGACTTAATTAGAACCTCAGTAGATTTGATTTAACCAGCTGTACTCAAGAATGGATGTCCTTAACCCTTTGAGTGCCAACATCTCTGTGAGAGATGTTCAAAATATCCACTAAAAATGCCAGCGTCGCTCACATTTGTTATATAAATAAATAAAAAAATGTTGTGTAAAAAATTATTATATTTCCTATATAAGGTAAACATTTATATCAAAGGCGTAACTACCATAGGTGCAAGGGGTGCAGCTGCTATGGGGCCCAGAGCTGAAGGGGGCCCATCTTTCCTGTCTAAGTAATATGTTTTACATACATTTATCACCATCAGTTGCTAAATAGGGGACCCTTACAAACTTTTGCTATGGGGCCCACGAATATGTAGTTACGCCCCTGATTTATATATATATATATATAGCGTGGCGAGCGCAGCGAGCCCCGCGAGGGGACGCGGAATACATGTGAAGTAATGCGTGTCCCCTCGCGGGGCTCGCTGCGCTCGCCACACTTTATGAAAATAAACTCCACGCCGACGTGGATAGTGGGGTATGAAAAGGTCAGAGGACGCGTACTTCCGCCCCTCGCGGGCTCGCTATGCTTGCCACGCTTTGGGTTGGCGTTGATCGTGGCGTGGCGTTAACAATGGGGGGGGGGGGCATTTGACATACTAATTACCCATCAGGGTGGGTATACAATGAAAAATCAGGTCTGGGGGGGGGGGGGGGGGCATTTAACATAGGAATCAGCCATTAGGGTGGCTGTACAATTAAAAATCGGGTCAAATCAGTCGCATCGCATGTGATCTGGTCGCATGCGATGCGACTGATTTTACACACCCGATGCCATACAATATACATCAGTGGCGCCGTGCTAGGAAACAAGTACCCATAAGTCTACCTTAGTTATTAATGTAGTCATTATAAATAATAATAAAATAATGTTTACATTGTTTGTATGATAATTGGGAAAGGGTTAACACATACTATGAAATACTAAAATGTAATCAAAATATGTAAATGTCAGCAACACTGCAGCAAGAAGTGTAATACTAGCAAATGCATTGTACAATCTGTGTTTCAATCCCTGGATCCACATTTATGTACTTTTCATTCAATTTACTGATAACTATATTCTGTAACACACAGACAACCAGCCAAATGCTTAAGTTAGAAACCAAACAGTCCCTTTTACCAACATTGAACTGTACATACCATTTTCTGTGCATTCTCATCACTGATATTAGTATTATATTCCCATTGTGCTTCTGCATATTGATGATACAACTGTTCTCCTTGTTTATTATATTCACGTAAAAACGCTTCGGCATCACTGGTTACATCTTGGGTTGAGGGGCCAAATAGGGCCAATGTACAGAGAAGACAAAAGAAGACCAACATGTTTCTCCCTGAGCAGAGATTCCCTCAACTAATTCAAGTTCCTTTCAATCAATACTGGAAATCTCTGTGTCTGTAGCCTTTGTACCATTGCCAAAGGTTTTCTGGAGCAGATCAGGAAGTGCTTCTTAGGATAAGATGGTTTATTACCTTGATACAGAACAGTCTTCATTATCATTGGCAGTAGTCAAGGAGAGTAAAACATTTCCATTCTGTAAGGAAATCACCTACCAACCGGTATCTCATCCTGTTGTGATTACCTTTAAATATTGTTAACTATTGAATAAAAATTAATTAGTAAAAATGTTAGCAAAGCAGACCTTTAAAAAAAACACAACTGAACGTTTTCTCACAATGTGGCTGATTTAATTACACATGAGGAGTCACAAGAAATGGATTTGGGATGTTTGGATTCTTTCTCATTTCTGCTCACAGCACATAGATCTAAGCATATACAGTAGTTCTCTATTACAAATGCTTCTATATGTACAAATATTTTTTTTAAAAAAAACGTAAACTTCTGTCAAGTCTGTATAAGCAAACAACACTAATGTTCTTACTTTAGCTGTGAGTCAGGGAGTGTAATTACTAAGAGGCTTGTCCTCATATAGCATTGTTCTCTGGCACTTTACTGATCACTGGACCAAAACTATTTCAGAATACCACATTCCAGGGTCACAAGACTCCTGTTGTTACAGGTCCCTAGTTTATGTTCAAGGCAGTAGTTAACTAATAAGTCAGAGAATAGAAGAATGTATACATGTGGATAGCATGGCACTTTGCCCTTATTAGATGCAAATAGTTGTGCATTACCTAAAGGCCCATTTCAGTTAGTGCATATATCAGTATAAACATCCCTTGAGTTTGAAGTTAAAATAATTTAATTGAAGCATAGGGTAAGATATGGCGGGGGTGGTGGTACTGTATATATATTTTGGGCAGCAGGAACGGTGTAATGGTTAGCATTATTGCCTCAAAGCAATGAGATCATGGGTTCAATTCCCAGCATGGCCCTAAATGTGCAGAGTTTGTATATACTCCCTGTGCTTGCCTGGGTTTACTCTGGGTACTCTGGTTTCCTCCCACAATCCAAAAATATACTGGTAGGTTAATTGGCTCCCAACAAGTTAACCCTAGAATGTCTGTGTGTGCGTGTACATGTGGTAAGGAATATAGATTGTAAGCTCCACTGGGGCAGGGACTGATGTGAATATTCAAATATTCTCTGTAAAGAATATCTGCAGAATATGTGCGCGCTATATACAGTAGATAACTGTTAATAATAATAATATATATTTATGTATTTAGAAAAATACCCTTATTCTGCGCCTCTTCAAGTGCAATGAACATATGGCTGCTCCTCTCTGTGAGAACAAAAAGCGTTAAGGTTTAAAATGTCATTGGTAGGGTATTTAAGTATTTTATTCAACTATATTGAGTGGATCCTACAGTCTACACTTGCGTCTAGAAAGAGACTTCTTCAGGGGTCAATCTCTGGAATGGTACATATGAAATGCGGATGAATCTGGATAAAAAATACCAGCACTCTATGGCCTTGCCATCAAAGCCTACGACTGCAGTACTTCAATGCTTCTAGGTCCTATCTTATCCCAACTCACGGTAGAAGACTGGTTCCAAAATACCAACATCAATGGAGTTATCAACACTGGAATCTTGACTACCTGCATCCCGAATATAAGAATGCAGGGGAGGTTAACATGAGAAATGGAAGCCAGAAGAAACAGGAGGCCAAGGGGAGCATACATAAGAGCAGGAATGCAAGAAATAGCAGAAGAACAAGAGGCTAGAAACAGCAGGATGGCAGGAGTCAAAAACTTGAGGGATACAGGTTAAAGACAGGAGCCCAAGTGTACATCTGCTGTATTTTAGTTAGATTAATAATTAACTAGATTAATGAATGACCCCTCTAGAGTGAGAAATGTGACTTTAAATAGTCCAAAACACAGTAAAGAGCAAGAATGTGTCCGCCAGCAGCCATTCTGTTAAAGTTTTTAATTGATAATGGATGCAAAGTTAGATAGTAACCGTATGCCTATCACAGGCATCGACCTCTCTATCCAAGTCTGCATCTAACTAATCTAATATGTACTTGCAGTGTAGAGGTCATAGAAACATAGAAACATAGAAACATAGAATTTGACGGCAGATAAGAACCACTTGGCCCATCTAGTCTGCCCCTTTTTTTAAACATGTTACCTCAAACCATATTTGATCCTTATTTTTTTGTAAGGATATCAATATGCTTATCCCAAGCATGTTTAAATTGTACTACTGTATTTGCGTCTACCACCTCTGTTGGGAGGCTATTCCACTTATCTACTACTCTTTCTGTGAAAAAATTCTTCCTCGCATTTCCCCTGAATCTTCCTCCCTCTAGTTTCAGTGCATGTCCTCGTGTTCTGTTGCTCCTCTTTCTGTGAAGAATGTCTCCCACATGTACCTTGTTAAAGCCCTTGATATATTTGAAAGTTTCTATCATGTCCCCCCTTTCCCTTCTCTGCTCTAAAGTATACATATTAAGATCTTTTAGTCACTTATATACCTAAAAAAAGTTTTCCCCCCTTTACCCACTGACTGGGCCATTTTCTCTTCAGCCTGTGCTTTTGCACATCTGATTACCTTTTTAGCCTCCTTCTGTCTAACAAGATACACCTCTTTGTCCTCATTCTTCTGCGTCTGCTTAAATTTCTTAAAGGCCAACTTTTTTGCTTTCACAATACTTGCTACTTCTTTTGCAAACCACAATGGCTTTCTTTTTCTTGTGTTTTTCCTAACTCTTTTGACACAAAGTTCTGTTGCTTTTAGAATTGCACTTTTTAATTTTTCCCACTTATCCTGCACTCCTTCCAAGTTCTTCCACTCTGCCAAAGAATCCCTTACAGAGTTTCCCATCTCTACAAAATCAGCCTTCCTAAAATCTAACACCTTTGTTTTTGTGTGCATACACACTAGGCGACTATGCCCAGCGTGTATGGACAGCGGTGGAGGTCCATACACACTAGGCGACTATGCCCAGCGTGTATGGACAGCGGTGATCGCGTTCATCGATGGGGAGAAAGCCTCTCAGTGCATACACACTGAGCAGCTTTCTCCCTGCCCGGCGCCAACGGCGGGGGGAGCACGACTTTGCATAGTGTAGAGCTATACAAAGCCGTCCTCAAAGCCGCTCATCTGCTGGTACCAGCAGATGAGCGACTTTCTCAACGAAGATGCGGAGCACGCCACAGCGCTCACCGCTCATCGCCAAGGGGAACGCTGCCGCCGGGGTGTCATGGGGGAGGGCAATGCTGGGGCCGGGGACATTAGGACGTTAGGTAAGTATAATGCACCACACACCTATTAGCAGGGCACCCGGCTAGGCTACGCTGACAACTTACCGATGATTTTTATGATTTTGAATTGAGCAGAATAGCATAGTTTTGTGTCCCTTAATGATAATTATGATGATGATTATACTGATTGACCTTCTGATAGTAACTCAACTTATACTTGACTTTGATTGTTTTATTGTGAGCTCTGTGATATAGAGTTCCATTCATGAAGTTATTTTAATTGTGATCAGACCTCGCAATATTGTAATTTGTAACCAGACCTCACAATAATAAATAGGTTTTATGTTTTCTGGAAAGTGGACACCAAATAAAATAGAAGAAAAAAACGGGTGTTATTAAAAAAAAAAAAAGCATTGCCGCACCTCGGTACAGTCCCGCAGGTTTCTGTAGGCGCCTGTGGGTGGCAGATGCCTTCTATGTCATGCAGAGGCCGGGGCTGGGGGTTATTCAGGCTGTGGGCATGGTGTGGCTTTCTGTTGGGTTGACGTCCCCGGGAAATGTGTTGGGCGGGGCTTGGCTGATGAATAGAGACATAGAGATGGGCAAAGTGACTCACTAAAAAGAGCTGTGCTCATTTGATCGCTCAGTGACAAGAAATAGTATCAAATAGTATCAAAATACTGTAGGGCCTGCAACCTGGCAATGCAAGGCCCGCCACCCTGGCTTTTACTTTTCCGGCAGAAATGATTTTTCAAAAGTAGTCAACCCTGTTCCAGAGGAGCTTCTAAGTGCACTGTGTCAGTCCAGGGGTGCTACTAAGTGTGCTGTGTCATTTCAGGAGTGTTGGTAAGTGTGCCGTGTCAGTCCAGGGGTGCTGCCAACTGTGCCGTATCAGTCCAGTATTTGTGCTGCTTAGCTTAGTCATCAATCTACCTCGGTGTAACCCTTTGGCCTAAAATAAATATTGTGAGCTGTGAGGTGTTCATAATAGAATGGACTGAAAATGAATTATTATTATTGAGGTTAATAATACTGTAGGAACAAAAAAAATGTTTTCGCAGTTTTAAGATTTATTTATTTTTAAAAACATTGGCAAAAACAATCCAGATTCAAAACAGAGAGGAGATCCAAAACACAAAACCCGAAAAATGTCCGGGTGCACACCCATACTTTTAAGTCACTCAAAATGCTTATTTTCCCATGAATCATGCTCACAATACTTTACTCTAAAATGATCAGGAAAAGGCATAAGGTGCAGTAGTGGTGGTAGTAAAAACTAGATCAAGACCCAGAAACCTGGAATTTGGAAGTGGGAACTCTGCTCCGGTGTTACAAGCACTGCCAGCATCTGACTGACTAGATCATTATATGACACACAGAACCGCAGGTCACTACCCATTGGAACATTTATCTATGGAGTGTTTTAAGCCACAAGACTGAAACAGTCAATAACATAACATAAATAGCTGAACTTAATTAACTGGCCACTCAATGTATACGTTGTGATGTGAGTTACATTATATAAATAGGTGACACTAACATTATTGATATGCACAGAAGGAAATATAATAAATAAATAGGTGTTCAAATAGAAAACAATATGATGCTGTTTTAATTTAATCACTTTCACTCTCCAATTAACTATATAAAAGTCTGAAGTCTACTAGAGATCACATATGTGAAGTAATTGAATGTAATCTTTTCAAACTTACCTCAGTGCACTACTGAGTCACAAAACAAGATACGGGTAAGGATTTATAGCCATACTGTATTGATAAATTCAGTATGCTTTATTATGATCATTCCATGATGATTATATTTCTGTATCAATTGTACAATGTGACGTGTGCACTTTTCTGTTGTGAATGTGTTGAAGTAAAAGACAACCTTGCACCCAAGTTTTTACAAGCTGCACCATACCTCCCAACTTCTGTGTTGGGGAAATAGGGACACTCGCGCAGCTAAGCCGCGCGAGCGCCCGAAAAGGGGGTGGGGTGTATGCAAATGAGGGCGTGGCTTATGCTAATTAGCCGCAGCCTCATTTTCATACGAGAATAGACGCTGTCTCCCAACTGCCACCCCCCGCAGCGGGACAATGCCTGCCGCGGGTGGGACAGCGGGACAGGACCCGAAAATCGTGACTGTCCTGATGTAATCGTGACAATTGGGAGGTATGCTGCACTCATCCATACAGTCATTCATAAACATGGAGACTTCTGAGGCAAACACTGCTAAAAATGGCTGAGGGCTGCATAAGCCCAAGGACATATAAGAGCCCTAGCTTAGGTTCACAGAAAGGTCAGGTTAGGAAAAAAAACTTGGTGTGTTGTTTCTCTGCCTGGTAACACCTGGTGAGCAGGCTGGGAGCCTATCAGAGGGTTAAGGAAAGTAGCCAGATCTGGGGTATAAAGGTTCAGGGATCATGTGACCTCTTCCTTCTGGTACCATCTCAAAGTGCTGGTGCTCCTGCGCAGACCTGGTAAGTGCTTTTTTGCTGATCTTGCTTCTGTGAGGTAATTTGTTTAATATGCCACGTCCTAGACGCTCAGCCCCCCCCCCCCCGCTGCCTTGTGGACGCGGCCCGGCCGTTATCTGTGGCGGGGTACCGTCGTCCCAGGGTTAGGGTGGTTAGGGGTCAGGGTGTTGTGGCATCCGCGGTACCCCCTACCGCCGGACCGGTGGTGGGGGTTTCAGCGTCGGGCGGGGCTCTGAGTTTGCCTCCGGTGTGCGTGCCCAGCGCAGCACTGGAGGGGGCTCAGGCCGCGGCTTCCACGAGCGAGCGGCCTGAGGTGACGGGCGGCGCTTCTGGGGTCTCCCCACGGGGTCCCCCCGCGGTGGGGGAGCCCCTTCAGAGTGCGCAGGGAGTGGTGGCGTTGGGCGCGAGTCCCGGGGACGTCAAGCCGGCGCCGGAGGCGAGTGGGGTTCCCCCGGCGGGCAGCGGTATCCCTCCGGCGGTGCAGGCCTCGCCGCTAGTAAGCGCGGGGCCTGGTGACGTCACGGGGGTGCCGGGCGTGCCGGAGGGCGACAGTGATGGGGGTGAAGTGATGCTGCAGGTCGCGGCTCCAAGGGGTGCGCGGCCTGTCAGCAATATCATGATGGGAGACATGTTAAATGCTTTTCCCCGTGCGGGGAACAGGCAGGATGAGTCTGGCCCAAATGGGGCCTTCAGTAGTGCGGCTCAGGGCCCGGTTTTGGAGGCAGGGGGGCGGGCGCGCAGCGTCCCTGGCACCCCCCGCTCTACAGGATTAGGTTGGTCGGTGCAGGGATCAGTGGTGATGCCAGTGGGAGCCGCAGTGTTGGCTCCTACTGGTATTGGGAACCCTGTGGCCGGACCTCAGGAGGCTGTAGGGGGTTTGAATAGGGTGCCAACAAGTGCAAGTTTTATTCCGGTACATAGTCAAGGGGATCACCTGGGGGGTAGTGGCATTGGGCCAAGGGCTATGTCAGGGTGGGGTGCTGCGGGTTTCCCAGTTGCTTCTCCCGCAGGCTCTACAGGTTTAAGCCAAACGGTGTATTCCAGAAGCACGCTGGCCACGGCAGTGCATTTGCAGTGTGCTGCTCCAGGGGCCTACCCCACGGTATCTTGGGGGGGAGGGGGTATGTCCACTCCCTCTTGGCAGGGGGCACAATCATTTGCTGTGCCACAGGGCTCCCCTATGTCAGGCTTCCCAGGCCAGTGGGTCCCCCCGGGTGGGCCATATTTTCATTCACCGTCAAGTGGGAGTTTTAATGCGTGGCCACTGGAGGCGACTTGGAGGCAGCAGGCTTTCCACAACGTCTCACAGGGCTATTCAGCAGGTATCCCAACCAGTCAGCCCCTTTTATGGTCCACGGGGGCTCAGAGTGCAGGTCCCTTTAAACCTGGAGGTTATGGGTGGGAGCAAGGTTGGGGCCAGGCTAACCCTTGGCAGCTTCACAGGGGTTCCGGTGTGTCATTGCCCTCCTCGGGGGGTAGCACCTTGGGGCCGCAGTTTTTTTTGGCCCTTTGGGGGGTCCGCCTTTGCCTAGGGGCCCCCCGCCTAGTGCTACTGTGTCACAACCACCGCCCCCGGTGTCGGGCCCGGCATCGAGTGCGGAGGAAAGGGGTAGTGTGTTGTTTCCCCCCCCCCCCTGTTGTTTCTTCACAGATTAATAGTGCTCAGGCGGTTCCAGTGAGTTCGAGGAGAAGAAGTCGGGAGGTACGGTAGGAGGCGAGGACTGCAGTCGGGACGGAGTCAGCTGGTTCCGAGTTGGCCGTTGCGGCCGACGAAGCTCCGGGGACATCGGGGACTGGTGAGTGTGAAGTTGTGAATTCATCTTGCGGGTCTACTGACAGCGATACCAGCAGCGTGGGGTCAGATTCCCCGCGCAGGCCGCGCAAGTTGGCTAAGCTTATTGCGCGGCATGTGGCAAAGGCAACGAATAAGGATAAGGCTGCAGTGGTGGCTCCTCCTCCTCCTGAGCCCCCTTTGTTTACGGAGATGGTGCACTGTGCAAACACAGCGGTTACTAGGGGGCTCAGGAAGAGGATGAGGGAGAAGATCAAGAGAGGTAAATATGTTGACATGTTCACCCTTACGGAGGACATGAGACAAGCGTTTGAGAAAGCGAAGAAGGCTGATGGGATTGGGGAGAATGCCTTTAGAAATTTTCCTTCAGTGGTTAAGAGGATTTTTAGTATTTGCTGCTTGTTACGCAGAAACCCGGCCTGCGGAGTATCCTAATGTGGTTAAATACTTGTTTCTGGTACATGAGATGTACCTTAAGACTAAGGGGTATTCTTGGAGGGACTACGATGAGAAATTTCGTAGGAAACAGGATGTGGAGGTGTGTTTGGAGGTGACACAGCAGACCAAGCCCCCAGGGGTGGGCTCGGGAAAGAAGTCCACGGGGGCCCCTTCTCAAGTTCCCAAGGTGGGAGGTAAGGGCAAATGTTTTGCCTTCAATGACGGCAAATGTAATAGGGGGCAAACTGTCATTTTCGACACTCCTGCAGAGTGTGCGGGGTCGGACACGCGGTAAAAGATTGAACCGCGGCTCCTTCCGGGAAGCCAGGGGATTCCGGCGAGGGCAGCGGAAGTCACAAGTAAGGCGTATTCGCCGATTGTGGTTGCAGAGCTTGCTGGCTGGCTCAAACATTACCCAGAGGTTTCAGTTGCACGTTTTTTATATGAGGGTTTCAGGGATGGTTTTAGGTTGCCCATCGATGGGTCTGTTCAGGTGGTGGCTTCAAGGAATTTGAAGTCCATTAGGAGTTCCCGCATATTGTGCGTCAGAAGGTGGATGCAGAGATAAGGCTGGGGCGTATGTGTGGCCCGTACCGGGATCCCCCTATTCAGAGATTATGTATTTCTCCGGTGGGGATAGTGCCCAAGAGCACCCCCGGTAAGTTTAGATTGATTCAGCACCTCTCTCACCCACATGGGAGCTCGGTTAATGATGCCATACCTGAGGAGCTTTGCAGGGTGAGGTACCAGTTGTTTGAGGAGGCTCTTGTTTTAGTTCGGGGTTGTGGGCTTAGAGCTTTAATGGGTAAAGTTGATATAGAATCGGCCTTCAGGTTGCTCCCGGTTCACCCAGATTCCCTGCGGTTTGGGGGTTTTAAATGGGGGGGGATTTTTTGTGGATAGGTGTTTGCCGATGGGATGTTCGGTCTCCTGTGCTTATTTTGAGAAATTTAGTTCTTTTTTGCACTGGAGTATTCAGGTGGCCTCTGGGCATCGGGGTATTGCACACTATCTGGATGATTTCCTATTGGTAGGCCCAGAGGGTAGCGAGGTTTGCAGGCAGTTGCTGGAGGTCACGGAGCATGTTTTTGGGGTTTTAGGCGTTCCCATAGCGGGGGAAAAAACGGAGGGTCCCACTCACTGTCTTTCTTATCTCGGGATAGAAATTGACACGGAGGCAGGGTGCTGCCGGTTACCGGCCGACAAGGTACACAAGTGGCTAGGTCTTATTGAGGACGGTTTGGCCAAGCGGAAGGTGCGATTGAAGCAGGTTCAGTCATTGCTGGGGTGTTTCAATTTTGCGTGCAGAATCATCCCTATGGGGCGGGTATTTTGCAGGAAGTTGGAATGTTCAACAGCTGGGGTGGTTAGGCAGCATAATTCGGTTTACCTATCAAGGGAAATTAGGGAAGATTTGAAAGTTTGGTCGTCATTCCTAGTATCGTTTAACAGGGTGGTGTTGTGGCCGGCTCCTCCTTGTTACAATAGTGCTTTACAGCTTTTCACGGATGCATCAGGCAGTTTGGGCTTTGGGGCTTTCTTTGGGTTAGAGTGGTGTGCTGGTCCTTGGCCTGATTGGTGGGTGCACAGGGGTTTCACCAGAAATTTGTTGTTGTTGGAGTTATTTCCGATTGTGGTGGCCCTGGAGTTGTGGGCCCGTGAATTGGCAGATAGGCAGGTGGTTTTTCGGTGTGACAACAGGGGCGTAGTCCACGCCATTAACAACCAAAAGACTTCTTGCCCTTGGACTTTGCGGCTACTGAGGCATTTAGTGTTGCAATGTTTGCGTTTTAATGTTACGTTCTCGGCCTGCCATGTTCCAGGTATTGACAATAGTATTGCGGATGCCCTGTCACGTTTTCAGTGGAATAGGTTTAGGGAGTTAGTGCCCGGGGCTGCGGATGTAGGTTTACCCTGCCCACCTTATATCTGGCAGATCATCGAGAGGGTATAGTTGGATTGGCCAGGAATGCCCTGGCACCCTCTACGTTGAAGGCTTATGATGCAGCCTGGAGAGATTGGCAGACCTTTCTGTGTAGGTATGGTCGGGAAGGTGAGTCGTTGGAAGATAGGCTATGGGTTTTTGTTTGGGAACATTATAAAGCAGGTAAAGCAAAAGGAGACAATTGTTATAACCAAGCGCAGGGCACTAATTATAGTCCTATGCTGCCACTTATAAGGGATACTCAACCCTTAGAAAAGACAAAATCAAAGAAAAACAATGTAAGCGGCGCTTTAGGGACTACAATTCAAATATTAAATATTAAAATATGATTTATTTGTATAAAGAGACACAATAAATTTAATGTACAATACCACCGGCCGGCAGGAAATAAAATTATTCCAACATAAACACACAAAGATCAATTCTTAAAAACATAATGCTGCATAAATAAATGCCTCCTACCTAATTGAAATAATCCAGCAAATGGACCCTTTTCGTTTAGAAGCTCTTTTTAGCCTTGGGTGAAATTTTGCGTAAATTGCTAATGAAATACTGTCCTGTTAATCTCAGGGAGAATCAGCATCAGGTAATTAACGGTAAGCAGGTTAGTCAGTCACACTTTCAGAACTTGGTTAGTCTTTCTAGACCAGGCAACTTTAAACAAGCTGTTAAATGCTCACTCATTCAGCAAAAAATTTTTTTGAATTTGATACTTATGCTCCTTTTGACCCAGGCAGGACGGGTTGGAAGTGTATTTCACTGGGGGTGAGATGCGGCTCCCTTAGAGCGGGTCCCCGGCTGCTGATGTTTCCAGCTTACGCAGCTCTCTCAGGGACTCCCGGCTCTGATGTTAATGTCCCCGTTTTAAATGGTGGAGGCGAGGTGCGGCTCGCCTGGAGCGGGTCCTCGGCTGCTGCGAGGTGCGGCTCACCTGGAGCGGGTCCCCGGCTGCTGGTCTTCCCGTATTGTGCAGCCTTTTCAGGGACTTCCAGCTCCGGCGTTCGTTTCCCCGGCTCAAGCGGTGGCAGTAGTCGGAAGTGACGGTAGTTAGATGACGCGTTTCCCCGCCTTCAATACGTCAGCGGCTTCATCAGATCATATTTTAATATTTAATATTTGAATTGTAGTCCCTAAAGCAAAAGGAGCCATGTCTGCTGCCCTTGCGGGCATCGCTTTTCATTCCCGTCTGCGGGGACAGGTGGATCCTACTCGTTCTTTTGTTTTGACTAAAGCAATGAAGGGTTGGGCCAAGGCAAGTCCGACGGTCAAAGATTCGCGGCGGCCAATTGATTTGGTCTTGTTGAAGGACTTGGTGAGGGTTCTGGAACAGGTCGGGCAGTCCGAATTTGAAATTTTGCTGTTTCAAACTGCTTTTGTCTTAGCATTTTTCTGGGCTTTCAGGGTTAGCGAGTTAGTTGCAAAGAACAAGGTAGATAGCAATTCAGGACTTCTCTTTAGTAACGTACAAATAAGAGGGGAAAGCTTGCTTTGTAAAATTGCTAGGTCCAAAACTGATCAGTTGGGGAAGGGGCGTTGGATTACTCTGCAGGCCCAGACAGACAAGGCAACTTGCCCGGTTGGTTTAGCGCAGGCGTATTTGGGGATTCGCCCTGTTGGCGTTGGGGGACAGTTCTTGGTGCATGCTGACATGAGTGCTTTGTCTAAGTTTCAGTTTGCGGCTGTTTTTAAAGCAGTGTTTGAGTGCGTTGGGGCTGAAGCCTCAAGAGTATGGTACCCATTCCTTTCGGATTGGGTCGGCTACACGGGCAGCGGCAGCTGGGTCGTCCAATGGGGTGATCCAGGCGCTGGGTCGGTGGAAGTCGGATGCGTACAAGACGTATGTTAGATTAGATAAGTTGTAGTTGCGCCTGTTGCGCCAACCCTAAAATGAAGTTTACTCTCGGTTTTCGAACGACAGCGTTCGGGAATCGAGGGTGTGAAGGTTGCTAAATTCAATTGGCTAAACAAGGTCCACGGGAGGTTTTTTCAGTTTTCTCCTTCACATGGGTTGAACGTAATGTTTATAGGTTTCGTTCTGTTTTTGAAGCAATTCTCAGGAATTTTCTTTTTTCAGTTTCAATGGAGTCTTCGGGACAAATATGGCTGATTGGCCATTCCTTTATTTACTGGGCAGGGAGGCACCCTATGGGGAGGAGGTCACATGATTACTTAGGTAACAGGACAGTGAGATGGATAGGGGTAAGAGGCATGAGATGGGGGAGTTCCTGCAGGAGCTCTTTAGGCATGAGAGGAATTGGGGGGCGGCCCCAGTTGTTGGTCATCCACCTGGGTGGAAATGACATGGGGAGAGTCAAGGGCATTGACTTGATTCTGAGTATTGTCTGATCTGGTAGCGGTGAGAGCCCACTGGCCTGAGGTTAGGATTGTGTGGTCTGAGATCATTCCACGTTTCCATTGGCGGGGTGCTGTAAGAACCTCCGCAATCGAGAAAGCACGGAAGAAAGTGAACTCGGCCGTGGGGGTGTTTGTGAGAGCCCTGGGAGGTTTAGTGGCGAAGCATCCGATGCTGGTACTGGACAGCGTTCGGTATTACAGAGAGGATGGAGTGCATCTTTCCCCTGCGGGAAACTGCATCTTCTTAGAGGACATTTACCGTTTGTGGGCTTGAATAGATTTTTCTTGGTTTTTTCCTGGTTCATTTGTTTACTTTGGGGGATGGCGGCTGCGGTTCTCCTAACCTTGTTGTGGTGGGAAGTCGCTACCAGCCAGCGGTCAAAAAGGGCAAAAGCGGTCATCGTGGGGCAACACCCTTTTCGTAGGACGGCGGGTGGTGCTCCCCATGCGGGTGGACAGGGGGCGTTCCCCTGCGGGACCGCCCACTTGGCTCAGCCAGGTTAGGGGGTGGTGAGACCTTCACGATGCAGGTTGTGCCGTTAGGAGGCGGTGGTGAACCCCTCCTAGAGTTATGGTTTACGGTTATCAAGTTGACTGGGCTGGTGTCATAGGTGCCGATTTATGTTTTCGCTGGTGGGTGCTCAAGCCAAAAATATAGGGGAGTGGCTTCATGAGGAAGGGGCGTGGCCACAAAATAATACCAATTTATATTACGTAGCACAGTTGTCTCCAATATTCAAATTAGACTGTGACTGTCAGCGCATGGCCAGGCCCAGGCAGGCACCCCAAGAAAATAGAAGCTGACAAGCCTGACAGGACTGGAGTCAGATGCTGGGACATGTAGTTCCACAACAGGTGGAGGGCTGGGGGCATGAGTTTGACACCAACCACTGATCTAAACACTCCTCCTTTCATTTATTCCCTGGCTGCTGTAATATGAGCTCTGGTTTTTATAAATGGCCTGCCCAGTGCCCTGCTATTAATTTCAATTACATTCTTGATTTTGCACACCATAATGCCAGTTACATGGTACATCACACACAGTAATGCCCATTACATGTTATGCCAGGACTGAAGAAGTTTTTTGTAAAGGAGGGAAAACATGGGCAGTGCGCGCCAAAAATTTTCACCATAATGCTGATTACACGTCAAACCCATTACATAGTATACCACATGCCATAATTCCCATTACATGTATGCCACACACCGTGAAGCCCATTACACATTATGCCCATTAGTTGTTATGCCACACACCGTGAAGCCCATTACACATTATGCCCATTACTTGTTATGCCAGGATGCAATTTTTTTCTAAAGTAGGGATAACATGGGCAGTGCACGCCGAAGGTGCTCGTCAAAATATTTCACCATAATGGCGATTACACGTCACACACCCATTACATAGTATACCACATGCCATAATGCCCATTACATGTTATGCCAAACACCATAATGCCCATTACACATTATACCAAACACCGTAATGCCCATTACACGTTATATTGAACACAGTAATGCCCATTACACCACACACTTATATCCATTACATATAATACCACACGCTTTCATGTCTATTACATATTATGCCACATAAGTGCCGCTTACCTACATGCTCGTTGCTACTGGTTGCATGCTCTGTGCCAGGGGTTCCATTGCATGCTCTGTGCCAGGGGTTGCATCATGCTCAATGCAAGGGTTACTTGCTCATTGTCAAGGGAAGTGAGATGCTTGTTACCATGAGGGAGGTGACGGTGACAGTGGCATTAACATTAATCAAGTCTAGGGGCGAATCCGGAAAAATATGACAGCAGGGGCACCACAATAAGTGGGTGGGGTGAAGGGTAACATTGTGCGTGCCTTTGGGTGTGGCCACAAAACAAGGGGAGTGGTCTTACAGGTAATGCGAGTCACACTTATTTTCATTGCGTGTGGAGCGGGTGACATGGTGAGTGTGCGGGGACAGGTGTGGTAGGAGACAGGGTAGGGACAGGTGAGTGTGCAGGGACAGGTGTGGTTAGGAGACAGGGTAGGGACAGGTGAGTGTGTGGGGACAGGTGTGTTAAGGGACAGGGTTAGGGACAAGTGAGTGTGCAGGGACAGGTGTGGTAGGAGACAGGGTAGGGACAGGGGAGTGTGCGGGGACAGGTGTGGTAGGAGACAGGGTAGGGACAGGGGAGTGTGCGGGGACAGGTGTGGTAGGAGACAGGGTAGGGACAGGGGAGTGTGCGGGGACAGGTGTGGTAAGAGACAGGGTAGGGACAGGGGAGTGTGCGGGGACAGGTGTGGTAGGAGACAGGGTAGGGACAGGGGAGTGTGCGGGGACAGGTGTGGTAGGAGACAGGGTAGGGACAGGGGAGTGAGCGGGGACAGGTGTGGTAGGAGACAGGACCTCTCTGTGCCCCCATCATCCTATCCATCCCCACTACACCTCTCCATCCCAGTCCCCCATCACCCCCACACCTCTGTATGATACATTCGCATGGTGCTGGGCTGGGGAGGAAGCCGCTACCATCAGCGCGGCAGGGGGGGGAGGGCGGCACAGGGAACCGGGCAGAAGAAGAGAAAACGCTGCCAGGTGCGATGCGGTGCTACTGCGCCAGCGGGAAAACTGAACAGGGCAGGACTTAAAAAAAAAAAAGCCATAGTGGGCAGCATCGTTTGTCCCTGTCCATCTGAATCCCACCCCAGCGATCCGCCCTGGTTCCCAACTTGCCTGATATACACTGACTACAGTGGCGCAGCTGCGGCGGGAGAGCAGGACTTAAAAAAAAAACAACCCGCCCATACAAATGAATGGGAAGCTATTCATTGGCTGAGACCTCTCTCAGTCAATCGCTGATTGGCTGAGAGAGGTCTCAGCCAATGAATGTTTCCCATTCATTTGTATGGGCGTTTTTTTTTTTTTTTAAGTCCTGCTCTCCCGCCGCAGCTGCACCGCCGTGTATATCAGGGAACCAGGGCGGATCGCCGGGGGAAGGAGGAAACGGACTGACGGACAGGGAGTCAGCAGGGACAAACGGCAGCCAGATTCTTCTGTGTGCCCACCCAAAATGTCCGGGAACGCAGCCCAGCAGCGTGATTCAGGCTGCCCGTGGGTGCTCATGTATTTCTGTGGGTGCTCAATCCCTTGAGCACCCACAGGATTGGCGCCTATGGCTGGTGTGTTGGTAGCGACTTATTTTTTGCTATCCTACAATCTTTAGTTTAAAAAGTTAGGGACTTTCGTATCCAAATTATTCCAAATTTAAATTCAATTAGCTAGTATAACAAGGTCTTTCAATAAATAACTTTCTTGACCTTTTTAAACGTATTTCAGTGGTCCGTGTGGTTATTTCGAGTCTGTGTGAGTTATTTGGTCTTGTCTCAATTATTTCTAGTTAAAAGGTTTTTATTAGATGGTAAAGGTACAGGTATTAAGTTATGGGCTACTTAAAATGGCTGAGGGGTGCATAAGCCCAAGGACATATAAGAGCCCTAGCTTAGGTTCACAGAAAGGTCAGGTTAGGAAAAAACTTGGTGTGTTGTTTCTCTGCCAGGTAACACCTGGTGAGCAGGCTGGGAGCCTATCAGAGGGTTAAGGGGAGTAGCCAGATCTGGGGTATAAAGGTTCAGGGATCATGTGACCTCTTCCTTCTGGTTCTTACCATCTCGAAGCCCTCCCGCCCACCCTGTATATGGTCACAGAAGGGATGGAGTTATCATTTGAGTGACTTGGCGGGTTTTGCAGTCTTTTTGATTTTATTTTTGTTTTGTGGCTTTCCAGCCAGAATGGCGGGAAGTCGCTACCAGCCAGCGGTCAAAAAGGGCATAAGCGGTCATCGTGGGGCACCACCCTTTTCGTAGGACGGCGGGTGGTCCTCCCCATGCGGGTGGACAGGGGGCGTTCCCCTGTGGGACCGCCCACTTGGCTCAGCCAGGTTAGGGGGTGGTGAGACCTTCACGATGCAGGTTGTGCCGTTAGGAGGCGGTGGTGAACCCCTCCTAGAGTTATGGTTTACGGTTATCAAGTTGACTGGGCTGGTGTGTTGGTAGCGACTTATTTTTTGCCATCCTCCAATCTTTAGTTTAAAAAGTTAGGGACTTTCACATCCAAATTATTCCAAATTGAAATTCAATTAGCTAGTATAACAAGGTCTTTCAATAAATAACCTTCTTGACCTTTTTTTTTTATCTTTAAATATTTATTAAATTCCATTTGATACAATACAAACAACTACATATAAGACAAATACATACCAAACACACATCACATACATAGATAGCGTGATGGTTCATATATTACATATTCGTATATCTTACTTTAGCTGCTTAAAATTCTTCTTCTCTACAGAGGCTCACTTAATACTTCTTAATTTCTGAGGTATAAACTATTTACTAACTTTTATTTATTTTCACTAACACGGTTTAGTTTGTTATGGCGACCTTAAACATCCTTTTTCCAAGCATTATTTGTCAACTCTAACCAACACAGGGGGGCACCTGTGAGGAAAAAAAAAAAAAAAAAAATTGGGGCCCACCTTCCTATTACCAGTGCTTTCAGAACAATCATAACAGTCTATCTCCTATGCTTGTATTGTGTTCTAGATTTTTTTTAACCGTTGTCCTAGAACAATAGTTCTGTGTTATATTAAATTTCATAGTAATGTGATTGTGTCCAAAAATTCCACACTGCATTAAATTTACTTAAAGTATTTCGTTCTTGTGCTATGTGTTTCTCTTGCTTTATTACATAATTCACCCGTGCCTTCCAAACTTCAATATTAGGTGCTATATTAGACATCCATTGCCTTCCCACAATGACCTTAGCAATTGACACAAGATTTATTATATATGCTTTTCCATTCCTATCGATATTTCCCCCTACTATTCCTAGTAGACAACATTTAGTATTCAGAATCTCCTTTGGAATACCTGTCGCTTCTATGATCGCCATAATTTTTTCCCAAAACTGAAAAACATAGTTACACTCCCATATTAAATGGAAAAAGGTACCAGAGACTTTTAAACATTTCGGACAGGTAGATGTGGCCCTCCCCGCAAACTTCATCATCCTTACTGGAGTCATGTATGACCTATAGAGGATGAATAACTAGGTCTGTTGGACCCGAATGGAATTTGTCGCTTTTATAACCCCCGCTTTAGCGGCTATCTATTCTACCTCAGTTATTTCCCCAATTTCATTTTCCCATTTTTCTCTCACCTTGTCCAAATTATCTTTAAACTTATTTTCCATTAGAATACCGTATAGCCTAGATATTAATTTCTTAGTGTTGGGGGTGTTTATCATTTTTTTAATTTCCGATTCACCAAAACCTACATCTGATATTGTTACTCGTGTTATCAATATACTTCTAAGTTGTAAATATCTGAAGAGATAAGTATTTGGAAGATTATATTCTTCTTTTAGCTGTTGAAATGGCTTTAACCCATGGGGTCCATATACCTGAGAGAGAAGCGTTATGGAGTAAGGATGCCATACTTCATTTAATTCACTAAGAGCTTAGTGTCCTTAGAGGTCAGTATATCTATAATTCTAAATTCCTTATCAATAAATTTATTGTCCAATATCCGATTGGCCTCTTTCCAAATCAACACCGCCTGTTCTATCAATGGAGAGTCTCCTTGATATTTCTTTCCCTGAATTAGTCTAAACTTGGGAGGGATATTAGGGGTGGAGGTCTCTACTAGTCTTTTAACTAGATGGCTATTCTCTTCCTCTTCCCTAACCCAGGCTTTAAGGTGTGCCAGCTGTCCTGCTATGTAATAACTTCTAAAGTCGGGAAGCGCCATCCCACCCTTTGCTCTGGGTCTCATCAAATCATTTAATTTAATCTTGGAGCGAGCACCATTCCATATAAAGGAACTTATTATGCTATTTAGCTTCCTAAATAGCGGTTTAGGGAGGTAAATTGGCGAATGCTGTAATATTTATAATACCTTCGGGAGAACAATCATTTTTACCAGATTGACCCTTCCGGTGGGTATCAGGGGCAGCTTACTCCACATTTTTATTTTGCTTTTTAACCATTCCATCAAGGGATGGACATTCAGTTCTATAAATTCTTTTGGATCTGCAGATATCTGTATCCCGAGATATTTAAAAATAGATACCCTCTTAAGTTGGGATGGTAATGTTTGTGAGCCGCTGTCCGAGTCACCCACCGCAAGAATGATTGACTTAGTCCAATTTATTCTAAAGCCTGTGTAGTCTCCAAAATCCTCAATAAGGTTTAATATTATTGGGAGAGTTGTGCTAGAGTGTTTCAAAAATATTAGTAGATCGTCCGCATACAATGCAATTCTCTCTATCTGATTTTTTACTACATAGCCCAATTCCACCGGATGTTGCCTTATCAAGCAGGCTAGAGGTTCTATCGCCACAAGCGAACAAGGCAGGAGACAATGGACATCCCTGCCTTGTCCCCCTGGCGAGACCAAATGGTAGAGAGGTCCAGCCATTTGCTGATATACGTGCAGTTGGGCTATGGTATAATAATTGCAACCATCTAATAAAATTTGGACCGAACCCAAATGCTCTAAGTACTTCTTGACCTTTTTAAACGTATTTCAGTGGTCCGTGTGGTTATTTCGAGTCTGTGTGAGTTATTTGGTCTTGTCTCAATTATTTCTAGTTAAAAGGTTTTTATTAGATGGTAAAGGTACAGGTATTAAGTTATGGGCTACTTAAACAACAATACTGAATAAGGAATTGTAACAATCCTAGAAATAAAAGTAACAAGGAATCAATAACAAAACAAAACAATATTTTCTATTCACTTTTGAATCATCTAAACATTTTTGCTGATATTTTCCACACAGAAATGCTCAATATCGTTAAGGAAGCATTTTCTCAGGGGTTGTTAACAATTTCCTCCGCCGTCTGTACTTGCAGCTCAATCTTAAGAATATGATTAACAACTGCATGTACGGAGGGGACCCGATGACGTCATCAAATGATATTGTTAGCTGCCTCGCTCAGTGTGTATGCGCTATATTGCTTGCCGAGAAATCATCAGAGCCATATATTCTAGTGTGCATGGGGAATAAGTACAAAACACTGCTAATCAGAGTAATTATTATAATAAATATAACAGTACACAGTAGTATACAGTACAGTAAATTGAGGTGCTTAGCATAATTTTGGGCAAAAATATGGACATACCTCCCACAACCATATGACCCCATCTAAGGTTCAAGTCCAAGAAACGGGACCCCCAAGGCATAACACTAGTGAGAGGGTTAAGTGTTAAAAGATGTTACAATACATTAGTAAGAAGCAGCAGCTACAGATTGTGTTGAGAGTGTCACATATGTGAGAAGTAATATAAAGAGTGTCTAAAAGTGTTACATTGGTAAAAAAAAAGTTGGTGCTAAAAAAAGTTCTAGATTCAGTGTTACAATATGATGCACTGAAGCATAGTGTTGTACCTGGGCCCAACCACTCATTAGTTCTGCCACTGCCACAGGGTACCCAAAGCTGTCTGGATGTAGAATCAGGGGATATTGAAAAAAAATTGGTAATGTTACTTAATACTGTAGAATAAAGTACTTTTATATGCTATAATATAGTGTGCATGACTCTTCCATAGGGGCCCCCTTCTCTCTGCCTGGAAAAGTGGAATGCAGTAGGGTATAAGCACTAGAGCACTCAGTCCCTACTATGAATGCACAAATCTCCAGAATAATGTTGAGGCGGCCATTTTCTGCCAATTTTCTCTGGACACCAGAGGGTAAGTATAAAAAAAATGGATGGCAGATAAGAACCACTTGGCCCATCTAGTCTGCCCTTTTTTAATTTTTTTAACCTCAAACCATATTTGATCCTTGATCCTACCACCTCTGATGGGAGGCTATTCCACTTATCTACTACTCTTTCTGTGAAGTAATTTTTCCTCAAATTTCCCCTGAATCTTCCTCCCTCTAGTTTCAGTGCATGTCCTCTTGTTCTGCTGCTCCTCTTCCTGTGAAGAATGTCTCCCACCTGTACCTTGTTAAAACCCTTGATATATTTGAAAGTTTCTATCATGTCCCCCCTTTCCCTTTTCTGCTGTAAACTAAACATATTAAGATATTTTAGTCTTTCCTGGTAAGTTTTGTGATGTAAGCCATGCACCATTTTAGTTGCCCTTCTTTGTATAGTCTCTAATGTATTTATATCCTTCTGGAGATATGGCCTCCAGAACTGAACACAGTACTCTAGATGATGTTTTACCAATGACCTATACAGTGGCATTATTACTTCTTTCTTTCTACTGCTGATACCTCTCCCTATGCAACAAAGCATCTGACTTGCCTTCTTCATTGCTTTTTTACATTGCCTACGTGCCTTTAAGTCCCCTGAAATAGTGACACCTAGATCCCTCTCTTCTTCAGTAGTTTCCATTATAGTGCCATTTATACTGTATTTAGTCTTTGGATTTCTGAGACCCAAGTGCATGATTTTGCATATTTGGGCATTAAACTGTAGTTACCATGCTCTTGACCATTCCTCTAATCTACCTAGATAACATAGAGTGACCAAGCAAAAGAGTCTTCTTGGTATTGCTGCAAACACCACCAAATCGGAGATATACCGTAGCAAACAGTTAGAAATGTTGGTTAAATATTCTTGACAAACAAACAAAGAAAGATTTGAACTGTATTTGGGCCAGATCAGTGCGGTGTCCTACAGTACAGCCTTTCTAATTTTTCCTAAACTTGTAAGAGGTTATAGGATATTTCAAAATGTATACTAGAATTCTCACCAACTGGCTTTCAGCACTAGGCTGGCCAGTGCTGTACAATACTAGGAGGACCATTGTTCTTTTCATCTACAAAAAGTCAATATTTTGATAATTCCAAAAACATTTGACCACATTACATTGTCACTTCTGATAAGTTCCTCAATGGGATCCATGCATTATATACAGTAAATCCGAAACTGCCATAGTATTGGTTGATGGCCTTACTTCCTACCCCTTTTAGAATTGTAAATGGCTCTCTTGCCAGCGTTATCCTCTTTCCCCATTTGTTTTTTGCTGTCCTATCAAGCTACTGGTAGTTTAGATCCATCAGAACCCTAATAAATCTGGAATTATAGTTGAGAAATCATTTAGCAGGCTGTGTTTCAGCCCTATCTTTTCCGTTGTTCAAGAAACTGGTCTCCATTTTGGTTATAAATGTAATCACCATTACCCCAGAGCGCCAGAACTTCTCCTTCCTCATCAAATCGTAAGCAGGTTCAGGATGGCCCCCCCACCTCCGAGTGCAGGCTGCTAAGGGTGGACAATCTCATCTTCCATTGTTCCCCGCAACCAACTACACTGATTACTGCTCCCAACACCCAGCCAACAGTTATTGGTCCAGCCACAGACTTTAAGCCTAGTCACTTTGGACTTCAACTACAACACATTGATCACCTAACCCAAAAGCGCCAGCACTCTCCTTCCTCACAATTAAAATGACGTTCTCCAATTGAATTTCAATTAAATTATATAACTAGATCTGGTTCAATGGTTATTTCTTGGCATCTCAAAAATAAAGTATATCGGTGTCATAAAAATCATCAGTTATTACAATTTCCAGCCAACTACTCTACAGCTCCAGAATGTTCATGCTTCTGTTAGTCACCGACTATGTCGTAGAACCCTTACCACACTCAGATTCTTCTGCGTATAACAGTTCTCTACCAAAAGACTTTGGGCCTGAATGTAAGTTGATAATAAAGTAAGAAAGAGCGAGAACTGTGCGCCGGGACAAATCTCATTGCAATACAAGGTGTGCAAATTCAATATTTTTTTTTTTTTTTTTTTTGCATGTGGGGTAAATACTGTCCCACAAATGCTGTACAGCTTTCTATTTACACTGCAAATAAGATTTGAATTTGGACACACCACTAAAAAATCAAAACCTTACAGCACATTTTGTATCTACCCCACATGCAGTGCAGCATGGCTTTGCCCTGGTGCACAGTTACGTGCTCTTTCCTGCATCATTCCCTTTCTCTCCCTGACTCTTCCTCCTCCTACTGAATATTCTATGTACTAAAAACCATAAAATGAATATGTTTCAAAGGCTATTTGCTAAAACTTCGGATTGCTGTAGACACAAAGGTACACATTGGGGGTGATTCTTGTTGACTTTGCGGGTCCTCTAAACACCGCTGGCCTCCGCACAAATGGCTGCCCCTCACACGCCGATTTTTCCGCACACATGTGAATGGATTCGCCGACCATCGAATGATTTTGCAAGTGCTAGCATCAACTGCCCACCCCCACATCTGCACCATGGCGAATTTCCATGGGAACGCCCAGCGATTTCATGGGAACACCCATGAAATGCTGGGCGATCCCATGGGTGTGACGAAGGCCTGCCGCCCCCTAACCGCACTGGAAGTATCTCTAGTATAATAATATTTTTGGGTGTGGATTAATAGATAGACAGTGTTTAGATAGACAGTTAATAGGTTGACCCTAAAAGGTCGACATGCAATGGGTTGACGGTCAAAAGGTCAACATGAAAAGGTAGGCACATGAAAAGGTCGATATGAGTTTTTCTCAATTTTTGGGTGTCAATGTTGACAACTGTCGATATGGACCTCCAATTAGTGTAACATGTACACTGGCATGGCTTGCTTCGCTCACCATGCTTCAGGCTCGTTGCCTCGCTATGTGCGGCGCACTAATATATTCTCCCTCTATGGTGACATGGATGGTGAAGTAAGAGAAATCATGAAAACTCATGCTGACCTTTTCATGTGTCTATCATTTTCATGTCGACCTTTTGACCCTGTTGACCTATTGCATGTGGACCTTCTGGGGTAGACCTTTTGACTGTCTATCTAGACCAGGCATGTCCAAACTGTGGCCCTCCAGCTGTTATGACTTGTTTGGACATGCCTGATCTAGATACTGTGGATGTATTAACCGGAACCAATATTTTCACTGTTTTCTTTATACTGTACACGTCACCCACTTGAAGCTAGACTATCATTGAAGCACCTAGACAGCAAAGGTTTAGATTGTAGGACAAACATTCATTATTTTAAGATATCATCACATTAATATGCAAGTGATGGTACTTGTGTAGTTTCACGGCGCCAGCATGGCGCCGTGCTACGTCCGGCTTCTCCGCTCGCCACAACTATGTAAAATAAACTAACTTAACTCCATGCCAACATGGATAATTCATACCCCCACTATCCATGTTGGCATGGAGTTGATTTTAGATAGCGTGGCGAGCGTAGCGAGCCACCGAGCCCGCAGCGCGTGCGAGCAAAGCGAGCCCCGCAAGAGGACTCAGACGCACGGTGCCATGCTGGCGACGTGAAACTACACAAGTACCCAAGTGATTTTAAAGTAAGATTGAATATCTAGGTTTAGTTAGTCTGCTATATAGGAAAAAAAAACAGTTTGTATCCCAATTGCACACTGAATGAGAAAATAACTACATATTAATCAGATAATAGAGAGATCTCTGTATTATCTGATTAATATGTAGTTATTTTCTCATTCAGTGTGCAATTGGGATACAAACTGTTTTTTTTCCTAACCAGATTTACCCCTCCCTTTTGGCACCTGAATGACACACCTCTGATTGAGCAGCTTACCAACAAAAGTGTTGTGCAGTTGAGAGGCATAGATGGGTCAGCATTAGGAGGGATTGCTGACACCTGAGTGCCATTGGAGAAGCCAGGGGTATCTCCAGGTAAGCTGGCTCTCAGACGTTATAAGCCATTATCATGTGGCCTTACACTGGGCTATTAAGCCCAGACATAAATGTTATTGCTTATGGGATGGGTTTGGGAATGTGGTGCCCCCTGTGTTGGTAGGGCTGGTCTGCTCCATGTTAGCACACCCTAACACTTTATTAACTCTTATTTTTCCTATCACATTGTATATATTTTGTATTTTAATCCCACCTTCACTTCCCTACATAGCACTTATGTGCTTCTTATTAACCCTTACTAATTTTCATTTGTGTGCTGCCCTGGAGTACTCAGCCTGTGTCGGCATGTTGGGGGCCCACACCCCAGACCCATACCCAGTATTAGGGACCCCCAGTGACAGAGAGGCCTTGACGTACGGCCTGGGGGCTTAGCCCTATATCTGCAGATATATGCAACCAAGATCTCTGTATTATCTGATTAATATGTAGTTATTTTCTCATTCAGTGTGCAATTGGGATACAAACTGTTTTTTTTCCTAACCAGATTTACCCCTCCCTTTTGGCACCTGAATGACACACCTCTGATTGAGCAGCTTACCAACAAAAGTGTAGTCTGCTATATAGTTACCAGTGATACTGATTTATAAGGTAGTAGTAGCAATAGTCTCACATCAGGCATGAAGAGGGTCAGGGATCAGTACAGCATAATATATAACCACAGATGGCATACAGTAATTGAAGCAACATCTGCCCTGATGATAAGGATACAGAGTTCACATTAAACACTTACTATATGTGAGCTAGAGGTTAAACTGCTCCCTGTTGTTTGCTTTGGCAGAATCTCAAGCAATATGTAAGTTATTTAAACTGTAATGATTTAGATAGTAAACAATAGTGTGCAATTTGTTGAATACCTACATAATACCACTATCTGTATGTAGCTACATAATACACAAGGTACAGCTTTCACAAGTATTCCCTAGTTTTTCTTCAAACCTTCATGTGATCTATGTTTTATCAGAATCCATTATGCCAACATGACCTGTCAATGTAAGCTGCCATGTTTTACATCAGTCAAGTCTGTCCATTTTCCTGTTTTGCAAAGGGTGTAATCATTAGATACAGTATAATACAATATAAAACAGTTACTATGGGGAGTAGTCATTGTGTTAAAATTGGTCTTGTAGGGTAGCTGTTGGGATTTAGGGGAGGAACTGCACTGTTATTACTGATCAGTTCCCATACAGGAAACAGCTCTCCTGCCCTATAGTTCCTATACAGGAAACAGCTCTCCTGCCCTATATTTCCTATACAGGAAACAGCTCTCCTGCCCTCTACCATCTCTCTACTGATGTATATAACCAAAAAACACTTTTATACTTTTGGGGGGTGGTTAGACATATACCCTAGAATAAGAAACTACAATGGATATGAAACCCTCGGACATATTTCTTTCCAGTGTACCTCGCTCTGATCAGTATTCACTATTGCAGATCTCTATTTGGTTGCTGCTAACCAGAGGAAATGAAGTCGCCTGCCCCTAGGTACCTGAATGGGCATCTGCATGTACAGCAGTACCTGGGGGTTTACCGCGGGATCGAAGTGTGACTGTTGCTCTTCCAACAGTGCTCAGCTGGACACCTGTTGATACGGCATAGTCAATGGGATCTTTCTCAAGAGCCCTGCTAATACCTGTCATAGGGACAGGGTGGCTCCCATCTGGTACTTCTCAGCCTGCGCTGCAGCAAGCAACGACGCACCCACTGCTGCTGGACTGTGAGATGGGACTCAAAGGTGAATGCTGATTCCTCATGCTGCAAATGGCTGAATCTCATGAGTCTGATCCTGACCCACCGGCCATTGTCACACAGTGTATACATATACACACGCTTTTTTTAAAGTGAGGGCACCAATCATCAAATTGCCTCCGTACAACTGGGATGCTGCTAACACTGAATTACAGGAGGGGGGTGAAGCAGTAATTGGACTTCTCGTCCAGTTGGAAACTGACTACCGGATCTCTCCTCTTCTTCCACCAAAAGTGGTCCCAGTAGCTGCATTGCTGAAGTGTTTATATTTGGAGTAACTTGGGTTCTAAAGTCCACAGATCGATTCAGAAAGAAAAGCACAAGCACATAAAATGTAACTTTTTATATACAGTATAATTCATTATAAAATATTAGCCCATCATATGTGTATGTTGTTGAAAAGATCAAGTAAGAATGTTTTTGCTCAATACTCAGGGATGATAAAAGGCACTTGCCGGGGAGCATTCAGGTGGTGGTCCTGTACCAATTATATATTTTTTTGTTAATTTGATATGCAAAACCAGTGCTGGTGGCAGCCAATTGAGTTTATGTGGACAAAAAAAGCACAACCATGTCCTAAGGATGACAGGTAAACACAAATTACTTAATATTTAAAAATAAAGAAATACTCGCTCCACTCTACGGATTTCAACTTGATTTAACAGTTACCTGAATTCCAACCTTACATTTCTTCACAATAAGATGGCATTGGGCATAGGTGTCCTCACAATAAGATATCACCAGGCATAGATGTCCTCACAATAAGATGTCACTGGGCATAGATGTCCTCACAATAAGATGTCACCGGGCATAGATGTGCTCACAATAAGATGTCATTGGGCATAGCTGTCCTCACAATAAGATGTCACCGGTCATAGATGTCCTCACAATAAGATGTCATTGGGCATAGATGTCCTCACTATAAGATGTCACCTGGCATAGATGTCCTCACAATAAGATGTCATTGGGCATAGGTGTCCTCACAATAAGATGTCACCGGGCATTGATGTCCTCACAATAAGATGTCATTGGGCATAGGTGTCCTCACAATAAGATATCACCAGGCATAGATGTCCTCACAATAAGATGTCATCGGGCATAGGTGTCCTCACAATAAGATATCACCAGGCATAGATGTCCTCACAATAAGATGTCATCGGGCATAGATGTCCTCACAATAAGATGTCACCGGGCATTGATGTCCTCACAATAAGATGTCATTGGGCATAGGTGTCCTCACAATAAGATATCACCAGGCATAGATGTCCTCACAATAAGATGTCATCGGGCATAGATGTCCTCACAATAAGATGTCATCGGGCATATCTGTCCTCACAATAAGATGTCACCGGGCATAGCTGTCCTCACAATAAGATGTCATTGGGCATAGCTGTCCTCACAATAAGATGTCATTGGGCATAGATGTCCTCACAATAAGATGTCACCAGGCATAGATGTCCTCACAATAAGATGTCACCGGGCATAGATGTCCTCACAATAAGATGTCATTGGGCATAGCTGTCCTCACAATAAGATGTCATTGGGCATAGATGTCCTCACAATAAGATGTCATTGGGCATAGATGTCCTCACAATAAGATGTCACCGGGCATAGATGTCCTCACAATAAGATGTCACCGGGCATAGATGTCCTCACAATAAGATGTCATCGGGCATACAGTAGATGTCCTCACAATAAGATGTCATTGGTCATAGATGTCCTCACAATAAGATGTCATTGGGCATAGATGTCCTCACAATAAGATGTCACCGGGCATAGATGTCCTCACAATAAGATGTCACCGGGCATAGATGTCCTCACAATAAGATGTCATTGGGCATAGATGTCCTCACAATAAGATGTCATCGGGCATAGATGTCCTCACAAAAAGATGTCATCCGGCATAGCTGTCCTCACAATAAGATGTCATTGGGCATAGATGTCCTCACAATAAGATGTCATCGGGCATAGATGTCCTCACAAAAAGATGTCATCCGGCATAGCTGTCCTCACAATAAGATGTCATTGGGCATAGATGTCCTCACAATAAGATGTCATTGGGCATAGATGTGCTCACAATAAGATGTCATCGGGCATAGATATCCTCACAATAAGATGTCACCGGTCATAGATGTCCTCACAATAAGATGTCATCGGGCATAGCTGTCCTCACAATAAGATGTCACCGGGCATAGATGTCCTCACAATAAGATGTCATTGGGCATTAGCAAACCAAGACCTCCTAATAGTTTGTACTAATCTAAGTGCGTATGCCCAGCATAAAAGTAAAACAAAGGCAGATAGACAAAGCGATCCCCACCAGTCTGCATATAATTAGGAAAGTATCTCCAAGTTGGTTCTTGTCTGGCACCATCACTCTGACTGGAAGGTCAAAATCAGGGACAACAACACAGGAGAAACTGGTAATCTTATAGGGGTTTATTTAGCAATGTTGGTTTTCAAAAGAAGTCATCTTTTCTGCATGTTTTTCCTATTTATTTTTTTTTACAATATATAGAATTTTTATAGAATACAAGCAGTATTTACAAAAATGAGAGAAATAAGGGAGCAGAAATAGAATTAACCTCACAAACTGTAGAAAGAAAACCCGAATATTGTACATTTAGCATTCCAATGGAAAATAAAAAAAGGAACTAAACAGGAATAAAAGAAATAGAAGAAAAAGTAAACCTTATGATAAAAGTAAACAAGAAGGGACAGGCATGGAAAAGGGCTGAACGTAGAAACGTTATTAGTAATGTGGATGGGACTTGTAGACTTCGAGGTATATTTTTGACAATATAGGATATGATGCCTAAATCTTGGCTGAAACACACCCCACAAAAACTTATGAGATTCTGGATTGCTTGAAACCAAGGAGAAGTGATGTGTATTAGCAAAGCAAGTAGGATACGAATATGGGGTAAAGAGGTAATTATTACTACTATCATTCTTCCTATACAAGATAGATGTTATTATTATTATGTTCATTATCAGATACTATAATATGTGCATATGGCCTTTAACACTGGAACTAAGATAGTAGAGAAAATATATGTACAGGTTGAGTATCCCGTATCCGAATATCCCTTATCGAATTATTCCGAAAACCATACATTCCAGAAAGTGGGAAAAAATTTTTTTTTTGCAAAAAACTCACTGGGGACATTTGTAACAGCACTACTGAGGACATGATATGTAACTGGCACTATATATGTACAAGAAAATGATTGCTTGGCATTCAAATTCAATATCTGAGATAGAACACAAATTTTGTTTCATGTTTTAAAACCTTGTTTTTTGAACAAATAAAATATATTTGTGTGCATTTCATGTGTTTGATGTGTTTATACAGCATAAATGCAATATACTTCAAAATACATAATTGAAATATTAAAATATTCCAAAATACAGAATAATCCGTTATCCAAAATTCTCCTGGTCCCGAGCATTTTGGATACGGGATACTCAACCTGTATTAAGTCTTAGCAAATGATGAAGGGAAGAGTGATCACGGGTACCAGCCAATCAGCTCCTAACTACCATGTGGCAAGCTGTGTTTGAGAAATTACAGTTAAAAACCATTTGGTTGCTACTTTATCTCTCATTATCTTTCTCCACTTTACTAACTGCTAAGGCTTAATACATTTGTCCCTTAAGGTGAGTAGTGTGATAAATAAAAAGCAAAAACATTCTTCCGAATGGAAACAAAAGAAGAAGATGCAGTGAATTTTTTCACTGTTAACTCAATAATCTACCAAACTTCTTAAAGTTGACTCAAATTTGGGAGTGAGGAAATTGGATCAGTTATCAATTACAGTATGTGATGTCCTACATCCTTGCTGGCGGGTCGCCAGAACGTACGCGCTGGCGACCCGCCAGCAGCCTCGCCAGCGAGGAGACTGAGACGCGCGTGCGTCTCACGCGCACGCGCGTCTCAGTCTCCGTCGCTAGCGCGACGGAAACCCTGTCCGTCTCCGCCTCAGGGAGACAGACAGGGTTAGGGGGGGTTAGTGGGGGGTGCGGGCAGGCGGCGGGGACCCCGGGTTACCGCCGGCAAGCCGGCGGGGACCCGGGGAACTGATGGAAGCGCCGTCGGAAGGGGACGCGCGCGCCCTCTCGTGCGCGCGCGTCCCTTTCTCACGATCGCCATGGCGCTGGCGGGGGATGGCGGCTGGCGACGCCAGCGCCATCCCCTGCAAGGATGGGACCTGACCCATCTGTAGTTCTCAGAAATGTTGGGGGTTCAATCTGAAGGCTCTTGCCAGTGCATGCACATTTGGATTTAAAAGGCCTAGTGCATTTTTGGATTTAAAAGGTCTGGTGCAGCAGGGACCCATTAATACTGACTCTTGCAGAGGTATACGTTAAGAGACACAACATAAAACCCCAGTCCACATAAAAGCCTTCTCTGCAACTGGAGATGATTGCGTAAGCCTTTGACCTAAAGGTAACGTTTCATGGCCAAGAACAAAGTCAACCTAATCTCCATGAATTTGCTGAGAGAGAGTTTAAAGCCATTAGGAATATGTTTAGCAAATGCGTTACATCAATACTTACCAGGAAAATTAGCCTTTAACTTGTGCAAAATATAAGGAATTTTCTCTTCCTTTGGGGGCCCATTATGGAAGTCGAGTTACACACACGCCATTTTAGGATAGTATGGCCGCCATTTTGGTTCGCAGAGTTGCGCAAATAAAGTTTCCATACCCGAGTATGCGTGGCAAAGTGGACCAGAAGAGTAGCCATACTATCACACATAAATTCATAAATACATACTGACACCAAGTAAAATATAGTTAAAGGTTTAGAACGCCACACATAGCCTAGTTAGCCCTGCATACATCTGCCTGTATCATGTTTAGTACCGTTCCGTTCCGTTTCTTATGCGTAGTATTCCGGTCATTGCGAATATTTCGCAATATACACGACTCAATAGTTATGGACATAATCCATAATCCAGGGACAGTTTCTGTTAAAAGAATGTAACAAAGAAATCCAGATGAAACCAGTTCTTATCACTGCTGACGCCGAAACCACCGAACAAAGGACTCTTAAAGTTCACTCCCCTGGACCTAGCCAAACCAGGTGTATCAGCTTACCCCCCAATCACAGCTGACCTGACATTCGACCCCTGACCAATGAGAACGGCCTTTGACCTCCCCTTTCTGACCCTATAAGATAGGCGACCAAGAGCAGCAAAGTCTCTTCGGCACATCTACCTTTCCCTGACCTGACCACCGGACTATAGTTCATCCCTGAACGATAGTGAGCTCTGACCGGACTACACTTCGCATATTTGATGAGAACGGTAACGGTTGCATTAACGGTATTTATCCTTATTGTATTGATTGGCTGATTGTGTCTTGTATCTGTTTTCTTTCCCCTTAGCAGAGTCTGTTAGTATTCATTGTTAGTATATTGTATTACTTGTTATACCTGTTTATTCTTATTTCTGTAACCCCCTTTTGTCCATTAGGGACTCAAATACAACCTTTTTACGGAGCTCTTATCTCCATATTTTTATAGAGTGGTCGTTGTCTGTTTATTCGCATAATAGCGATAAGGTATATTGCGGACACAGTCCGATAAGGTATATTCGCAGATTAGAGACAAAGTACTGCGAAGGAATCTCTGATTAAGGTATTGGTTCTTGGTATACATAATCCAATTAAAGGTACGCTACGCTGCGCTACGCTTTGTTCGCACGTAGTTAGGTATAAAGGGTACGTTGGTTGCGGACTTATTACGTAACCAACGCTTTTCACTTATTGTCACTCTGGTTATATTTTAATCACCATTAACAATTGGGGGCATCGTCCGTCCGCTCCACATTCCAGAACTCAGTACCAGGCGTGCGACCCGACCTATACCAGCAAAAGGGTGGAAGTATTTATTTGTTTCCATTGCTGGATAGGCCGAGTCCGCGGCGGTGCGGGGTTCGGGAAGTGCTAGCGCTGAACCCGGAGTACAATAAGTGAAAGCCACGTGTTTTAAAGCATATCATACCTAAGTGTTTAGTAAACTGTACTTCTGCCTGCCACAAGTAGTTTAACGGGGTATAGTGTCTTGGGTTGCTTGTTTATTATAGTATATGTACCACGAGCGATAAGGTTCGCACACGTGGAGTCTGTGTTTATTATAGTACATAGAGGATCCCCTCTGTGCAAAACTATAACTTTTATTGTTAGTTACTGCAAAACCAGAGACTCCGCCACGTGGCGACAAGCCCTGGGCCTTTTTGCAGTAACGTAAAGCGTCTATTGTGTATTACGCAAGGTGCGCGCGCACGTGCCCATATCGGGAAATTTTCGCATCTTTGTACGTGATTTACGGATTAAGTGCGGGATTTATTTCGCATCTTGATACGTAACTTTCGGACGGAGTTAAGGGACTTATTCCACATTTAAGCGCAATTACTGCGTATAGCGAAACCCGAGTGCAACCTTGCAAATACACTATAGAACACGTGGGTGGCCGATTCACCGGCGGCCTGTGAACAGCGCATGTACACACGTGGCTGTTCATTGGTACTGCACATGCAGCACACATAGGAACTCAAAGGTGAACAGTATTGAACCACTAGCTTTATTTAAACAGTATAGCAATATACTGTGGATGGGGCGGTGATTTAATAAAGAGAAAATAAGCTTTTTTCTTTTGTTCATTTTTTTTCTTTTTTCATAAGCAAGCAACTCAAGCATTATTTTAATAGATTCCTATAGCGTATTATAAGGGATTTATACCTGCATAAGTATCTAGTGAAAAGCTATCAGCCTGGGAAGATTTTCTGTACAGAAATATTTCAAATATATGCATAAGACCAAGGTGTAACCAGCGCCCAGTGTGAAACATAACTGAGGCGAACGGGTGTGTGACGACACGACTCAAGCGCAGTGTAGTCCAGTGTAGGACAGTCCAGGTAGGACAAGGTTAGGGTTCACGTGACGACGTGCCCATAGGAACTGCCCCTTCAGTGGAATTGATTCCGCTAGGAGGGTACAAGAAGATACATCGGAACACGCTTGTTTCTGATTAGCTACTTTAGAAATCCAATTTTTGGGGGTATAGGAAAACAAGTTTGTTATACCCTGGAAAAATTGTGCCGCATCAAGCAAGTTGGCTAGAAGTTCGCTGCTAGTTGAAAGACTTGGTGATTGAGTATCGTACCTCGTATCCTTCGCACCTGCTTGACTGTGGGATGTTCTAGGAAGCTGTAGAAGTGAGTGTTTGGGGAGCTCTCAGATAAGTAATAACCCACCGATATCTATTAAGCTGTGAACGTTTATTCCTGTAACTATGGGTAATAACGGGTCACGCTGTGATAACGTGCATGTTAGGGAGGAAGCAAGCCGGCCAAAAGGATCGGCTGCTTTTATTATGTGCAGGAAGCACGGTGAACTCGCAGTTGTTTACCAAAATAAATGGAGAAAAATGACACAAGGCAGCAAGTTAGAATTTCCCAGTGTTGGTAGCTTCGATCCGGAAATCTTATCAGCAGTAAAAGATGAAATATGCCTACTCTCCAGTCGTAAGGAGAGAGTGAAGCATATCAATATTCTTAAATTGTGGCAGAAGGAAGGACAGGAACAATGGGGAAGCAGAGGTCTGGCAATACCTGACGCAATCAGCCACAATATAAATGCAACCGCTGCCACAATAGAATCAGCTCCCCCACCCCCATATGTGCCGAAGGGGATAATGACTCATAAGAAAAGTATAAGTAATAATGTATCCGTTGCTAACCTGTACCCTGTCTTATCCCCTTACAAGGAAACCCGAGAGGAAAACGAGCAGCTGTTGGCACTGGCCGTCTCTCATGCAATTAATATGATTGAGGGAAAAGCTCAACCCGCTGTTGAGGCCCCAGCACAGGAGGAGGAGACGGCTGATGCCAACAGCATAGTATTGGACTCAGGTAATGATGCACCACACAGCACAGACACAAATGACTCCCAAGCAGGTCCCAGTAATGCGAATGTGGTACAAACATACCCTGTACGCACACTGGAGGTTCCCTATGGTAAGGCAGACAGAGAGGGTGTGATACCTACCAGAAAGATGACCATGCTAAACCCATGGACACGGTTAGAGCTGCGGTCCATCATTACAGATTTCCCTGACCCAAGAAAAGATCTGGCATTGTGCCGGAAATTTGTAAGGGATCTAGGAAACTCTGATGAGCCCACCAACAAGGATTGGAGAATCATGTTGAGGGCCTGTCTCCCCACTCACATTGACATCCCGAAATTCATTCAGGATAGTGGATTGAAAGTGGACAAGGAGATAAATGATGAGATCAACCAGGAGAATATACGCCTGATTAACTTACAGTTGGGAGTATATTTTCCTGCGGCAGTAGAATATAGCAAGATTTTCACCATCAAACAGAAAGATGGCGAAACTGCTGCTGATTATTTTACAAAGGCCTTACTGGAGGTATCAAAGTACACTGGTGTCTCCGAGCCTAAGGACGACCCCCACCTGAGGGAGATGATTGTCTCTGTGCTGGTGGAAGGGCTTAGGGAAAACCTGAGAGCCAGAGTCCAAACCTCTTTTCCAAATTGGCGTGGAATGACAGTGGATGCCCTACGGGAATCTGCTGTGGACCACGACCGCAACATTAAGAAGCACAGGGAACTGCAAACTGACAAACTGATGATGGTTAGCATCCAAGCCCTTACTAATGCCCCAAACAAAGCTGCATACCAACAACCACGAAACACCAGGGACACAGGTAGAAAACCAATTATCTGTTACAATTGCAATAGGGAAGGTCATTACTCAGCTCATTGTAGGGCAGGAAACCCCAGGAGTTACCAAACACATAAGCGAGAATGGGAATCTCACAAAGGTGAGACACGGAGATACCCAGCCCCTAGACAATGGGAGGAGACAGACAGGTCACGCAACATGCCTCCTCCCCATCTGATGGCTGACACTGTGCTAAGGGCAACCCAGGTCAGACAATAGGAAACAGGTCATACCTGTATCCTACAGCCAGTTAGATTAACTCAACACCTTAGAGAGGAACCTCAGGTGAAGGTTGATATAGCTGGAGTAAGGCAAACCTTCTTGGTTGATACAGGGGCGGCCAGATCTGCTCTCAACACTCCTCTTCACTTGGGTTTCACTAACCAATCAGTAGCGGCAATTGGGGTAACAGGAAAAATACAACATTACCCACTGACGAAACCAGCGGAGGTTACAATCGGGCCTCTGCATACCAAACACTCTTTTCTGTTGGCTGCAGCGGCTCCGACTAACCTCCTGGGTAGAGATTTACTATGTAAAATGGGATGTGTCATCTATTGCACTCCCGATGGGGTATTCCTAGATACTCCTAAAAATCTTACACAAGAAGTGCAAGATATGCTGGACAGTCCTCAGAGGCTAATGTTGTATTCCACTGTGGTAGAATCAAATCCATCTAGGGTAGCTGAAATTACAGCACAAATACCGAGTTCCCTTTGGACTAAAGATGGACAGGACGCTGGGCTAATGGCAAATGTAGCTCCAGTAGAAATCCGCTTAAAAGAAGGCAGAATAGCCCCAAAAATACCGCAATACCCTTTAAAACCTGAAGTTGAGCTAGGAATATTCCCAGTGATCCAACGATTGCTCCAACAGGAAATCCTAGTTAGAACTTCCAGCACGGCCAATAGTCCCATCTTTCCTGTGAAAAAGAGCGGGGGGAGGGGCTACAGACTAGTGCAGGATTTAAGAGGGGTAAACAAAGTAGTTGAGAGCCAATTCCCCGTAGTGCCAAACCCAGCTGTCATCCTAATGCAAATCCCACCTCACTGTACTCATTTCACAGTCATTGATTTGTGTTCAGCGTTCTTCTCCGTCCCTTTGCACCCCGACAGCCAGTATCTGTTCGCCTTTACATACAGAGGAGTACAGTATACCTGGACACGACTCCCCCAGGGATTCATAGACAGCCCCAGCATCTTCTCCCAGGCCTTGCATGATTGTTTACAATCTTTTCAACCCATGAGTGGTTCGATACTGATACAATATGTTGATGACTTATTGTTGTGTTCTGAGTCACTGGAGTCATCAGTGGATGACACTAGACAGCTACTGATGCATCTCTCAGAGACAGGACATAAAGTATCAAAGGATAAGCTGCAATTATGCCAGACCAGGGTTAAGTATCTGGGACACTGCCTTACCCAAGGGCTGAGACACCTCACCGACGACAGAATCCAAGCGATTCAGAACATGGTACTGCCACAGACCCAGCATCAGATCCGTACGTTCCTAGGCATGTGTGGATACTGTCGCAATTGGATCCCAGGTTTCTCTATTCTGGCATTACCACTACAAGAGATGGTTTCCTCAACTAAGCCGGATCGGGTCTCTCATACTGAGGAATCTGAGCTGGCTTTTGAGGAACTAAAGGTGAGCCTAACAAAGGCCCCAGCACTGGGAATGCCAGATTATGGGAAACCCTTTGAACTGTACGGAACTGAATCAGGTGGGTGTGCGGCAGGAGTACTTGTACAAAAGCATGGTGATGCCAACCGACCAATAGCGTACTACAGTGGCCAGCTGGACACAGTAGCACGCTCACTCCCAACTTGCTTACGAAGTGTGGCTGCAATAGCACAACTAGTAAGTAAGAGTGAGGACGTAGTGTTGGGACACGATTTAACTGTTCATGCTCCCCATGCTGTCTCTGCCCTCCTAAATTCTGCCCAAACACGTCATGTGTCCTCAGCACGGTTCACTAAGTGGGAACTGGCGCTGATGGCCCCAGTAAATATTACCATCAAAAGATGCAACACACTAAACCCAGCCACATTCCTTCCTCATGTGCCCTCCAAGGCACAAAGGGTGGAGGGTGATGGGAATGTTGCTGAATATGGTAAAGCAGAGTTTAGTGAGGGTGAGGATAAACATGATTGCATGACCTACCTGAATCAGACCTTCACAGCACGTCCTGACATAAGCGACAGCCCATTAAGTGAGGTAGACATAACCTTATTCACAGATGGTAGCTGTCATAGACAGACGGACACGGGAGAGCTGTGCACAGGCTACGCAGTAGTAGATGGAGAAGGTATTGTGGAAGCTGAACCCTTGGGACCACCTCACTCAGCACAAGTAGCGGAACTGGTGGCACTGACCAGAGCATGTGAACTGGCCCAAGGAAAATCAGTCAACATATATACCGACTCCAGATATGCTTTCGGAGTAGTCCATGATTTTGGAGCCCTATGGCGCCTCCGAAATTTCATGACGGCGGCTGGCACACCAGTGGCGCATGCGACATATATTAGGAGACTTCTGGGAGCTATCCAGCTTCCAGACAGAGTGGCTGTTATCAAGTGCAAAGCTCACACATCAGAGAAGGACCCGGTGTCACTTGGTAACAGCCGCGCTGATGAGGCAGCGAAAAGGGCCGCATGCCCTGTAAATATTTTCACCCATCCCACCAACCTTTGTACACTGAACATGGTATCCACAGCCAAACTGATAGACATGCAGAATTTGTGTTCCCCACAGGAAAGAGCAGTATGGAAGTCGAAGGGATGTGGCCAAGAGTCCACCGGACTTTGGAGAGATGGACACGGGAAACCAGTGGCCCCCAGAGCATACCTTCCTAGTCTAGCCGAGGCGGCCCATGGGCTGACACATCTTGGGAAGGAAGGTATGTGCAAGCTGGTAAAAGCCTACTGGTGTGCACCAGGGTTCGCTTCTCAAGCAGGTAGAGTGGCAATGTCATGCCTCACCTGTTTGAGGAAGAACGTTGGAAAAGCCATCCCAACAGAGCCTTCCCACATCCCTCCTACAGAAGGCCCTTTCCAGGTAATACAAATCGACTTCATACAGTTACCACCCTGTAGGAATTTGAAATATGTATTAGTTTGTGTTGACATGTTTTCCAGCTGGGTGGAGGCTTTCCCCGCTGCCTCCAACACTGCTACCTTTACAGCAAAGAAAATATGTCAGGAGTTTGTCTGTAGGTATGGTATCCCAAAGGTCATTGAGAGTGACAGAGGCACTCATTTCACAGGAGAGGTCTTCCAAATCATGTGTAAACTCCTGGGGATTAATAGTAAACTTCATACTCCATATCGTCCCCAGGCGAGCGCCAAAGTTGAGAGAATGAATGGGACTATTAAGAACAAATTGGGTAAAGTTATGGCTGAAACAGGGTTGTTATGGCCAGAGGCATTGCCTATTGTGCTGTATAGCATTAGGACCACTCCCAGGACTCCGCTCAACTTGTCCCCCTTCGAGATATTGTTTGGTCGGCAGCCACACATCATGATAGACCCACAGGATGATCTCAAATGTAACAATGAGCTAACTGTACAGTATATCCTAAAGCTAAACAAACAGCTAAGGGAGCAACAAAAGCAGCTGAAGTTACTGAACCCTGATATGCCTACCGAGAATTGTCATAATCTTAAACCAGGAGACTTTGTTATGATCCGAAATTTTTTACGCTCAGGTTGTTTGATAGACCGTTGGGAAGGACCGTACCAAGTTTTGTTGACCAGCACTACATCAATTAAAGTCGCAGAGAGAGAGACTTGGATACATTCGTCCCACTGCAAGAAAGCCAGTAACCCAGAGTCCCAGTGTGCAGAGAGCGAGAGAGAAGAAGTGTCGCTAGAAGCATTGTTTCGGGAACACTGAGAAGCAGCCAAGGTCGAGCAACCTGAGCGAACAAAGGTCTAAGAGCAGAGCAAAATAAAAGTCCCCTGGTAGAGATGATGGAAGGACTCCAAGCAAAAGGTTCACAGTTATGCATATATGTCTTTGTTTTCTTTCTGTGTTCTTTTATTCACCCAAAGATACTCGGTGGCTGCCACATTCTAGAGCGATCGGAGCGGAGTTCTGACAGTGTAATAATGGACCCAGATATGGGTGAGGTAGAATCCCTAAACCAGCTTGACACTTTGCCCATGACAGGAGAAGGTAAAAGGTATGAGGGAAACGTAGTTCAAGGGCTATGTGATGAGTTATTGTCTGGTGAGTACTGTGTCTGTAGATATTGTCAACCTAAAATGGAAGAAGAATGCATCCAGCGATGTCAGTCGACAAGTAAGGCAACTACAGGCCGACATCCTTTGAGTGATTACCACTCACTAGTGGGTAAGGTCTTAAACCAAACAGAATGCTGGGTGTGTTCACAAGTGTTACATAAAAGGAGTAGTGTAGGCCTAGTCCCATACCCGCTTAATATTTCAGAGATAAGCGTATTAAATAAGGGGAGGCCATTGGATAAGAGATACCTGTATACCAGGTCCCCTAGTCTTAGATTACACCCATACCAAGTGGATAAATCCCTGGTATGTATGAACTTCTCGAGTTCCAGAGCGATTGGTACTTGGGAAGTGACATGGCATAACCAGACAATAACTTACTCCCAGCGTCCAGATGGAGAGCCTATTGATAAAGAATTGTTGTTAAAAATCCGAACCAGTGGGAGACACTATAAATATGTCTACACGGTGAAGAGAAGTAAAATGATGGCCGGCAGAGTATCAGCCGGCTACTGTAATGTAACCCTACAGCCAGAAATCTGTGAGGAACAAGTCAGGGAACAGGGGACGGGGATGTTCTTATGGATAATGTGTGACAAGATCATGAAATACTCTGTCCCTTATTTTCTCCCTGACGATGTTTATTATATTTGTGGTAGGAGGGCGTACAAATGGCTCTCCATGAACTACGTTGGTATTTGTTATCTAGGCAGAGTATTACCGGAAGTGATGACCCTCACACATGATGAGATGATGAACATACACAGAGGTATTTCTCCTCCTTACACTCATACCCATTATGACCAAATCCATAAAAGGGATTTAACCATCAGGAAAGAACCCCTAGCTTCCGAAATGATACACGAGTCGTTCGGTATCCAACTCCTCATTGCTTTAGATATCACCCATACCGCCAGAGGAGTCATAAATTTTAAATATATACAAGCATTAGCCAGCTTGGTAGATAACATCACTGAGATTTATGATGACACCTTTAGATACACTGGGAAGGAGTTGCAAGCGTATAAAAGAGAGCTAGTCCAACATCGAATGGTGTTGAACTATCTGACAGCTATGACAGGAGGATATTGTGTCACCCTTTCCACACAGTTTGGGGTGAAATGTTGTACATATATCACCAACAATACTGAAGACCCAGAAGAAATCGTCGATCACCGGATGGATGAGATTCTTCAGCTTAAATGGGAATTTAGAAGGGAACATAATATCAGCCTGGCAGAAATAGGTAACAAAGTTAGTGAATGGACCTCCTGGTTGAATCCAATGCACTGGTTCTCTGGTTTAGGAGCATGGGCGCAGGGGATCATAGCTAACATAGGAAAACTCCTCCTCTGTATCGGTGGTGCCATCATAGTCTTTGTGCTATTGTTCAAATGTTTAAAGGTGGTGACCCGGGGAAAGACAAAACGTACCGAAATCATGAGTGTAAGAACGAGAGATACAGAGGAAGACCAGGATTTGGTATATGACCCTAAAATCGAAACCACCTCCCTTTAAAGAAACCATATTTGTGAACGTGTATATGTTGTAACCACCCCTGTTTTTATTTTTATCCCAAAATTGTACATTATCCTTCGTGACCCTGAGTAGGTTGTTCGATAAATGCGGCCCATCGTTTATCCATGATCCTGGATCGGCCGAGAGCAGATGGTTTACTCCCCTTATATGTTTAATTCATGTATCCCAATTTCTCTGTTAGGATTATGAATTTCTGTATTGTCGTGTGAAATGTTTTGTATTGTAACAGTTTTATAATTACTGTTAAAGGGTGGACTATGGAAGTCGAGTTACACACACGCCATTTTAGGATAGTATGGCCGCCATTTTGGTTCGCAGAGTTGCGCAAATAAAGTTTCCATACCCGAGTATGCGTGGCAAAGTGGACCAGAAGAGTAGCCATACTATCACACATAAATTCATAAATACATACTGACACCAAGTAAAATATAGTTAAAGGTTTAGAACGCCACACATAGCCTAGTTAGCCCTGCATACATCTGCCTGTATCATGTTTAGTACCGTTCCGTTCCGTTTCTTATGCGTAGTATTCCGGTCATTGCGAATATTTCGCAATATACACGACTCAATAGTTATGGACATAATCCATAATCCAGGGACAGTTTCTGTTAAAAGAATGTAACAAAGAAATCCAGATGAAACCAGTTCTTATCACTGCTGACGCCGAAACCACCGAACAAAGGACTCTTAAAGTTCACTCCCCTGGACCTAGCCAAACCAGGTGTATCAGCTTACCCCCCAATCACAGCTGACCTGACATTCGACCCCTGACCAATGAGAACGGCCTTTGACCTCCCCTTTCTGACCCTATAAGATAGGCGACCCAGAGCAGCAAAGTCTCTTCGGCACATCTACCTTTCCCTGACCTGACCACCGGACTATAGTTCATCCCTGAACGATAGTGAGCTCTGACCGGACTACACTTCGCATATTTGATGAGAACGGTAACGGTTGCATTAACGGTATTTATCCTTATTGTATTGATTGGCTGATTGTGTCTTGTATCTGTTTTCTTTCCCCTTAGCAGAGTCTGTTAGTATTCATTGTTAGTATATTGTATTACTTGTTATACCTGTTTATTCTTATTTCTGTAACCCCCTTTTGTCCATTAGGGACTCAAATACAACCTTTTTACGGAGCTCTTATCTCCATATTTTTATACAGTGGTCGTTGTCTGTTTATTCGCATAATAGCGATAAGGTATATTGCGGACACAGTCCGATAAGGTATATTCGCAGATTAGAGACAAAGTACTGCGAAGGAATCTCTGATTAAGGTATTGGTTCTTGGTATACATAATCCAATTAAAGGTACGCTACGCTGCGCTACGCTTTGTTCGCACGTAGTTAGGTATAAAGGGTACGTTGGTTGCGGACTTATTACGTAACCAACGCTTTTCACTTATTGTCACTCTGGTTATATTTTAATCACCATTAACACCATTATATGGGCTTCCAAAGAGTGTTTGAAGTGGGTTTTATCAGACATGGAGTTAATAGGCTTTCACGCATTTTTTAATGAAATCTTTATAATAAATCATAGAAAAGCTATCAGGATCCAAGCTCTGTCCAGTTGGGGATGTTGATATTACATGTTCCAACCTCTGCAAATAATAAATTGAATTTCTCAATGTTTTTGTGCATGAGATATTGGCAATACCTCTGTCTTTTTTTCACACTACACATCTTTGAAATGGAGCATTCATGGAAATTCAATTAAATTCAAAGCTTACTGATGTTTGTCAATGCCACCTGTCATTACTGTTTGTTTTTCAAGTCAGTATAAAGGGGAAGGGGGGGGGGGGGGTAATAAGGGCTGCACTGCACACCCCAACTAAATGTAATGAAAAGTACTACAATGCTGAGACTTTTAGTGGCAAACACAGAAGAGTGTAATGTGACCTCTCCAACATTACTAATCAGAATTGTAATCAATTTTGCAATTAGATGAGAGTTTTGTTGCAGAATTTTGGCCAAACGTATGGGCTTACACACAGTGTCCAGGTAACCTCATCATCCAGTCTATAACAATATAAAGATTATTTGTTATTTATTTATTTATTAACAGTTTCTTATATAGCGCACACGTATAAAGCTTTGAAGAGAATATTTGAACATTCACATCAGTCCCTGCCCCAGTGGAGCTTACAATCAATATTCCCTAGCACATGTCCATGCATGAACAGACATTTGAGGGTTAATTTGATGGTAACCAATTAACCTACCAGCATATTTTTGGATTGTGGGAGGAATCCAGAGTACCCAGAGTAAACCCATGCAAGTACGGGGAGAATATACAAACTCTGCACAGTTTGGGCCATGGTGGTATTCTAAGATTAAGGGGGAAATTTACTAAAGGAAATTTGTAAAAAAATAGGTGTATTTGCATCCAGAAATACACTTATTTTTGACATTTACTATCCCAAAAATATGGCAATTCGTAGTCATATTGATGTGCTATGAATACGAATACGAATTGCCGTATTTTCGGGATAGTAAATGTCAAAAATAAGTGTATTTCTGGATACAAATACACCTATTTTTTACAAATTTCCTTTAGTAAATTTCCCCCTAAGAGTCTATGGGGGTGGGATACTGCCATGTGAAGCAATATATTGAATTTATGAATATTTTAAGCGTGAAATATTGGATGTCTCCTGTATTCAATATACAGGTTTAGTATCCCTTACCCAAAATGCTCGGGACCTGAAGCTTTTTGGATAACGGATTATTCTGTATTTTGGAATATTTTTATATTTAAATGAGGTATCTAGCATTTATGTTGTACAAACACATGAAATACACACAAATATATTTTATTTGTTCATGAAACAAGGTTTTAAAACATGAAACACATTTTGTCTACTATCTCAGACACTGAATTTGAATGCCAAGCATTTTCTTGCACATATTTAGTGCCAGTTACATATCATGTCCCTAGTAGTGCCAGTTACATATCATGTCCCCAGTAGTGCCAGTTACATATCATGTCCCCAGTAGTGCCAGTTACATATCATGTCCCTAGTAGTGCCAGTTACATATCATGTCCCCAGTAGTGCCAGTTACATATCATGTCCTCAGTAGTGCCAGTTACATATCATGTCCCTAGTAGTGCCAGTTACATATCATGTCCCCAGTAGTGCCAGTTACATATCATGTCCTCAGTAGTGCCAGTTACATATCATGTCCTCAGTAGTGCCAGTTACATATCATGTCCCCAGTTGTTATTTTAGCAAAAAAAAGTACATTTGGAAAACTATGGTTTTCGGAATAATTTGGATAACGAATATTTGGATAAACTCAACCTGTATTGATTTTCACATTTCAAATCTTTCACTTGGAGTATTAATGACAATTTTTCAAAGCTTGTGGAGGTTTGTCAATGCCACCTTCTGTCTGTCATTTCTGTGTGTTTTCCAAGTCAGAGAAGTATCTTTATGTATCCCTCCCCCTATGCCATGGTCACAGTCCTCCACAATTAAACAGTGATATATTTACTAATGTGCTGTTTTTTTTTCAACTACATATGTTGCTAGGTCTAGCACCTTCTGGAAAATAATAGCCAGAATCGGATTGATTGCTAGACAGAATCGGATTGGTTGCTACAGGCAACATCTCCCGTTCTAAAAACATGCACATTAGATAATACACTCCCATGGGTCAGTTTAAATTGGTATAAAACTTCCTGAAGAAAGTGTTCTGCAGCCATGAAAGTCTTCTAGTCCCACAATTCAGTTACTTGGGAAGTTCTCTGCCTATAAATAGCAATAATGGCAATAACAGCTACAGCAATAACACTCATTTCACAATGAAATAGCTATGACAAACCTCTTATCAACATTCCTGGCTGCTCATTGCAAAATAATTATTGCATTTTTTTTTTGTTTGTTTCCCGCTAGGCTGGAGGTGAACAGCACACCTGGCTTTGTAATGACTGCAATTGATGGTTTAAATGTTCACCCCTAATCCACCTGGAAGCAGCTGCTTGCTTCATAAATAATACCCTAAATCTGCTTCACTAAAGTTCAAATGGCTCCTTTTTAATTGCTCATATCTTTAAATCAGACACCTCCTTGGGCGAAATGTGGTGAGAGGTTCAGAAAGTGAGAGATTTGGTAAGAAATCTCCAGGTTTTTTTAAAGCGGCAATCATTTACACTTCAAAATCAAACTGGTTTTGCAGTGTAAATGATTGCCGCTTTAAAAAACCTGGAGATTTCTTACCAATTCTCTCACTTTCCAATTCTCTCACCCTATTACATTACACCCCTTGGGATAAATGTACTGAAGATGGGATGTTGCTATGGCCAACCAATCAGGTTATATTATCTTCTGGAAGGTGCAAAATAAATAAGAAATAGAATCTGATTGGTTGCTAGGGGCAACATTCCATCTTAGTGCATATGCCCCCTTATGTCTCAGCAGTGTAAATAGTATGCATTCTATGGGCCGTATTCAATGCGGCAGGCGAGGGGGTTAAATGGCAGGGATGGCCGAAAAACAAGCAACCCTCGCCGTCTAACCCCCGCGGCGGCCACTCTCAATATTCTACATTCCAGGGGAATTCCCTCAAACAGCGATCTCATGGCTAATGCAAGAAGCCCGCTGCATTTAGCCGCAAGCCTCGTTGTTTTAATGGCCGCAAGTGCCGTTTCCCCGTCACTGCGAAAACCCAGCAAGGTGGAAACAGCGTGTTCAGGTGGTCAGTTGAATACGGAGCGTGCGTGCACAGCCTTGCTCTGTTATGAATAATCTCCAGTTGTATTTTAGATTTTAATATATTTAATTAACAGATTCATTACAGTCTTCTTAAATTGTGGGTTTCCTAGATGTTAGTTAAAAATAATAATAATGGAAACATTTTATATATCATTGCAGTTTTTTCTACTTTATTATACACATTTGCGTTATGCTTCAGTGTAGGAATTTCTAGCTAGAATGTCACCACCACATCTGGACTGTGCGATAAGATGCCGTATTGCAGTACTCCTTTGTAAATTCTCGGAGTTTGGGAAGGCAACAGATTTATTGACCCAAGATGTCCAGTCTTCGGTTGTGAGGAAGCAAATACTGTATCTTACTGTATGCTTTATTTTTAAAAAGTTAGCAAATATGGTAAATCGGATCCCATGGGATAACGTCTCCAATGTATGAGCAGAGCGATCCTCCACAGTCATTCAGAAATGTAGAAATATCATTCAAAGACCTCACCGTCTTCTTCTTCAGAATAATGTGCTTTCTGAAAGAGCGTCAATTGTATCTAAGGAAGCCGTTCCGTCTTCATCGTGTATTTCTGCTTCTGCTTTTTGTCTCTTTCTGTGATAAAGATAACAGTAGTTACAGTCAGAATGATTATTTTGCTATTTTTACTTCTACTTACCAATATAAATGAAAAAGTGGCAATAGAGAGCGTTTCCGCAGATTAGAGGGCTGAAGCCCCATACACACCAGGTGATGTTGTTCTTAATATATTGTTTGGTTTAGAACGACTTCGTTCATATTATCCAAGTGGGCATAGAGGGCCTGATTCGACCTGTTCACTAGGCAGCGTATATGCGCTTCCTAGCGAACAGTATAACATTGCGCGCCCCTCACTAGCATGCGAGTGGATGCGTTCGCCTACACCTCCGCTCACATTCGGCCACATGGATGCTCACCATCAAATTATTTTTCTTCCCTTCATAAATAAACGTTAGCCTACACTGGCCTTGAGATGACTGAATTTGGGACGGGTGCTGATGTCAAGCGACGTCACCCACCTCCCCCAAGCAGGCATTGACATGGGTATGCCCAGTGTTTCTATAGGTGCGCCTGCGCTCTGCCCACCCATCCTGGAGAGAATGCCTTGGCAAATGTGAAACTCACCGAAGGCATTCAATCCGGGGGTTTGCATATGCGCATATTTGTGCATGTGCAAACCCCAAACATCGGATGGGTAGCGAACTCCACCGACACGAGCGAGTCTGAATCGCCCACAGAGTGAGACTATAACAGTATGCTGAGCACGGCGAGGCACCGTGCCCAAAGCATGGCGAGCACAGTGAGGCACCGTGCCCAAAGCATGGCGAGCACAGTGAGGCACCGTGCCCAAAGCATGGCGAGCACAGTGAGGCACCGTGCCCAAAGCATGGCGAGCACAGCGAGGCACTGTGCCCAAAGCATGGCAAGCATAGCGAGGCACCGTGCCCAAAGCATGGCGAGCACAGCGAGGCACTGTGCCCAAAGCATGGCAAGCATAGCGAGGCACCGTGCCGAAAGCATGGCAAGCACAGTGAGGCACTGCGCCCAAAGCATGGCAAGCACAGTGAGGCACTGTGCCCAAAGCATGGTGAGCATAGCGAGGTACCATGTCCAAAGAATGGCGAGCGCAGCAAGGCACTGTGCTTGAATCGACATAGACACCAAAAAAACATAAAACACTTGCATCAACTTTTGGAGTGTCAGCCATGTCCATGTTGACCTTAAGTTTGTGTCGACCTTCTCTCAGTGTCGCCCATTTTTAGGTGTCGAACTATTCACTGTCGACCATTAGCGGTCGACCTTGTGACTGTCAACCTAAACATTGTCGACTCCCTATATAACCTCACATATCATCTCTGGGTGTGAGGAAAAGTTTGCCATATAGATGTATGCTTTATGCCATTCCAATTTCGCACTGTGCCCGTCTAGGAGCTGCATTGTATTGCTCCTTATCTATGTGCAGTTTGCATGTCACCCCTGTATGTGCATGAGTTACATTGGTGTCATCTAGTTACCATGACTAATAATGGTCACATGAAAGTTACCCTTTTGAAACTTTATTTAACCCGGAGTATTATTTACTTATTTATTTATTTATTAACAGTTTCTTATATAGCGCACACATATTATGCAGCACTTTAAAGATAATATTTGAACATTCAGTCCCTGCCCGTGTGGAGCTTACAATCTATATTCCCTACCACATGTATATGTACACACGGTCATTTTAAGGTTAAGTTATTGGGTGTCAATTAACCTACCAGTATAGTTTTGGATTGTGGGAGGAAACCGGAGTACCCAGAGGAAACCCACGCAAGTATGGGGAGAATATACAAACTCTGCACAGTTAGGGCCATGGTGGGAATCGAACCCATAACCTCAGTGCTGTGAGGCAGTAATGCTAACCATTAGAGGTACAGCTATATAAACAGCAAAATGAGGCCTGCATTACCACACTGACCCAGCTATCGTCACTGGCCTACTCTGGAGCAACATGTAATAGTCTTCATTTATTTCTCAAGAAATTGTAGGTAAAACTTGATGTCCCTCCAACATAATCTGTATATTTCCTTGAACCTTGATCAAATGAGGTTTGTTTAACATGTGCTGCCCATAACATTATTTATGAAATAGCCAGATAAGAAACTGAAAGATCATGAATATTGCCTATCTCCGTAGTTTATGACACAGTGAGCAGTCAGTTCTATTCTCGGAAATCATTAACTCTAATTACATATTATTGTATTTTGAGAACTTGGAATTGGTTCCTATTTGTGTGATATGCAAGTGATTATACGATAGCCCACAGCTATTAGTTGTTCATTTTAAATCCAGAATCAGTGCGTTTCTTCAATTGGGGCCAATTACGCTGCACTAATACTGAGCATGATACAGTATCTGGAGAGAAAAAATATGTTATCGTATCTGGAGACAAACTCTGTAGCATTTATCACAGGGTTGCCTACCCTCCCAGAAGGGCCGGGAGGGTCCCGAAAATTGGGTCACCCTCCTGGCCCCCCGGAAAGGTGGGCAACCCTCCTGGATTCTGGGGGACCCCCGCTCCCCCTCCTGACCGCGGCGTTTAAATAACCGTATCTGCCGATCTCCGGGGAAGGGGAAGGGCTAAAGTGGCATAATCGCGTCATTTAGCCCCTCCCCCTCTGCGGAGATTGGCAAATCAGATAATTTTCCTTCATGGGGTGGGGCTTAATGATGGCACGCTTAAGCCCCAACCTGAACTCCTGCTGAAAGTCTCCTCTCCGGGCTTCTCCCAGAGAGGAGCTCTGAAAAGTCGGCAAACCTGATTTATCACCAGCCTCCGGCAGGTGAAACATAGTACCTGTTAGTGGTCCGGATTCAGACCTGATCGCTAATGTGAGGATTCGCACTGGAATGTGAGGAAAAAGATGCTGCATCCGCAAAGAAAGAGGATAAATACAGATAAACAGATGGAGCGCCCTTCATTCTTACAGGGGCTGGCGTTGGCGAGGCGGCACTCGCTGCCTCGTCAACGGTCCCTGATGCGGAGACGGGCAGGGTTCACGTCCCCCGCCGCACAGTGACTGGGACGCGCGTGTGTGTGGGACGCTCACGTGTCCCAGTCAGATGGAGTGCCATCTCGCCAGCGGGGGCAATCTGGAGAGCCACACACATCGGTGCTGTAGTATCGGGGCTAGTCCCTATTTGGCACAGCAAGTCGCACTAATTGCATGGAATTACAACATTGCGTCACCTAATGCTTTTTATGGAGCGCCGATGCGACATAACGGAGCTCCAATGAGCGGGGCTACATCTGTATAACCACTTCTGTATTGGAATATAGTCAAATCAAATGTCATAATCTAAAACAGACTGAGGGGCCTATTTATTATTACATATTTATGGCTATTTCCCCAAAACACCTGGTATGTATGAAGCAATACCTGCTGCGATCTCGCTATTCCAGCATGCAGCAGCATCCCCCATAAGTTTCGGTACTTGTTTCCTAGCACGGCCACACCGATTCAGATCGGGGTGGTCGTGTCGGAAAAATCGGGTCGATCGCATCGCATGCGATTTGGTCGCATGCGATGCGATCGACGCGACCGACCGATTTTTGACCCGATTTTTTTCATTGAATCCAATGTAAATTGGGTCCCTGGGACCCAATTTTACATTGGATTCAATGACAAAAATTCCCAACCCCCCAAATTTAAGCGCGTTAACCCCAGCCCACGATAGACGCCAACCCGAAGCGTGGCGAGCGCAGCGAGCCCGCGAGGGTCGGCGGTACGCGTCCTCCGACCTTTTCATGCCCTACTATCCACGTCGGCGTGGAGTGAGAATAGAATAGTGTGGCGAGCGCAGCGAGCCACCGAGCCCGAAGCGTGGCGAGCGCAGCGAGCCTCGCGAGGGGACGCGGATACCTTCACAGGTAAACGCGTCCCTTCGCGGGCTTCACAGGTGTCCGCGTCGCCACGGACACCTGTGAAGCCCGCAAGGGGACGCGTATAACTGTGAAGGTATCCGCGTCCCCTCGCGGGGCTCGCTGCGCTCGCCACGCTTCGGGCTCGGTGGCTCGCTGCGCTCGCCACACTATTCTATTCTCACTCCACGCCGACGTGGATAGTAGGGCATGAAAAGGTCGGAGGACGCGTACCGCCGCCCCTCGCGGGCTCGCTGCGCTCGCCACGCTTTGGGTTGGCGTCTATCGTGGGGTGACGACGGGGACATCTATAATGTGAAATGGGTCATATTGGCCCATTTCACATTTTTTCACATTTTTACAGCATTTCAATGTTAAAAAATATTTTAACATTGAAGCCTATGCAAAAATCGGGTGCATCGCGTCGCATCGCGTCGGGACCAATGTTAATGGTCCCGACCGACGCGATGCCCCCGATATTTTACCTTTCCCGACAAGATTTCAATGTTAAAATATTTTTTAACATTGAAGTCTATGGAAATATCGGGGGCATCGCGTCGGTCGCGTCGGGACCAATGTTAATGGTCCCGACCGACGCGATGCCCCCGATATTGTCTCCTACCCGGCAAAATGGACCTGATTTCAAAAGAAATCGGGTCCATCGGGGGTAATCGTGTCCCTTAAGTAAGGGACACGATTACTTAAGATTGTGGCCGTGCTAGAAAACAAGTACCTAAGTTTCTATGGGGGATCCGATGCTGCACAATTTACCAATACCTGGAATGTGATCTGTGAAAAATGGGTCCCGGAAGCCAAGAATTACATCATTAATGTATTACTACATTGGCGGCAAACTAAGTAAATGTCCCGTTATCTCTTTTGAAAATGTAACAAGTGAAAGCAATGGGTTTATTTGTTAACATGTTTAAGTTGCATACAGTACTTGCTGTTAGTCAATGTGGTCATCTCCAAAGTATCCAGCCACACATTGCATAGTATGTGACTGATGATCATTTGTTTTAATCAGGAAAAATGGGAATTTTTTTATGTGGGAAAAAAGAGGACCTTATCTATGATGTGTTAGTACTGTACATTTCTGTCCCTTTATCAGTTTGCACCATAACTCTGATTAGAATAGTGAAATATACTGTGCAGTAATATCTAATTTATTGATGTGTGTCATTGAACATGAGCTTTGCACCATGAACCTACTCCTTTCAATATAATCCTAGAGTGTACTGTTTTATAAGTAGGTACCACTCCTATCTCGGCCGACGGCTATTGTACAATCCAAGCGGTACGGCTCTTAACCCTTTGAGTGCCAAGTGAATTTGTCAAAATAGGTGGGAAAATTGCCAAGCAAACATTTTTTTTATTCATTATAATGACCCCTATTTTTTACCATATATATATATATATATATATATATATATATATATATATATATATATATATATATATATATATATATATATATATACACAGTAGGAAGTATAGTCTTTTTTTTTACACATTTATTATTTGAATTTATATAACAAATGTAAACGACGATGGGATTTTTAGCTGATAGTTTGCACATCTTTTACAGAGTCAGAGGCACTCAAAGGGTTAAGCTGTCAGTCCTAAAGCTGCCCATACACGCTGCTTTGTGGATGTGCTTTCCGTGCTGTACTAGCACGGATCACATTGCATTGCATTGCATGTGCATCCGTTGTGCATGCAATGCGATGCAATGTGATGAAACCTAAGTACAAAAAGTATGTGCAAGCACATACTTTTTGTACTGTGCGATGAGGTGCCGCAGGAGCGCGCACCTCAAAGCACACATCGGGTTAGCACTCATAGCAGCGTGTATGGGCTGCTTAATGCATAACATGTAAGAATGACTGTTTCACGCTCTTGCACATCATTAATTTTTATCTTAGAAATCATCATCATCCCCTGTGCTGTGCAATCAGTGGCATTGGTAAGTGGAACAATTAAAAGGAAAAACATCACATTTGTTGGGGTTTACTGGTCATGTGATAGAAGGTTTTATACCATGAATCATTCATTAATCACTCATTTTATTACATTTTTATAGCACCCATTAAAGTTGCTTTGTCAATCTGCTTGTGGTGCATGTTATTTCTTAACTTGGTGTTGTCTCATGGCCAGTGGCGTATGGCCTAAGAATAAATTTAGCACCCTCCTGCCAAAAACTTTTTTTGGCACCCCATCCAGCCACCCAACGAACATGGCATTTTGGTAAAACAAACAGGGCCATTTCTAAGCAATTTGGCACCCAGCAAGAACAGTTAAAATGCATACCACCTCCTCTAGACATTGTAAAAATAAAAAAGAATTGGTGCGGACAACAGGTGTACACGTTCTAAAAGTGGGTGTGACCTGGTACAGAAAGCCCCCACTAATTCTGCCCGCCCCTGCTGCAGCCACCGAGTGGGGTTAAATGGCGCTATTTTCATAATTTAGCACAACCCGCTAAAGCAGGGCATTTTCTCCCCATCCGGTCTGCTTCTCTTGGAAGCTTGTGGGACGTAGCAGATATGCCTACATGCGTTTGCATAAAACTTTCACAAAAGCTGTAAAGGCCTTTAGTTTATCTCTACCATTGTCATAGTCAAAGGTATCTTTTTTTAAGGGATATCTGTGAGTACATAGTCTATATACATAAGACAAAAATACTTATACGTATATACAGTATGCTCATAGTGCACCAACAGTTTGTGGATTCTAAAGCTGGGTACACACTTTCAGATAGTGTGTCCCAATATGATAAATGCTTGATCCGACTAATCAATTATCAGATTGGTATGTAGTCATAGACACTGAGCAATTTCGAGCTCATTGTGTACTTCAGATCTGTAACAGAATCAGGAAGTTGGTAGCAAGACAGCATGGGCACACCATACCCCAACAATCACCATTGCAGGAGCATTTCAAACATTTATCAGTTAATGCTCCTGAATAAACACTATGCAATTATAAGGCTGATCAACCAATTATCGGAAACGGGATATTGTGTATCTGGCATTATTTAAGCACCTCTCCGGATACAGTATCTGTATTGTGTAGCAAATTGGCAACTACTGCAGTCAACTACATAATGCGTAGATGCATCTTAGATTGCTGTGAACAGGAGTGATTTATACATTGATTATGTTTACATTTTAGTATAGAAAAAAGTGGGAGGACTATAGATAGATTACCTTTTATTCTTGATTGCTGACACAACAAAGAAAATAGTCACGACTCCAAGAAATCCAAGAACCACCCCAAATACAATAAGCCATGATGGCCTTGAGGCTTCTGCTTCGGGAGCGAACGTAGGGGGAATGTCTACAAACTCCAGAGTGCTATCACTAAGCAGAAAAGCGCTGTTAATCCGGTTTCTTTTAAGTCTGTGAAAAAAGTAAATTTGTAAATTAAGTAATCTGATTTCTCATAGCAATTAAATTCAGTTTAATTATTTTTCTAAAGAACAATTAATCCATACCCTCCAACATGACCGAATCCAATAGGTACAAAACACTCTGCTCCTGGACTTCCCTCTTAATCAGTGGCGAAACAAAAAAAAAGTTTGCCCCCCTCCTCACCAGTAAATTTTTGAAGCCCCCTCCCACCCCAGTTAAGAAACAAGACCCCCCTCCCACCCCAGTTAAGAGACAAGACACCCCCCCCCAGGGGGGTCTGTGCGGCGTGGGGTACCTGCGATCATAGAGGTCCCTGCGGCGTTGAGTATTAAGTTGGCGGGGTCTATGCAGTGACCTGGAAATAACTAGCGCTATCTGCAGGGCAGCGGCGGGGAAGCGCTGCTGGGTTTGAAAACAATGGCTGCACGCTGATTAGCTGAGATTCAGCCAATCAGCGTGCGGCCAGTGCTTTCAAAATCAGAAACGCTTCCGGTGCTGCCGCCAAGCGGATAGCACTAGTTATTTCCAGGTCACTGCAGAGACCCCGCCAACTTAATACTCAGCGCCGCAGGGACCTCTATGACCGCAGGTACCCCCGCGCCGCACGGACCCCCCTGCCCGCTCCTGCCAGCTCCCCGCTGCACCCACAAGGAGGGGGGAGCTGGGGGAGTAACAATATCTGGCTCTGGATGGCGTTTTCTGGAATATGTTGCCTATCCGTCCACACGGCACTTTTACCGACCGACTCGTTTCTACCCGCCAAAGGAGTCTTTTCCAAGGTCCAATAGTGACACTATTGAACTGTTTTATATATCAGTTCACACTACATCTGGTAATTCGCTGCCATTTTATCATGGCTGTATGGATATGTTTTATGATTCTTCCCCAATTTATGGTATTTATCTATTAAACTGTACTTCCCTATTTTCTGCAAAATTTATTTGATCTTTTTGGGGGTACTCGCTGCATTGAAAGCAGAATATTGTGAAAAAGTCTCCCCTGTGACATCAGCGGTAGCTAAGTGATGTACTTGTTGCATTATGTTTATATGGTGAAGGGTCTGGGAACTTCACATCTGGTTAATCTCTTGGCAAGCTGCTTGCGTACATTAAGCGCTCCCTCAATCTCCTCATACTATCTTCTGTTTCTATTATTCCAGGAATAAGGTATTTTCATTTGTTTAATTACTATAGTGTCAAGATGCGCTCACCTTTGATGACTGATTGGTTGGTTGGCTGGACAGCAACTTCACCAAAGGCTGATTAAGGGGTCAGCTCCCACCAAGGCACCTCCCCCCCTTTTTTATTTTTATTGTTTGGTAATAAGCACTGATTTATTTATTGTCAGTCAGGGGCGTAACTAACTATTTCGCGCCCCCCCGCCGCACGTTTTTCGGCGCCCCCCCACACACACCTAACCTGCCCCCCCCCACACACACACCTAACCTGCCCCCCCCCCCCCTTCTTACCCGTACCTGTCCTGCTCTCTGCCGGGACCTGCCTGACGTCACGGTCCTGGCCCGCTCCTGCTGCTACAATGAAAACTGACTCTTAGAAAATGGCTGCCCCAGAAAACTGTCTGCAGTATGGGGGCAGCCATTTTCTAATTGTCAGTTTTCATTGCAGCAGGAGCCGGCCGGGACCGTGACGTCAGGCAGGTCCCAGCAGAGAGCCGGGCGAGACGCAGACCACGGGTAACTATAGCCCGCAGCCCCCCCATCGGCGCCCCCAATTTCTCTGCGCCCCCCCGCCACCGCGGGGGCTGCGGAGCTATAGTTACGCCACTGTTGTCAGTTTAACCCCTTCCTGACAGAGCTAGTTTTTGCGTTCCTGACAGAGCCATTTTTTTCAAATCTGACATGTCTCACTTAAGTGGGGATAACTTTTTTTTGCTTTTACTTATCCCAGTGATTTTGAGATTGTTTTTTCGTGACACATTGTACTTCAAATTAGTGGTAAATTTGGGTCGATACAGTCTGTGTTTTTTTGTGAAAAATACCAAAATGTCGTGAAAAAATGGAAAATTTAGCGATTTGCAAAATGTTAAATTTTCTGCTTGTGAGACAAATAATCATACCACTCAAAATAGTTAATAACTAACATAGACCATATGTCTACTTTATGTTTCCATCATTATTTCAACTTCCTTTTAATTTTTTGGGACACTAGGAGGCTTACAATATGAATAGCAAATTCTCAAATTTTCAAGAAAATTTCAAACACTGATTTTTTTAGGGACCAGTTCAGTTCTGATGTGACTTTGAGGGACTTGTATGTGAGACACCCCCATAAATGATGCCATTTCAAAAACTGCACCCCTCACAGTATTCAAAACAGCATTTTGGAAGTTTGTTAACCCTTTAGGTGTTTCACAGGAATTAAAACAAAGTGTAGGTGAAATTTCAAAATTTCATTTTTTTTGCAGATTTGCAATTTTAATACATTTTTCTAAGGAACACAGTACATTTTACTAGAGAAATGTGACTAAAAATTGATTCCCCCAATTCTTTTGTTTTCAAAAATATCCTATATGTGGCCCTAGTGTGCACGTTGACCAAACCACAGGCTTCATAATAGAAGGAGCACCTACTTGATTTTGGAGCCTCCTTTTTATGAGATTATTTTTTAGGCACCATGTAGGTTTCTAGGCACCATAAGATGCTAAAATTTAGGAACCCCCCCACAAGTTACCCCATTTTGCAAACTACACCCCTCAGGGAATTCATCTAGGGGTATAGTGTACATTTCAAACCCCCAGGGGTTTCACCAATTGTGGTACAACTGGGCAGTGAAAATGAAAAATTACATTTTTTACACAAAAATGCAGTTCTGGCTCAAAATTTTTCATTTTCACAAGGAATGAAGGAGACAAAGCACCCCAAAATCTGTGCCACAATTTCTCCCGAGTACCGCAATGCCTCACATGTGACCAAAAAATACCAGTTGGGTGCATGGCAGGACTCAGAAGGGAAGGAGTGATTTTTGGATTTTGCAGCTCAGATTCTGGTGGAATTTTGGTGGGTGCTATGTCGCATTAGCAAGACCCCCCAAGCACCAATACAGTGGAACCCCCCCACAAGTGACCCCATTTTGCAAACTACACCCCTCAGGGAATTCATCTAGGGGTATAGTGTACATTTCAAACCCCCAGGGGTTTCACCAATTTTGATACAAGTGGGCAGTGAAAATGAAAAATTACATTTTTTTACACAAAAATGCAGTTCTGGCTCAAAATTTTTCATTTTCAGAAGGTATGAAGGAGAAAAAGCACCCCAAAATCTGTGCCCCAATTTCTCCCGAGTACGGCAATGCCTCACATGTGAACAAAAAATACCAGTTGGGTGCATGGCAGGACTCAGAAGGGAAGGAGTGATTTTTGGATTTTGCAGCACAGATTTTGGTGGAATGAATGGTGGGTGCTATGTTGCACCAATACAGTGGAACCCCCCCACAAGTCACCCCATTTTGCAAACTACACCCCTCAGGGAATTCATCTAGGGGTATAGTGTACATTTCAAACCCCCAGGGGTTTCACCAATTTTGATACAAGTGGGCAGTGAACATGAAAAATTACATTTTTTTACACAAAAATGCAATTCTGGCTCAAAATTTTTCATTTTCAGAAGGTATGAAGGAGAAAAAGCACCCCAAAATCTGTGCCCCAATTTCTCCCGAGTACGGCAATGCCTCACATGTGACCAAAAAATACCAGTTGGGTGCATGGCAGGACTCAGAAGGGAAGGAGTGATTTTTGGATTTTGCAGCTCAGATTCTGGTGGAATTTTGGTGGGTGCTATGTCGCATTAGCAAGACCCCCAAAGCACCAATACAGTGGAACCCCCCCACAAGTGACCCCATTTTGCAAACTACACCCCTCAGGGAATTCATCTAGGGGTATAGTGTACATTTCAAACCCCCAGGGGTTTCACCAATTTTGATACAAGTGGGCAGTGAACATGAAAAATTACATTTTTTTACACAAAAATGCAGTTCTGGCTCAAAATTTTTCATTTTCAGAAGGTATGAAGGAGAAAAAGCACCCCAAAATCTGTGCCCCAATTTCTCCCGAGTACGGCAATGCCTCACATGTGAACAAAAAATACCAGTTGGGTGCATGGCAGGACTCAGAAGGGAAGGAGTGATTTTTGGATTTTGCAGCACAGATTTTGGTGGAATGAATGGTGGGTGCTATGTTGCACCAATACAATGGAACCCCCCCACAAGTCACCCCATTTTGCAAACTACACCCCTCAGGGAATTCATCTAGGGGTATAGTGTACATTTCAAACCCCCAGGGGTTTCACCAATTTTGATACAAGTGGGCAGTGAACATGAAAAATTACATTTTTTTACACAAAAATGCAGTTCTGGCTCAAAATTTTTCATTTTCAGAAGGTATGAAGGAGAAAAAGCACCCCAAAATCTGTGCCCCAATTTCTCCCGAGTACGGCAATGCCTCACATGTGACCAAAAAATACCAGTTGGGTGCATGGCAGGACTCAAAAGGGAAGGAGTGATTTTTGGATTTTGCAGCTCAGATTCTGGTGGAATTTTGGTGGGTGCTATGTCGCATTAGCAAGACCCCCCAAGCACCAATACAGTGGAACCCCCCCACAAGTGACCCCATTTTGCAAACTACACCCCTCAGGGAATTCATCTAGGGGTATAGTGTACATTTCAAACCCCCAGGGGTTTCACCAATTTTGATCCAAGTGGGCAGTGAACATGAAAAATTACATTTTTTTACACAAAAATGCAGTTCTGGCTCAAAATTTTTCATTTTCAGAAGGTATGAAGGAGAAAAAGCACCCCAAAATCTGTGCCCCAATTTCTCCCGAGTACGGCAATGCCTCACATGTGACCAAAAAATACCAGTTGGGTGCATGGCAGGACTCAGAAGGGAAGGAGTGATTTTTGAATTTTGCAGCTCAGATTCTGGTGGAATTTTGGTGGGTGCTATGTCGCATTAGCAAGACCCCCAAAGCACCAATACAGTGGAACCCCCCCACAAGTGACCCCATTTTGCAAACTACACCCCTCAGGGAATTCATCTAGGGGTATAGTGTACATTTCAAACCCCCAGGGGTTTCACCAATTTTGATACAAGTGGGCAGTGAACATGAAAAATTACATTTTTTTTACACAAAAATGCAGTTCTGGCTCAAAATTTTTCATTTTCAGAAGGTATGAAGGAGAAAAAGCACCCCAAAATCTGTGCCCCAATTTCTCCCGAGTACGGCAATGCCTCACATGTGACCAAAAAATACCAGTTGGGTGCATGGCAGGACTCAGAAGGGAAGGAGTGATTTTTGGATTTTGCAGCTCAGATTCTGGTGGAATTTTGGTGGGTGCTATGTCGCATTAGCAAGACCCCCAAAGCACCAATACAGTGGAACCCCCCCACAACTGACCCCATTTTGCAAACTACACCCCTCAGGGAATTCATCTAGGGGTATAGTGTACATTTCAAACCCCCAGGGGTTTCACCAATTTTGATACAAGTGGGCAGTGAACATGAAAAATTACATTTTTTTACACAAAAATGCAGTTCTGGCTCAAAATTTTTCATTTTCAGAAGGTATGAAGGAGAAAAAGCACCCCAAAATCTGTGCCCCAATTTCTCCCGAGTACGGCAATGCCTCACATGTGAACAAAAAATACCAGTTGGGTGCATGGCAGGACTCAGAAGGGAAGGAGTGATTTTTGGATTTTGCAGCACAGATTTTGGTGGAATGAATGGTGGGTGCTATGTTGCACCAATACAGTGGAACCCCCCCACAAGTCACCCCATTTTGCGAAGTACACCCCTCAGGGAATTCATCTAGGGGTATAGTGTACATTTCAAACCCCCAGGGGTTTCACCAATTTTGATACAAGTGGGCAGTGAAAATGAAAAATTACATTTTTTTACACAAAAATGCAGTTCTGGCTCAAAATTTTTCATTTTCAGAAGGAATGAAGGAGACAAAGCACCCCAAAATCTGTGCCCCAATTTCTCCCGAGTACGGCAATGCCTCATGTGTGACCAAAAAGTGGCAGGACTCAGAAGGGAAGGAGTGATATTTGCAGTTTGCAGCACAAATTCTGGTGGAATGATGGTGGGTGCTATGTCGTATTAGCAAGACCCCCAAAGCACCAATACAGTGGAACACCCCCACAAGTGACCCCATTTTGCAAACTACACCCCTCAGGGAATTCATCTAGGGGTATAGTGTACATTTCAAACCCCCAGGGGTTTCACCAATTTTGATAAAACTGGGCAGTGAACATGAAAAATTACATTTTTTTACACAAAAATGCAGTTCTGGCTCAAAATTTTTCATTTTCACAAGGAATGAAGGAGAAAAAGCACCCCAAAATCTGTGCCCCAATATCTCCCAAGTACGGCAATGCCTCACATGTGACCAAAAAATACCAGTTGGGTGCATGGCAGGACTCAGAAGGGAAGGAGTGATTTTTGGATTTTGCGGCTCAGATTCTGGTGGAATGAATGGTGGGTGCTATGTGGCATTAGCAAGACCCCCGAAGCACGGTGAAATTATGAACCTAATATTCCATAGATGTGTGGTATATTTTAAAACACTCCTTTATACATAGGCCGGGTTTGTCGGGGCAAGTGTCACACTGGAAAATAGTTTGCTTTCTTATTCCCTTTTTATAGCAAACTTTGCACCTTTTTTGTGTCCTGCCCTTTTTTCCAGTGGAGGGGATTTCATCAGGAAAATGCTGCCCTGGTACAATACGGGGGCCAGTACTAGAAGTACTGGGGCCCTCTGCCTGCTGGTTCCCAAATATTAGGCCCTTTATGACTTCCTCTTGAAAGTGCATAAATGTCCCCCTCTGGCCGGTAGAACGGAATAGCACGTAAGCGTTATACAGTGCCATCTGGATGATATACACGGCCACCTTCTTGTACCAGATTTTTGTTTTCCGCAGGGCACTGTACGGCTTCAGTACCTGATCTGAAAGATCCACTCCGCCCATGTACCTATTGTAATCCAGGATACAATTAGGTTTTGAGGTGTGGGTACTGGTACCTCGTACAGGGACGGAGGTGGTACTGTCTCCGTGAATTGTTGTCAGTATAAGGACATCCCTCTTGTCCTTATATTTGACCAACAACATATTTTCGTTGCATATTCCCCTGCTTTCACCCCTTCTCATTACTTGGGCAATGTGCGTTTTTGGGAGGCCTCTTTGGTTCTTGCGCACAGTACCGCAAGCTGCTGTACCTCTTGAACCAAGGGCCTTAAACAGGGGGATGCTAGTGTAAAAGTTATCCACATAGAGGTGATAACCTTTATCCAGGAAGGGGTGCACTAAATCCCAGACAATTTTCCCACTAACACCTACGAGGGAGGGGGGGCATTCTGGCGGTTCAATTCTTGAATCCTTCCCTTCATAAACCCTAAACCTGTGGGTGTACCCTGAGGTGCTTTCACACAGTTTATACATTTTTATGCCATACCTTGCCCTCTTACTGGGAAGGTACTGGCGGAATTTAACCCTTCCTTTAAAATGTATAAGGGACTCGTCGATACAAATAAATTTTTCAGGGATGTACACCTCTTCAAATTTGGCACTGAAATGATCAATGACCGGCCTGACTTTGAATAGCCGGTCAAAGGTGGGATCATCTCTGGGTGGGCACTGTGCATTATCGGTGTAATGTATAAATTTAAGAATTGTCTCAAATCGAGTCCGGGTCATGGCCATACGGTAAAATGGAGTACTGTACAGAACATCTGTACTCCAATATTGCCTAATTTCTGGCTTTTTTACTATGCCCATATGAAACACCAGACCCCAAAACGTCATCATCTCTACTGCATCTACAGGGGTCCACCTAGCAAATGATGACGTGGGGTTTTGAGCAATAAACTGCTGGGCATATAAATTAGTTTGGTCCACCATTAAATTTATAAAATCATCAGAGAAAAATAATTTGAAAAAGTCAATTTCTCTGAGACCTGTGGAATCAAATTGGATTCCTGGCATGGCCAAAAACTCAGGAACCTGGGGCTCAAAATTGTCTGGTGGTGGGGTCCATACGAGATCAATTGTTGGGGGGGGGGGTCTCAGCTGCTCTACGGGGGCGTCTTTGAGGGGGTCCCTCATCAGAGGAGGAGGAAGAGGAGCTTAAGGCGAATCCTTCAAATTCCCCGCTTGCATCACTGGCTGTGTCAGAGTCAGAAGCAAGCAGGGCATATGCCTCCTCCGCTGAATACATTCTTCTGGATGACTGGGATGACATTTGGGAGGACATTTGGGATGCCATTTTTATTTTTGTGTTACTGGTAGTGAAATGTTTCAACACGTGTATAGTGTAGGGGGGGTACAAACTTTATTTCAACCCGGGGGGTATGTAGTGTGTATGTAGTGCAGAAAAAAAAAAAAAATACTTTATACCAATAAAAAAAAAAAAAAATGAAGGGGTTAAAAATAAAAAATTGAAGGGGTTAAAAAAAAAAAAAAAAAAGGTCCTGCGCCAAAAATTGAGCACAGATGTTGGTCAGTAACGTCTGTCACTGAACAGCGCTCAAAGGCAACAGGAATTTGATCAAAAAAAAAAAAAAAAATAGATCAACCCTGTGCCGAAAAAGCTGATCAGTGATGTACGTCACTGATCAGCGCACAGTGGCCACAGGACACCCACAAAATCACAGTGTGTGTAAAAAAAAAATTAAAAAAAGACCCCACAGCACTCACAAAAAAAAAAAAAGGTGATCAGTGATGCGACACTGATTACCAGTGAGGTGCAGCAGGTGCACAACCTTTGGTGCAACTGACAGTGCAACTGACAGGTATATATATAAAAAAAAAAACCTCTGCACCCCCAAAAAAGTTGCTGATCACCTCAGATATAGTGATCAGCACAAAAGGCGGGGGCAGCAGACACAAAATTTAGCACTCTCTGTCACTCTCTATCACTCTCTGTCACTCTCTGTCACTATCTCTCACTATCTCTCACTATCTCTCACTATCTCTCACTATCTATCACTATCTATCACTCTAGGACACTAAAAAACCTGCACCCCCAAAAAGGGGGGGTAGCAGACACAAAATATACACTCTCTATCACTCTCTGTCACTATCTCTCTCTATCTCTCACTATCTATCACTATCTATCACTATCTATCACTCTATGACACTACAGCAGCAGCACTGACAGGTATATCTATATATAAAAAAAAACCTGCGCCCCCAAAAAGTTGCTGATCAGTTAATTTATACTGATCAGCACAAAAGGAGGGGGCAGCAGTCAGTTATATAAAAAATATATAGCACAATCTGTCACTATCTCTCTCTATCTCTCTATCTCTCTCTATCTCTCTATAACTATCACACTGCAGCAGCACAAAATATAGCACTCTGTCACTAGGCCTCTCTATCTATCTCTCTCTCTCTATCTCTCTCTATCTCTCTATCTCTCTCTCTCTATCTATAACTATATCACACTGCAGCAGCACAAAATATAGCACTCTCTGACACTATCTCTCTCTCTATCTCTCTCTATCTCTCTCTATCTCTCTATCTCTCTCTATCTATCTCTCTATCTAGCTATTACACTGCAGCAGCACAATTTCACAGCACAGGAAGGCACAAGTAGCAACAGGATCCAGGAAGCATCCAGCACACTACAAGCACAGATCAAGCAGTGATCAAGCAGTGATGAAGCAGTGATCAGGTAAGTATGGAGCAAGGTTCTGGTCAGTATATGGCGGCAGGTGGGCACGGTGACCGCACTGCACGCTATTCCAGACCGGAATGGCGTCTGCAGTGCAGTCACCGTTAGTTTAAACCCCCCTCCATGGCTGTGATTGGTCCGTCGCTCCGACGGACCAATCACGGCCTTTGGGGGCGGGCGGGGTGAGGTGGGGTGACACCAGTGTCACCCTTACACCCCACGGTGATTGGTGCTGTACTTTACAGCACCAATCACCTCCGATCCCGTGTCACCGGCGAACGTTATTCGCCGGTGACACAGGAAAACGCTGTAATTGGCTGTTCACACTGAACAGCCAATCACAGCGATCGCCGACGGGGGGGCGGCATCGCAGCCCCCCCTGGGCATGCACGGACATGTCTGCTGTCAGGGACAGCAGACATGTTGAAACTGTCACCGCGTCTATAGACGCGGTGACAGTTTAAATCCATGACGTACATTTACGCCATGTGTCGGGAAGTGCTTCCCGACCATGACGTAAATGTACGTCAAATGTCGGGAAGGGGTTAATATAATATTATAATAACGTAGACCACGAGCTATGACATTTATTTTATTTTTTATTATATGTCATTAGGACAGCTTTCAGAGGCAGTCTGCACTTGTGCTACTTGTCCATACCCCCCAAAGGATTGCATATGGTACAGTCCAGTGGAAATATTTTGTAGGTGCATTTCTGAATGACTAATAAAACATGTGTTCAGATGCCACCCCTAGGCTCATGCCTTATGTGCCTAATGGGGAATTCACTACTTATCATCACCCTGCTGCGCGAGTAGTCATGTTAGGAGATTGTATTGAAACCGTTTACTAATTTTGTGTTGTGTACAGTATCTGCCTGCAATGCATGTTGTTAGTTGTTTAGTACAATGTAGGCCTGTACTGATTCTTGTCCTTTATTTGGCACCATTCTTTATTTTTTATAACCGGTTTTTAAATTAATAAATAACCGATAAATTGTATTCTGACAAATAAATATTTCAGAATTTTTAATTCTTATTATTGTTTATACAAGTCGGGTCTCCCTTATCCGTGTATTCCAAAACCTGAAATATTCCAAAAACCATGGTTTTTCAGAATATTTCGGGTCCCACCCCCCCCCCCCCCCCCCCCCCACACACACACCCCTGTTTTCATACTTACCTCATCCCCCGATGTCCATGGCTGCCTCCGGGATCCTCTTAAGTGGCATCTCCGGTACCAGGGGTGCATTGCCTGAGTGATGTCGCCGGCGCGACCGCGCACTCGTGTAATGCACCCCTGGGGCCAGAGATGCTGCTGAAGAGGATCCTGAAAGCCGCCGTGGATGCCGGGGGACACCATGGACATCGTGGCACCATTGGGGCACCACCAGGGGACCAGGTAATTATGGGGGGAAAAGTATTTCCAAATGGGAAAAAATCCTTTATCCAAAATGCTCGTGGTCCCAAGCATTTCGGATAAGGGATACTCAACCTGTATATGACTCCGTTGACTGGATGATGTATAGATGCACCCCCATTAAAGATTTGTAAATATATTTAGTAAAATATTTCTATAGCTCAAATACATCACAAAGCTGGCATAGAGCATTCACCTGCAATGCATTCAGCATGTACCTTATTGCATTCTCCACCTCTGAGCTTACAACAGGTTCCGAGCTATTTGAAGGAGATGTAACCACAAACCAGAATGAGACTCTCTGCGTCACGTTGCAGAGCAAAATATTGGAAATCCTTTGTGCAAAGAAGAAAAAGTACAACAAGGGTAAATGCATTAACTAGCAATACTGTATATAAAGCTTTATAACTGCTGGGCTCAGATGTACAATTGTGAAATACTGTATGGTGCCATTATTTGTATTATTAGTGGGTAGTGTAGGTTGGATTCAATACTATGAATATTATGATACATTGTTATTATTATAGCTAACATTTTAAATTGTACTTTAACTAGGTTCACTGCTAGAAAAACAAAAACATTTGAATCAACTTAACAAATTACAAACAATTACAATTGAACAATTGTGGATAGAATTAAGGGGCCCATACACACCGCGATAGCAGCGTGCGTTGCGATGAGTTATGGGCTGGATCGAATCGCAACGCATGCATTTTGCGTGCGATGCAATCCGCGGCCAGTACTAAAAGTATGTGCAGTACACACTTTTTGTACTGTGCGATTAGATGCCCGCCTATTTTGAAGTCAGGTCAAAAAGGAGCAGATGTACTTCTGCTGGGCACACACATATTCAGTCACTGTGCTGATCATTCACGCTCCGGACCAGCAGAGCAGTATTGCCCTTGCTTATCCTGCGCTCATCCTCCTGCTACACATGTAAATTCAGTGCTGCAATAGCTCAGTGTGTATGGGATTCTACCGGATCAGGAGGCTTGCCCAACAAATATTAAACAGTACCTCCTGATCCCAGCAGTTGCAGGAACTAAGTATCTTACGCTCCTGCTGCGGTATAGCATTCACCATAAAATGCTCCTCTCCAAGAGGGACGCAATGTTCCATTCCTGGACTTTCCACTTCATTTAGGATTACCATCACCTGTAGTGAAACATCTTTCTTATCAATTAACCTGTTTATAAATAGGTGATGGCAATCATAAATAGAGAGGAATGTCCAGGAGTAGAACATTGTGTGCATCCTGGAATGGGTCATGTTGAGAGGTATGCACACACACCTACAATGTATATATGTGTGTATATATATATTCATTTGTGGAGAAGGCCGTCACTCTGCCGACTTACTGGGTCCTTTTCTTGCCTGGGTGCCAGCTCCTGGGTTAAGTTAACCCTATGTATACAGTTGTGGGATGGAAGCGTCACTCCAGGTCTTTAGTGCAAAACAATTCTTTATTTGTGTCTACGGCGTTTCGAGCCTCAGCTCGTCATCAGGACATACATGTCCTGATGAATTGTTTTGCACTAAAGACCTGGAGTGACGCTTCCATCCCACAACTGTGTATATATATATATATATATATATATATATATATATATATATATATATATATATATATATATATATATAGTTTGTGTGTTCTGGTATTTATCACATTGTGGGGACCGGAATCTGTTTACACAGTCACGTTGTGGGGACCTTGTGCGGTGTGGTGTGTAGCATGCTGGGTAACACATTTTGCACATTCTTGGATAAGCAATAAACAATATGACTGTTTTGCTCAATGAGACAGATGTACAAAGTCTTTTGGATAGAAAAGTGGAGAAAGATGAAAAGGGTAATTCAGACCCGGTAGACGCTGCCCTGCTTTAGTGAAATCCCGCCTTGAATGAATGTGTGCGAGTAGATGTCTACGCCTAGCAAAGACTTTGCAGCTGAGCGAAAATGACCAAAATCCTTCGTTAGTGGCTCAACATCGAATGATTTTTCCAATGGGCACCAGTCATCACAGGCTCAGAGTAGCCAGAGACTAAAGGCCCCCATACATAGGCCCTTATTCTGATCTCGGCGGTACGGCCCGCGTGCGGCCGTACCGCCGATGTTTTCACTCTGCACATGCGCAGAGGTCACTCTGCGCATGTGCAGGCGAAATCGCCGCACACAAATTTTATACGCCGCAAAGGGGGCGTATAGGGGCGTGAGGGGCTTAATAGCCTCATTTCCCTATGCATACGCCCCGCGTTTCATGGGCGTTCCCATGCAAACGCGGGGCGTATGCATGTTAATGAGGCTATGACGCCAGTGATGGGGGCGGAAAGCTGACATCGCCGGATGTCAGCTCTCCACCCCCATACAAGCTTTCACACGGACAATTGTCCGTGTGGTCTAAGCTTGCGTGAGCGGGTGGAGCGTGCGGCCCTGCCTTCGATGGTCGTCGACCATCGAATGCAGGGGGCAGCTCCCACCATGGTGGAGGCGTACGCCCCACCATTTTCATGCGGATCGCCAGCCGTCCGCGTACGGACGGCCGTGGCGATCCGTCTTGTAGGCGGGGATTGGTTTGTGCGGCCGGAGCAACGTATGCGGCTCCGGCCGCACAGATCAGAATAAGGGCCATAGAGTCGGACCCAATTCTCCTCCGAGCTGCCCAGCAGCTCCCATGAAGGCTCACATATGATTAGGACTTGAGGTGCCATATTTTACATGTGATAAATCGCATGCGATTTATCACATGTAAAAAAAAAAAAATAACAACAGGGAGCTGCAGGGCGGCGAGGAGCAGTGGGGTCGGGCAGCGGCGGCTCTCAAAGGAGTGGCCGGCTGGGGAGGAAGGAGTGGGGCAGCATAGCAGCGTTAATCAGACTCACTGTGTCCAGCGCTGTAGCGGGCGGGCAGCGGCGGCTATTACATCTTCAAAATAATGTGTCAAATGACTCTCCGCAGAGGGAGGCCACTGATTGGCTGAGAGTGCTCTATCTCAGCCAATCATTAGCCGGGCAGTCATTTGACATGCTAGTTTAAGTTGTAATTGCCGCGGCTGCTGCCCGCCCTCTCGCTACGGCGCTGGACAGTGCACACTGATCAGGTCACTCACCGCCGCCCGCCCCAGCACTGCGCCCGCCCCACTGATTGCGACGGATCTTATGTCCCGCTGGTCCGACCCCTGGGGCCGGGTCCGATACGCACGGGACCGCGCATCGGACCCGACGCCATGTCATGAAGAAATTATTTGGTCCGATTTAACAGGCCGATTGATCGCAATCGGCCGAAATCGGACCAAATCGTCTCGATGTATGCCCACCTTTACTCAGCGGCTGCGATGAAAACAATATCTGTCCTTGAGCTGAGGGAGAGTCACACACCCTCCCCAAAAACTCTTGGGCATGCCTGCGGCTTCCCTGACACTCCCAGCATTATATTCTGGTGAGGCTGGTGCAAAGCCTTTCTATGCCCCAGGCAATCCCCCCGCTGCCCGCAACGCAGACAATACTGCGGCACGGGGGGAAGGGGAGGTAGGTAGAGCGGCCTAGTGGTGGCGCTGGCCCTGGCGCGCCTGGTGTTTTTCTTGGCACTCCTATGAAATGGCCGGTTACCACCCGCAGACACTTCCTGTCAATCACCTTGCTAATGGCTTATGAACATAAAAAGTAGCTGGACTTAATAGCTGGCCAGGTTCATGCACGTGCATGCGCAGTCTATCGATAATTGTTCACCGTGCAAATTCACAGCCTTGCGATTAGGTCTGAATCGGCCCAAATTACCAACCAATCAGGTCGATAGCAATCCTTTTACAACCTGGCAGCTATTTGGCTGGTTCTTTCTCTTTCTCCACTTTATCTCCCCCCAGTCTTAGTACATCTTATTCTGGTTCACTTGCAAAGGCAAATTCCTTCTCAAATGGACAAAACCACGTGCACTGCAGGTGGGGTAGATGTAACTTGTGCAGAGATTTAGGTGAGTAATTTTGTTTCTGTGCAGAGTAAATACTGGCTGCTTTATTTTTACACTGGAATATAGATCTCACTTTGAAGTAAAATCCCACCCAAATCTAATTCTCTCTGCACAAGTAACACCTGTCCAATGTCTTAAATGTAGTCGGCCTCATGGATGCATATAAAACACTGTATTTGGAACTTACTCAATTGTATTATTTACATGAGCTCGCATGACAAAGGCCATCACCGCCTTAAAGAGAAATTCTTCATCTGTGTTCCATGTGTACTGTAACAGAGGACACAGGAGTAAGTATGGGCCCTTGTAATGTCATTATAAAACAATAATTAACCAGGAGGAATAGCATCATAATTATGTCCGTCATTTTACTTCCCAATTCTGCAAAAGGTTATTATTACAAACTGGCAAAACGACATTGGCAGAAACCTTTCTGACTGTGGGCACTTATACCCTGTACCTGTTAAACACAGCTACAGTAAGTACCCTATTATCACAATTCACTGTTTTAATGTGGATATGATAAATATGGTATACCTCTCTATCAGGCCCAAGATGTCATGGATATCTCTTGCCAATAGGGCCTAAGGGACAGATGTATCAAGCTTCAAAAAGTGATAAAATGGAGAGTGATAAACAACCAGCCAATCAGCTCCTATCTGTCATGTTACAAGCTGGGTTTAAAGAATGACAGGTAGGAGCTGATTGGCTGGTTATCACTCTCCCCTTTTTGAAGCGTCAATCTGGCCTAAGGGGTACTAAGGGGTACATTTACTAAGATGGGAGTTAAATTGGTGATGGGATGTTGCCCATAGCAACCAATCAGAATCTACATCTAATTTATTTAGCACCTTAAAAAAAATAATAGATATCATTGATTAGTTGCCCACAGCAACATCCCATCTTCAGCAGAACTCCCATCTTAGTAAGTAAACTCTATTGTGTCTTGTAACCAGTGCTGACTAGATCGCTTAGAAATGAAGCATGGACCGCTCTGTGTGTATGGCCCTGGGCAATGGTGATGCGTGGTCCCACCAATCACTATCGCCCGCAGAGATGGACAGTGCATGCATTGTCTATCCTGCTAGATTGCGGGTTTGGGTCATTATGTCTACCAAACTAAGGTCGACATACATTGCGTCGACCACTAAAGGTTGACGGGCATTGGGTCGTTACAGACAAAAGGTTGACCTGCCTAAGGTCGACAGGGTCATAAGGTCAACACATGTATTAGGATAACATTGGAAAGGTCGACAGTCAAAATGTCGACTTGGGTTTTTCAAAAAAAAATTGTCCCGAATTTTGACACAGTCGACATGAGCACCGTATCGGCCCTATGGACCATAGTCATGTCGACCTTTTGTCTGTGTCGACCTAAGACCTTCAGTGATTAACCCAATGCGTGTCGACCTCAGTTGTGTCAACCTAATGACCGTTTCCCGCTGGGTTTTTTCCTATAAAAAACAGGCAAAACCCAGCTCAGCACATGTGTGATGTGTGCGGGTCTTTACAGTCTCTAGGTAGTTTTTGCTTTTTCTGTAGCCTTGTAATTTATGAGTGAGCATTATAGGCATACTGTGGGTATATTTCTACAGTTTATTTACAGTACAAAGGCTTTTAATCTACTGAAGCGTTTGCCTTTCTGTGAGTGAATTGATGCGAATATCCTGAATCACTAAATACCCATATCCCTGTAGTTATCTTAATGAAAGCAGCTGCATCGATCTCAGTGCCTGAGCGCTGGGATACATTTACAATCGCCATCAAGGCAAAACCAATATTCAATAAAGAGCAATCACTTAGGCAATAATGTTCTAGTTGATCATTTAATTTCTTTCTTACAAGATAAACAACTATCTGTTAGCTCCTAATGTGATATTATACAGAGCACCACAGATAATAGGTGTGGCTTGAAATAAAGAAGCTGTACTTAGCAAGCAAGCAAAAAAAAAAAAAATAATAAAAAAAAAAAAACATACAGTACCCAGAGCTAGTAGCCATGCGCCCACAGCGGCAAAAACAGGGGCAACCCACCCCCAAAATTTTGCCTCCAGCGCGCAAAGCTTCCTCTTCCCTACTGTTCAATGTTGGGAGGTATGATTGTATGTCATGTTCATGTGTGTTTGAGTGGAACAAAAGTGGCGTAACATTTTAACATGACAAAAGTTTAATAGTCACACTTCATTATAGAAAGGTCCGAGAGTTTGTCATTTTGGGCGGGATGTATTAAAATACATTGCCGCCCTTCGCCGCACCCCCGCCGCGATGCTGCCGCATATGTACTAAAATATGCGGCTGACATCGCGGTGCGGTGACGGAGGCCCCCCGCGATTCCTGTACTGTGGTGTGCGGGGGGTCTCCGTCACCTCCCTGCCGCCACGCTCTCCCCTTACGCCGGGGACAGCTATGCATGCTGTCCCCGGCGCCTCCTCCCCACCCCCCCCCTGCAGCCGGAAGGATGTCCTGCTGCTTTACTAGGGGGAGGCAGGGCTTACCTTCCGGGGTCCAGGAGGACCCTTCAGGTCGGCGAGGCGGCGGGTTTGCGTCGGCGGGCGGCGAAAAGAAGCCCATAGGCTTCTATAGGGTATCGCCACCCAAAGGTGGCGATACCCTACACTGCGGTATCATTTTTGATACATTGAAAAATGCGGTAAAACCGGGGTTTTACCGCATTTTCCATTTTATACATCTCGCCCTTAATCTTATAAGGTCCTTACCTTAGCTAAAAATCATACATATGCTCACATTTTCTCAAAATAGATGAGGTCTTACAATGATCACAATTGGGGTTTATTTACTAAGATTGGATTTCTATTTCAGATGGGATATTTATAGATTGTAAGCTCCACTGGGGGGCAGAACTGATGTAAATGTTCAACTACTGTATAGTCTGTACAGCGCTGCGGAATATGTGTGCACTATATAAGAAACTGTTAATAAATAAATTAATAATAAGTAGCAACATCCCATCTGAAACAGGACTCCCTTCTTAGTAAATAAATCCCTACGTGTGAGGCACATGAATGATTGTAACCAAAAATTGTGCATTAATAATGATGAAGATGATGGTATCAAACCAATCGTTTAAGTATATAGTTAACTGACAGATGACAATTCATTATTCACCGCCTCCTATTGGGGTTGTAGTATATTTCTAAGTGATATTGCTGTGCTCTTTTTTATCCTGTTTTAGTACGTATGTCCGGATGGCGCCTCCGGACAATGGTGTTCCACTTATACTGCCAAAGAGAGACGATACAGTCTTATTTATTCTGTATATATTCAATACCTTATGTACAACCAAATTACTGTTTGATTTTACACGTTGCCGCTCATATTGTCTTCGTTGGGGCTTATTGTTTGCTTTGAAAAATGCAATAAAAATTGCTCAATTAAAAAAAAAAAAAAAGAATGGTAAGATACTGACTCTTGGCTAAATTCTCCCCCCCCCCCGTTCATCAACCTGGGGCATAGACTTATAGAAGTTATTGTAGAATCTTAAAGCACCCGAAGGCTTAGGTACTAAGACAATGGTATTATTTCACTGGCTGGCTGATTCTTCTATGACCCCTTGGCATAGCATCTCCTCCACCTCTTTTTTTACCACTGCCTGCTTTGCTTTGGGTATGCCATATGGCCTCTGCCAACGCGTTTCGACCCTGCATCACTCATTGTTTGCAGGGTCGAAATGCGTTGGCAGGAGTGAAGTGGCAGCTATTTTGACCAGCCCAAGGAAGCACCAGGACCTTACCTTTTGGTATTCTACACCCAGGACTGCTACCCGGTACCAGACTGGTGACTATTATACCATGCGCATGAACTGATTAACACCCAGTTCTGATACTCTATTTGGTAATTGCACCTGTGTACCTTGACTGCTGGACTTTGTATTGCTGGATTCATTATTGTATTTTGTATTTTTATCTTTATGTCCATGTATGTATATGTATATTAAAAAAATTGGCTTTACTATTTTAAGCCTTTTCCTCTTTTGCATATACTGGAGTACACCACCCGACAGGGATACTCCGCATATGGGATGTGATCACCGTGCAAAAAGGAAGTATACTTTTGCATTTTCCCTCATAGGGCCTTATTTTGGTTCATTCTTTCTGACAAAATCCTTCTTAGATGGACAAAACCATGTGCACTGCAGGGGGGGCAGATGTAACATGTGCAGAGAGAATTAGATTTGGGTGAGTAATTTTGTTTCTGTGCAGGGAAAATACTGACTGCTTTATTTTTACACTGCAATATAGATCTCACTTTGAAGTAAAACCCCACCCAAATCTAATTCTCTCTGCACAAGTAACACCGGCCCCACCTGCAGTGCACATGGTTTTGCCCATCTAAGAAGGATTTTGTCAGAAAGAATGAACCAAAATAAGGCCCATTGTGTTATTCACTGTTATTATAAGATCACATTGACTCACTGGCGCCATCTGGAGTTACAAAACTGTTGATGTTTAGGCATTTACATGATCGCTGGGCTCCGAAGATTTGCAGTCCAGCGATCAGGTCTGGATCAGGCCCTTAATGCACAGTGGGGTATGGCCAGCAGTCACTACCAAGCAAAGAGGGGGGTGATAGAGAACGACTCCTATTAAAAGAGAAACCTATTAGACTCTGACTATGAACCTTCTGACCCCTATGGGGGTAAATGAAGGATATGAAATGGCCCCATTGTTGGATAAATAATATTGCTCACTATAAATTGTGCGTTCCTGTAAGATTATATATATATATATTAGTGGAAGTCACTAATTGTCACTTCCTTAGTGGAAATCAATTGTATAGATAGTTCATCCAAATGACACTTCCAGTATGACAGGTGGCAGCTGTTGATTCTCCTGGAGAGACATTTGTCGGGTCCTCTCTGATGGATTATCATTTAATTAGATATGAAGCACTGAATTATTTATTCAATTCCATTTTGTTTTAATATATTTCGAAGTTCATACCTTTTATATGTGCGCATTATCACACTCCACTGAGAGACGGGTATTTTCTGGTAACCCACCTTTGTGAGAGAGAGATTCCTCAAAAGACCACCTCTGATGAGCACCATAGGCGTGCGCAGCACATTTTATTAGGGGGTGCACCATATAAGGGGTGTGCATCTATTGGGTGTGTCTAACACCGCCAATTAGGCATGTCTACCATCATCAATTGGCACTGGCTACAGCAGTGGCGTAAGTTCATACCAGGTGCCCGGAGGCTCCTCAGTGCCCCCCCCCCTAGTGGCTAACGCCCGGCGGCCAATGACTCCATTGCCTACGGGAGTTACGCCACTGGGCTACAATATATCTACAATATATCTCAGCCACACCATAATCTGCCTATTTCAGTTTTAATCTTCTAATTACTCTGTTTAACAGTACATGCAAATAAAGTCATAAACATATATGGATGACGCAAGTATTTAGTGATATGACGACAATGGTCTAGCACAATCAACAATGCAAACACACATTATTGATTGATAGGCGCTTCTTTTAATGGAATACAGTTCTAAAAAGCAAAAGTCTTTTGCTGGTATTGCTAGCGGCAGAGGTGTTATAAGGGTGGGCACAGCATTAGGGGGTGCCTGTGCACCCCTAACACTCAATGTGCGCACACCTATGATGAGCACTAAAGCACAACCTAACTGTATGCACAATGCAAATCATTATCACTGTCATATGAAACTATTACACTAGAGAGCGCTGTTTCTCACTTCTTTTCATTATTTCATTATGTTTTTGCATCTGTTTTTTTTTACTGTTGAAATGTACATGTATTGTATACCTGCCCAGAGAGATTGATGCTCGGATGGGATTTGTATGCTTGTTTGTATGCATATTTAGCCCAGTTTTAGAAGTCCAGGCTCAAAATTCAAGACAAACTCATTATTTGATATGAGTGCCTTGTTACCTATGTGAATTTAATTTAGGGGTTAGTGCTGTGCTCTGCCCCTTTTGTTGCTTCCCGGTGGGTGGTTTGTGATGTTTGTTTCTCACTAGTATCTTCCACCCATATAAAACAATTTCACTGGTAGCCCTATACTTCTAACTGTGACTGGTATATAATGAGTGTCCGTATTTCTAATTATATCAAAATATATATACAGTGGCTAAAAAAGATAATGATTTTAATGTTTTGCACACATTATTTATAGTTAAAAATATACAAATATCAAAAAGTGCATTTTAAATACTTATTACGTGTTAACTTCTAAAGGCCACATAATGAGTATAGATGATGACATTTGCATTTAACATGCCCAAAAATAATAATTTTATTGTGCTGTAGGTCATACATAGGGATATTACAATTGACAAAAACATTGAGGGACAATTTCCAACCCGTGAAAGCTGGGACTGTGGGAGAGATGGACTAAGCGTTAACCCTTTGAGTAGCAAGTGAATTTGGCAAAAATAGATGTGAAAATGGCCAAGCAAACATTTGTATTCATCATAATGACCTGCAATGTTTATATAGGAATATATGTGCGCTTCACAGGGCAGTGAGGGATGTAAGGGTACTACAGAACAACAGGAGGTGCAGGCAGGGGAGAATTTAGGCTGCCTCTAGGCACAATATTATGCCCCCCCCCCCCCCATTATCTCCTTGTCCCCTTCATGAGGGAGCCTCCTGACTGCCACAGCAGCATCAACAGCACCACCCCAATTTACTGACCATTACTCTCTTCCCTTACAGTACAAAACAAAAAAGTAAGTCATAGTGACAAAAATACAAGTGCGCATACTGTGCCATGCCCTAGCAAGTGACTGAAAAATATGCTTTTATGGAAACACATCTACATGCAGAGGGAGCCTGGCAGGGGTGTAACTCCCAGAGGCAATGGAGGCACCAGCCTCTTGTCTCCAAGCCCTGAAAGGGCACCTGCATGTATAGAAGCACCTCTGTGGTTCACAGTGGTATCCAAATATGACCACTGCTTTTCCAACTCCGAGGCGCTCCCGCATAATTGGCTCTATCCCAGGAGCCCTTCTAATGACTCTTCCCTGATACCACTCAGCCTGTGCTGCAGCAAGCGACGGAGTACCTGCATCTGCTGCTGGACTGTGAGATAGGATGCACCCATGAATGATTATCCTGAATGTTCACGAGTCTGACCCTCACCCATTGCTGGGACCCTTTATTTTTTAAGGGTAGGGTGCCAAAAACCAACTTGCCTCCAGGCACTGGAACCTTTCAGAATATTTGTTATCGGCACAGTGGCCAGGTGGAGCCCCGGGCTAACCCTTGCTAACTTGCTCTTCAGCTCATAGCTCATGTATGTGTTACTTCTGGTAGGAGAGCAATCCAGGTGTGTTTGGTGATACGCTGCTTTTATATCGATGTGAACAACATTAAAAAGTATTAAGATTTTGTCCTAAAAGTGTTGCTGTAGATATTATTTATGTTACAATAGAATATTGGGTCAGTTTCATCTGAAGAGAAGAAGATATCATGTATAGAAAACCAACAACATTCTGTATTTGGAAGTAAGAATATTGGGTACTTGTGTATTATCACAGCGCCCCCGATATGTGATCGCGAGTTTTTCATTGCATGCCATACCTGATGCGATTTTAGCCCCCTATGCGATAATAAATTGTATAAGCACCCTAATGGGTGCTTACAATATTAAATGCACCCCCACGCCACCCCCCCAGTATAAACGTGAACCCAAAGTGTGGCAAGGGGCGGCGATTACGCGTCCTTCGACCTTTTCATACCCCCACTATCCATGTCGGCGTGGAGTTTATTGTATAAAGTGTGGCGAGCGCAGTGAGCCACCGAGCCCGAAGCGTGGCGAGCGCAGCAAGGCCTGCGAGGGGACGTGTATACCTGTGAAGTTATGCGCGTCCCTTCGCGGGGCTCGCTGCGCTCGCCACGCTTTGGGATCGGTGGCTCGCTGCGCTCGCCACACTTTATAAAATCAACTCCACGCCGACGTGGATAGTGGGGGTATGAAAAGATCGGAGGACGCGTACCGCCGCCCCTCGCGGGCTCGCTGCGCTCGCCACGTTTATTCTGGGGGGTGGCGTGGGGGTGCATTTAACATTGTAAGCACCCGTTAGGGTGCTTAAAAAAGTTTAATTGCATCCCATCGCATTGTATGGCATTGTATGCCATATACAATGCCATACAATTTAAAATTGTATGACATTGGGGAACATCGCGCGATATCGCATCGCATACCATCACATGCCTTATGGTCTGAGATGCGATGGGAGCCGTGATACTACACAAGTACCGAATATTGAGTAAAACTGACTACAATGTAGGATTTAGTGTCTTGGTGCAGAATTTATCACATTCATTTTTATCCACACAGGTGCCTATTTTATATTCAGTGGGTAAAGCATTACTGTTAATTTTTATTATTGCTCATTTTTTCATTTGCTTTAGTTTTGGTAGTTATTGGGATGGGTAAATCCAAAGTGGCATTAAATTACTAATGATTTGTTGGCTGATCTGTCCTTACCTCAAAGTATGGGCCTGATTCAGTACCGCTCACTAAGCAGAGGTTGTACGCTGCTTAGTCCGCCCCTCCCCCCCCCGCTGCCCTGCGAATCCCTTCGGAACTAAACAAATGGATGTGTACACTGATACATTCATTCGCATGCGAGCGTATGGGGGGAAAATCATTCTATAGCCACCGACCCTCAAATGATTTTTTTTCTCCATTCGCAAATAAGTCAGTCTAAACTGACTTTTATTCGGCTCGGAAATGTCCGAGAATGGTGTGGGCACTGACATCATGTGACGTCCGCCGTCTGCCCTGTGCAGGCTTCAACCCGCCTGCTTTCACAGGGGGATGCCCAGCATTTTTCCAGGTGCATCCACCATTTTGTGAGCATGCCCAGTAAACTCTGGATGGCCCCGTGCACCAGCCCCCTGTCCGCTCCCCTCTGTACAAATGCCTCGGCAGCTGTGATAGTTGTCTTAGGCATTCGCACAGTGCGTATATTCGCGGTAAGCATGCGCAGTGTTGCACCATTGGTCCCCGCAGTGAATTCGCTGTGGGACGACGGATGTTCAGTCAGGCCCCATGTGCACAGTATCATCTTCAGCGGTAACCATTCTGCTAATGTCCTGCAAATCATTGCGGTCCCCCCAGTTTTCCCCACACCTGGACTGCTGTTACTGACATGTGTAATCTGCTAACATCTGTCCTGTCCATTTTCATAGTTGTGTATGTCATTCTAAGGACATCTGTACTTGGCATCGCCAGCCAGGCTGCATCTGTATATGTGCAAGAAAATGATTGCTTAGCATTCAAATTCAGTGACTGACAAACCTTGTTCCATGCACAAATCAAATATATTTATGTGAATTTCATGTGTTTGATGTGTTTATACAACATAAATGCATTTTGTGTTCACACATGGGTCCTGTCCTCAAGATACCTCATTGAAATATATATTTTATTTATTTATTTATTACCAGTTCTTTATATACAGTAGCACACACATATTCTGCAGCACTTTACAGAAAATATTTGTCCATTCACATCAGTAACTGCCCCAGTACAGAGGCGTAGCGAGGGTGGTGCCGGTGGAGCTCATGCTACGGAAGCCGGTAGCTTGTAGGGCTCCGGCGGCACCTTGCAAATGGCCCCCTGCTGTGTCTTGTGCTGGGCGGCACCGTCACACGTAGAGTGACAGCCAGGAAGAGCATGCAGACAGTGAGTCCCGGCTGCTCACTCCCTACATCGCCTTACCGACGTAGCCCCACGCCTATGTGTTAAGCGCACCTCCGACCTCTGGATGATTGAGGAGGAGGTGCTGCTGGCAGATAGCTCCCTGCCTTGGTACAGTATGTACAGGAGAGGATGAAAGGGAACACCTCCTCCAGCGAAACGGTGGGCTGCACAATCAGTGAAGGTTTCAGCTACTGCACCTCCTCCACCAGAGCCGCGGCCAGTCGACTGCAATGTGTGGATGCAGTGCATTATTATGCAGCAGGAGTGGAAGCCTTCAATTGCAGATGCAGCTGTTAAATTAAGCATGATTAATACAGTATACAGTATTATCATTATTATCGGTACTGCTTTCCTAGCACGGCGCCCGTCTCATTGATTGTATGCCTTAAGTTTAAGGTACTTAAGGCATACAATCAACGCGATGGACCAGATTTTTTAATCTCATGGATCTTATGTACGCGTCCTCCGACCTTTTCATGCCCCCACTATCCACGTCGGCGTGGAGTTGATTTTATATAGTGTGGCGAGCGCAGCGAGCCACCGAACCTGAAGCGTGGCGAGCACAGCGAGTCCCGCGAGGGGACGCGGACTTCTTTACATGTATTCCGCGTCCCCTTGCGGGGCGCGCTGCGCTCGCCACGCTTCGGGCTCGGTGGCTCGCTGCGCTCGCCACACTATATAGAATCAACTCCACGCCGACGTGGATAGTGGGGGCATGAAAAGGTCGGAGGACCCGTACCGCCGCCCCTCGCCGGCTCGCTGCTCTCGCCACGCTTCGGGTTGGCGTCAATAGTGGGGTGGCGTTAACAATGGGGGGGTCATTTAACCCATGAGGGGGGGGTTAGCAATTAAAATTGGGGTTTTGGGGGCTTTTTACATTGATTCCAATGTAAAAATCTCGTTGATCGCGTCGATTGCATCATCTCATGCATCCTATGCCGCACAAACACATAAGATGCATGAGATGCTAATCTCGTCGATCGCATCATTTCATGCATCTTATGCCGCACAAACACATAAGATGCATGAGATGCTTGAGATATCAGCCCCACACATACAATCTAGATCGTGGGCGCCGTGCTAGGAAAGCAGTACCTTATTATCATTTTATTTATAGGGCACCACAAGTGGCCGTACAATGCAACAGTACAGGGAGACAAAACTTAGCATTACGTTGAATAAATAACAAAAATAGAGTACAGGTAAAGAGCACCACAGTTCAATACACATTACGGCTTAAATATAAGTAACGAGGACTTGATCAATCTACTACTAGAGGCTTATATATATATAATATATATATATATATATATATATATATACATTGTGTGTTTTACATATTTATTTAGGAGGGTGGCCTCCATTAATATTTTATATATGTTTTATATTAACCTATATTTTGGGTCCTTGCACTCCAAGGACCCAATCAACCAGTGCTCTCAGAGCCACATAAGTTCCTGGAGTGGTGCAGTGGAAATCGAGCACATGACCTCAGTGCTGTGAGGCAGTAATGCTAACCATTACACCATACATGCTGCACAATATACAAATATTTAGAAATACAGAATGATCCGTTATTTGAAATGCTTCTGTTCCCGAGCATTTTTTATAAAGTATACTCCATTTGTATAAGTGTAACAAGATAATTCTAGAAACATGAGGGATGCTGGCTGAACTCGGATGTTTTTTTGTAAGGGGCAATTATTTACATGGCATGGTTTGCCTTGTAAGGGATTTCCCATTTCAAAATTTTCAGCTGGCACCCAGCATGGCCGCTAAGCTTGGGCATCATTACATACCGGCAATTGTCACAGGTAAATATTGGCACAAAAGTCTGACACTAAATTTAACTGATGGTGATTAACAGTGGCATAACTACTGAGGGTGCAGGGGGTGCGGCTGCTATGGGGCCCGAACTGTCCCAAGGGCCCGCTGCTCCCACTGCAACCAGTCACACCAGAGTAGCAGGCAGCGTAACCGTGAAAAACAGGAGCATACCGTGGAGGGGTCTGTCAAGGATAGGGAGTCAAGCCCGCTCTCCTTGTGCAGCATGGAGACTGATCGGTGGCGGCGGCAGAAAGGTGAGCAGTGAGCACTGGAGGAGTGGGGGGAGGGGGTGTATTGCAAGAAAGATGATATGGCGGCGAAGCGCCAAGAGGAGCCAGCTCTGGGGAGACTGACAGGTGAGAGGAATGGGGCTGGGAAGGTGAGGAAGCCTGTCAGGGCAGCAGCACAGACGGGACTCCAGTGCTCAGCAGGACCTGCAATCAGTGGACATTGAGCGCTGGTGTCCCATCCATGCTACTGCTGCCTTGATATTGTAGAATTGCATCCCCAAATCCCTGCCGTTTTCATCCCTGTGGCAAACTAATTTTCATCCCTGCAGTACCAGCCCATTCAGGGGGCACATAAGAGCTTAAAGAAGGGCTAGATATCTTATTTATGTCTTCATTTTTATAGTATTGCACAATTATGTCTGACTGTCTCTATCCCTTGCTGTCTCTATCTCTCCTCATCACTGTCCCTCTGCTCTCACTCCCCATCGCTGTCCCTCCTCTCTCCCTGTCACTGTCCCTCTGCTCTCTCTACCAATCTATTGAACTCTATCAACCAAGCAAAGTACAAGCCACCCTGTTCTATATTATGTTACAAAGCAGAGTGCTCACTTTTGGTCTGTGGTTCAGTTATTATATCACTTCCTCACACATATTTTTAGTCCCCAGTTTCTCATCACAGTAAATGTTTGACATATTCATTGTAAAGTAAAATAGTTTTGAAATGAACCCCCCCACCCCCCTTCCCCATTTCTGCTTCATAGATGACTGCTCATATGTCCAGCCAGCAGAATGCACTGATAGATCTCACCTCTACGTGGCACTAGGCTAGGCTTCATCACTTCTTCTATAACTTCCAAGAGGTCAAAAAGTTAATGCATATAATGATTACAGAACAGACAACTTGAAATAGTAACGACTACACAGAGTTCTCAGTAATTCACACAGTGTGGTTTCCTCACATGCATGCCTTTCTACTACCTTGGAAATACTCACTCATATGTACGACTTGTCGCTGACTAAGCTGATCGGAGAACCCCAGAGCTGGATGTTCCAATGAATGTCTAAAGGGGCATACACACGTTGAGATGTGTGCTTATCGATGTGTGCTAAGCAATCTAGTCTGAGCAATTTCCCTTGAACTTCCTGGTGTCTAGATCGCCCATACACACATGTATGCTAAGCAGGCCCGTTGACTGGGGGGGTCAAGGGGGACAAGTGTGACGGGCCCCGGCGATCTGAAGGGCCCCAGGGCTTTCCTGCCAGTATGCCTGTATTAGCATCAGTGATACACTTTGTTATTACAATGGGACCTGTTCCGTCCGCCCGTGTGTGGCTAAGTCTCATTCTGTGCTGTCTGTGTGTGCGCCCGGCCCGCAGCCGCTCAACGCTCGGAGACAGAGTCAGCTGTCTCTTGTCTGTGCTGAGCAGTGCACCTGCTGGCCTCTGCACTGCCGCTGTGGACTCTCCAGTTTCGGCATGATTCTGTCCATGCTCAGCACCCGGGACGAGTGTTCCGCGATCTCGGCTGCCTGCTCGTAAATAGCAGCAGCCTACAAGATGGACGGAGAATGGGAGAAGTCAGGTGTCCAACTGAAAGCAGGGCCCTGGAACCATGAAAGTTTAGGTAAGGTCCGGCATAGGAGCTCAGCTCTGCAGTGACAGTGACTGATCATTATTGTCATATACTTATAAATTAGTGTACCGTGCTCTCAATTGTTTTTTTATCAACTCCAATGGGTTAAACTAGCTTAAAATAATATAAGGAGCACTATGGGTATTATGTGATCAGTAATAGTGTGCACCTGTAAAAAAGTTAAATTGGTTTACACTCCTCTGGAGTGGTGGAAAACCTAACTGTCCCTACGGGAACCTGGCTGTGGCACAGCTCGGCAGTTGTTTGTACTTCAGCGGCGGTTTCCGGTCTGTAGTCCTGCTACTACAAGCAGCTGAAGAAGTAGACCAGATGCAGGGACCCCACCCAAACATACCTCCCACTGCACGCCGCCGCACACGGGACTACAGAATGGAAGCCGTGGCTAAATTACAAACAACAGCTGCCAAGCCGTGTCGCAGGGGCCCCAGAAATCAGTGTACAGGGCCCCAAGATTTCTGTTGACGGCCCTGATGCTGAGCGATCTGTGCCAACCAGTGTTTTGTATGCCCCTTCTAAGCGATCTAACTAGATTTTGCCTGCATGTGCTAACGATCTTAGCCGGCGATGGCGACAAATGGGACTGTGCATCTCCCTGGGTTGTACACACTGGATCCTCAGCACTAGATCTGATCCATCACCATTCCCAAATTTGCTGCAATTGTTGGTATTTGTTCTGCTGTTAGTACAAACCTTTCATTGCACATAATACCCGGAGGCCATCTTGCTGTAGACAACATTAAGGAAAGGTAAAGAACTTAGAATACTTTTGCCTTCCGATATTAACTTTAGCCTTATAACTGACAGCATGCTCGCCAAACTACTCTTTTTCATATCATGTCATGGAATTCTTTTCAAAATCGACTTATCCTACACTACCCCTACAACTATCCCCTCTGTGCACATCTCTGCTTCCATTATTCACTCCCCTCTTCTTAACACTCATGAGCTTTTTACTTACTTCTCTACATACACTTTAACATCCAAAACTTGCCACTACACCAAATATTCACAAACCTCCACTAACATTTATTTATCTCTGCTGCTTTTATTAGCTGGTGATATATCCACAAATCCAGGCTCTAATCACCTGCCACACTCACACTCACATTCAGCTGAGTCAAAACAATATAGAAATCTATCCAACCTCATAAATGTATCCCATCACCCTCCAAGTGACTAAATGCACGCTCTGTTTGCAATAAACTAACATCAGTCCACGACCTCTTCATCTCTGGCAACTTCAACCTGCTGGCTATTACAGAGTCTTGGCTCTTGCAATCAGACACGGCTTCCCCTGCAGCACTATCACATGGTGGTTTCCACTTCACACACACCTCCAGGCCTTGTAACAGTAAAGGAGGTGGGGTAGGTATATTACTGTCCCAGTTGTGCTCTAGGGCAGAGTGAAAAAGTTGAAATTGAGATATTCAAATGTGGAAAAGTTGTGACTTGACCTGAATAAGAAACGTGACCAAGAAAAAAAACTTGGGCCAAAAAATCAGGGTAAATCCCTTTTGTTTGCCCTTAATAGAATTGTGCACCTCTGTGTCTTCTAATGTACAACTCTTTACTGAATGCTACAGTAAGTTCAATAAACAATGTATTACCTCTGTTATTTAGGTAAAATATTTTAAATACTGTTTATTGTCTTTAATTGTGGCAGTTTATTTTAAACATGAATTGGTCTGAAAAACAGTTTTGCATCCCCTATGTGCCAGAAGCGCAAGTTGGGCAATTTGGCACTGGGGAATAGAGTCTCACTGGAATGCAAAAGACTCTATCCCCCTGCCTTTGACACTGTCAACCACTCTCTTCTCATACAGCTATTTCCTTGCAGAAGCAAATGTTGAGTTGCTGCGTCACTCGGAGAGCGCATTAAAAACTTAACCCTTTGAGTGCCAAGCGATTTTTTCAAAATAGGTATGAAAATTGGCAAGCAAACATTTTTAGTCATCATAATGACCTGTAATGTTTACCTTATATAGGAAATATATTTTTTACTTGAAATTATATAACAAGTTTGAGCGACGCTGGAAATTAGTGTATATTTTGCACATCTCTCACAGAGATGTTGCCACTCAAAGAGTTAAGTTTTTAATGCGCCCACCGAGTGACGGAACAACTCAACATTTGCTACTGCATGGAAATAGCTGATCTTAAAATCCTGCAAATTGTTTTACCGCTACTTTAGTAGAGTCTGACATTGGCCGTGCTACTGCACTTACAGTACTTACTGCAACTTAATACATGTGCCATTAGTTGTCATTTTAGATATCAAGCATTTACTTACTGCCTTGTCCCCAAGAGCTTTTTTTATACTCAGTCTAACTTTGAAGGCTCCTGGTGCACCTGTAAATGAAACATTGTTTTTGAATATCAGTAATAATGTATTGAATCTGAACTTCATTTTGCAGCCATTTTTTTTTAGTTATTACATAAGTATACTGGATTTGGAAAAATAAAACACAAATAAAAGTGAAGATTTGCAATTTACCACCCCCTTCTGCCACAACAAACACAACTGGCACTTACTTTTGATGTCAGTCCAGCCAGAGCAGAACAGATTTAATGGATTATTATCATGGTACAAATAGCTCTTATGAACTGTAATCCATAGCAACCAATCAGATTGTCCGTTAGCCTGGCTGTTTGTCTTGTTTGTACCATGTTATTAAGTAATCATTTTAAGGATGCTGTTTACCTTTTACAAAACACTTCTTATTAGAGAATAAAAAATTATAGACAGCTTTTAAAATGCTGTGCTTCACACTGAAGTGAATAAATATGCAAAGATAAGAATATTGTAAAAACAAAATAAAAAGATGAACACTCCCATTGGTGAGTTAAGTAAGCATAAAGGTGGGGCTAACGCCTAGGAGTTCACAAACACTATATATATATATATATATATATATATATATATATATATATATATATATTTAAATGCAAATTAGTGTACATCTTTACAGCATGTACTTTATACACAGGGGTTAAAGTGAGGGGGAACGGGGTGGAACTGAGTTCCACCACCTCTAATGGTGAGGTGGAACATTTTAACCTCCACATTGGCCCTGCACAGTAATTCTCACAGAATAGCATTCTACTGTAGTTTTCAGGGGGATGCCAAAACCCCTACCACTGGCCCTGTCTCTGCCTAATGGGGGCAGGGGAGTGGGGGTAAATAGGTGGCATAGAGAAATGAGTTCCCCCACCTCTGCATGACCACTTTAAGCCCTGTGTATACATTACAAATAAAAAAGTATCGAAGTACACAGTATAGTAGTATGTACGGTATTAATTCTGCTACATACTGTAAGTTCATACTGATATCGCTATATTATTTTATATTCTGTAAACTTATTAGCAAAAACAGCACCTTATAGCATCTTAAATGGGATTAACAATTCTCATCCACCTTCCAATTTTGCATTAAATCACATGAATATTATGCATATTACCTGGTTTGCAGAAGTCTGAGTATGCAATGCAGAGCAGAGGTAAAATAAGAAATAAGGTTTTTCCCAGCATCCTCGTAGAGTGAAAATCCCTCAGAAAAAAGAACTCTCAGTCACAGAGAAGCAGTCTTAAAAACTTTGCTTGGAAAAAGGGCTTAATTATTAATCTGTTGTTTTTGAGCCAAGTGATCTGCAAATGCTATGTTTTTCTAGCCATTTGTCATTTGATATTAGACAGTAATTACATAAAATGATTTGCGTTTCCTGACCATTGCTTGTTACACCCATGCAGGCCAACAATCAATATTTAATACAATTGATTGCGCAATAACTGCAAATGTAAGAATGTGACATAAAAATGCTTATTATATAATGTAAGTGTACTAGTAAATCACTGGTCATCTCAGAAGCCCCTGTACCCTGTGATTCTGAATTAAAGGGTTAATTGTGTCTAGATACACATGTAGCGCAGGGGCTCGCCAGACCACCCCCACTGGCGAGCGGCGCTACATCTGACTGGGACACGCGAGCGTCCCACGAGCACATGCGTCCCAGTTTCCGTCTGTGGGGGGACAGGAACCCTGCCTGTTTCCACTTCAGGGAGACGGGCAGGGTTAGGGGGGGAGAGGGGAGGTGGGGGAGAATGGCGGGGACCAGCGGTGAGGCGGCGGGGACCCGGGGGAGCCCTGTTGTAAGGGGATGCACATGCGTCTCGTGCGTGCGTGTCCCCTTCTGCCGGCTGGCGGGGGCTGGCGCTTGGCGAATCCAACACCAGCCCCTGCAAAGATGACAGCAGCTAAATCTGTAGACAGTCAAAAAGTCGACATCAAAATGCACAATGTCGACAGTGACAAAAGACTGACATGCACACAGTCGACAGAGACATTTTGTTGGTGTTAATGTTGACACCTGAGCATGTGGACACCCAAATAATGCGCTCACTTAATTCGCCATGCTTCTGGCCAGTAGTCTCGCTCAGCTAACGATGCGCTCGGCACACTATACTGTTCTGAATCGAAGTTCACATGGATGGTAAAACATGAAAAAGTCAAAAAAATTGGAAATATTTGGAACTACTCATACTAACCTTTTGCTTGTGTTGATCTTTTGTCAGTGTCGACCTTGTGCATGTCCAGCTATTGTTGTTGACCTAAACATTGTTGACCTATCAAGCGGACACTCACCCCACACTAACCCCTGTTTCCACTCCAGTCATCATCTATCCTGCCACCATGGCTGTTGCACATCACACACAGTGGCGTAACTACTGTAAGGCAGCCCCAGCAACCGCTTGGGGGAGCAAGCAGCAGTGGGGTCTGTGTGGGCGCCGGCACATGCTCGATGCACTGACATGCTGCTGCCTGCCGCTGCCCACTGACTGAGCGAGGCGAGTCAACCACAGCACGGGTGCGGCCATGGCTGAGATGACAAATACCCCCACTGATTCAATTGACTGTACACAGAGCCAGCTATTGGCTACTGGGGATGGGCGTGGCGGATGGGCGTGCTAGGGTGGCCTGGGATGCGTCGGAGTCAAGGGAAGCAGCAGTGTATGCTGGTCTCTCTTCCTCTCTCCTGCTTCAGCTTCTCCGTTATGCGTGTGACGTCATCACATCACACTGGGGAAACACGCTGGAGAGGAGCCTGGGGGGGGGGGGCACAAACTTTTAGGCAGGGGGGAGCAAAATTTATAGTTACGCCACTGATCACACACCATGGTTCACACAGCAAATGTCATGCACACTAGGTGTGCATGTGCTCATTTTGATCAGCTGAGTGTAATGATCTATTTTTTATTGAGAGCTTAATAGTATCCAAGGCCTGCAGAAGGCTACGCTCAACAGGGTTAAGGTGAAGGGCCTTAGCAAAGGCCAACAGTTTTTATGAGTTACCGCTGAAACCGACTGAGTCTACAAGGATCCAGCTGTTGAAACTGGCCAGATTGAGTAAAGCATGGTTGGGTACTTGTTTCCTAGCATGGCGCCCAGATTTCCTACGTACGGCAGGTAGGCACTGCTTATGTCCCCAGGGCCATCTCATCGCATGGCATCACACCGCCCGCAAAATCGATGCCATGCGATTTTCTGGGGTGCTATGCCATGACATTAGGTATACAATAATATGATTGTATGTCCCAAAAATAGGTTTAACGCACCCCCCCCACTATCCACGGCACCCCGAAGCGTGGCGAACGCAGGAAGCCCCGCGAGGGGCGGCGGAACATGTCCTCCGACTTTTTCATTACCCCACTATCCACGTCGTTGTGGAGTTGATTTTATATAGTATGACGAGCGCAGTGAGCCACCGAGTCCGAAGCGCAGCGAGTGCAGTGAGCCACCGAGCCCAAAGCATGGCGAGCGCATTGAGCCCCGTGAGGGGACACGGATTACTTTACATGTATTCGATGGGATGTGATTTTTTTATGCAGAATAAAACGTAGTGAGCGCCATGCTAGGAAACAAGTACCCATGGTTGGAGCCAGATAAAAGTACTGCTCAACAGAAACTGTTGCAATGAGATCCTACTTTACAAGTATTAGACAGTGGTATACAATAGTGCGTACCCCAGGTTAATCCCTGTTAAATGAAATAGGTTGCGTTGTGCTATGTGTTTTGAATGCAGCGAGTAATGACATACGGTGCTGGTTGAAGGCCAGCAGATCTTGGCTTTAGTGAATTATCCATAATCCCTGATAACCTATTTGCTTCCAGGGCTAAGCAGGTAATAAAGGTACTATGCACCTGCCAGTGGTGAATACAAGGCGAACATTGGGCAGCCACAGTAGCCCACCGACCTTCTTACCTGCTGTGCTCGGATGTGACTTTCCAATACTATAGGAAGTGCTTAATTGGTGTGACAGCAGCAAACAGGCAGCGGCTGTTTCTAATCCAGGAACCAAAATCTACAGGATGCCAATTTTCGGCGACTCTAAAGCCCTCCTCAACCAGTAAGGGGGAAATTGAGATACCCTGGTTTCCCACCAGTGAGAGTGTGTCTTTACAGGATTTTGGGCGGGAACAACAGAATGATAGAAATCTGATAAAATATTAGAAAATGTTGTAGTGGCAAATAATAAAGTAATCCCTGTTTTGACAACAGAAGGTGTAACATACCTTGTATTGAATAATTATTTATTATACCATGTGACATATTTGCAGGATAATACGGTAGACCATATGGAAGTCGAGTTACACACACGCCATTTTAGGATAGAATGGCCGCCATTTTGGTTCGCAGAGTTGCGCAAATAAAGTTTCCATACCCGAGTATGTGTGACAAAGTGGACCAGAAGAGTAGCCATACTATCACACATAAATTCATAATAACACACTTACACTAAATGAAATATAGTTAAAGGTTTAGAACGCCACACATAGCTTAGTTAGCCCTGCACACATCTGTCTGTATCATGTTTAGTATCGTTCCGTTCTGTTCATTGTGCGAAGTATTCCGGTCATTGCGAATATTTCGCAATATACACGGCTCGATAGTTATGGACATAATCCATATTCCAGGGACAGTTTCTGTTGAAAGAATGTAACAAAGGAATCCAGATGAAACCAGTTCTTATCACTGCTGACGCCGAAACCACCAAAGAAAGGACTCTTAAAGTTCACTCCCCTGGACCTAGCCAAACCAGGAGTATCATTTTTCCCCCCAATCACAGCTGACCTGACATACGACCTCTGACCAATGAGAACGGCCTTTGACCTCCCCTTTCTGACCCTATAAGATAGGCGACCCTGAGCAGCAAAAGCTCTCTTCGGCACATCTACCTTTCCCTGACTATCTACCGGACTATAGTTCATCCCTGAACGATAGTGAGCTCTGACCGGACTGCGCTTCGCATATTTGATGAGAACGGTAACGGTTGCATTAACGGTATTTATTCTTATTGTATTGATTGGCTGATTGTGTCTTGTATCTGTTCTCTTTCCCCCTAGCAGAGTCTGTTTAGTATTCATTGTTAGTATATTGTATCACTTGTTATACCTGTTTATTCTTATTTCTGTAACCCCCTTTTGTCCATTAGGGACTTAAATACAACCTTTTTACGGAGTTCTTATCTCCTTATTTCTATACAGTGGTCGTGTCTGTTTATTCGCATAATAGCGATAAGGTATATTACGGACATTGTCCGATAAGGTATATTCGCAGACTAGAGACAAAGTACTGCGAAGGAATCTCTGATTAAGGTATTGGTTCTTGGTGTACATAATACAATAAAAGGTACGCTAAGCTGCGCTACGCTTTGTTCGCACGTAGTTAGGTATAAAGGGTACGTTGGTTGCGGACTTATTACGTAACCTGCGCTTTTCACTTATTGTCTCTCTGGTCATATTTAATCGCCATTAACAATTGGGGGCATCGTCCGTCCGCTCCACATTCCAGAACTCAGTACCAGGCGTGCGACCCGACCTATACCAGCAAAAGGGTGGAAGTATTTATTTGTTTCCATTGCTGGATAGGCCGAGTCCGCGGCGGTGCGGGGTTCGGGAAGTGCTAGCGCTGAACCCGGAGTACAATAAGTGAAAGCCACGTGTTTTAAAACATATATTAAGTGTTTAGTAAACTGTACTTCTGCCTGCCACAAGTAGTTTAACGGGGTATAGTGTTTTGAGTTGCTTGTTCATTACAGTATATGTACCACGTGCGATAAGGTTCGCACACGTGGAGTCTGTGTTTATTATAGTACATAGAGGATCCCCTCTGTGCAAAACTATAACTTTTATTGTTAGTTACTGCAAAACCAGGGACTCCGCCACGTGGCGACAAGCCCTGGGCCTTTTGCAGTAACGTAAAGCGTCTATTGTGTATTACGCAAGGTGTGCGCGCACGTGCCCACATCGGGAAAGTTTCGCATCTTTGTACGTGATTTACGGATTAAGTGCGGGATTTATTTCGCATCTTGATACGTAACTTTCGGACGGAGTTAAGGGATTTATTCCACATTTAGGCGCAATTACTGCGTATAGCGAAACCCGAGCGCAACCTTGCAAATACACTATAGAACACGTGGGTAGCCGATTCATCGGCGGCCTGTGAACAGCGCACGTACACACGTGGCAGTTCATTGGTACTGCACATGCAGCACACATAGGAACTCAAAGGTGAACAGTATTAAACCACTAGCCTTATTTAAACAGTATAGTAATATACTGCGAATGGGGCGGTGATTAATAAAAGAAAATAAGTTTTTCTTTTTGTTCAATTTTTTTTTAAGCAAGCAACTCAAGCATTATTTTAATAGATTCATATAGCGTATTATAAGGGATTTATACCTGCATAAGTATCTAGTGAAAAGCTACCGGCCTGGGAAGATTTTCTGTACAGAAATATTTCAAATATATGCATAAGACCAAGGTGTAACCAGCGCCCAGTGTGAAAAATAACTGAGGCGAACGGGTGTGTGACGGCACGACTCAAGCGCAGTGTAGTCCAGAGTAGGACAGTCCAGTTAGGACCGGGTTCACGTGACGACGTGCCCATAGGAACTGCCCCTTCAGTGGAACTGATCCGCTAGGAGGGTACAAGAAGATACATCGGAACCCAGTGATCCGATTAGCTACTTTAGAAATCCAGTTTTTGGGGGTACAGGAAAACAAGTTTGTTGTACCCTGGAAAAATTGTGCCGCACCTTGCAAGTTGGCTAGAAGTTCGCTGCTAGTTGAAAGACTTGGTGATTGAGTATAATACCTCGTATCCTTCGCACCTGCTTGACTGTGGGATGTTCTAGGAAGCTGTAGAAGTGAGTGTTTGGGGAGCTCTCAGACAAGTAATAACCCACCGGTATCTATTAAGCTGTGAACGTTTATTCCTGTAATTATGGGTAATAACGGGTCACGCTGTGATAACGTGCATGTTAGGGAGGAAGCAAGCCGGCCAAAAGGATCGGCGGCTTTTATTATGTGCAGGAAGCACGGTGAACGCGCAGTTGTTTACCAAAATAAATGGAGAAAAATGACACAAGGCAGCAAGTTAGAATTTCCCAGTGTTGGTAGCTTCGATCCGGAAATCTTATCGGCAGTAAAAGATGAAATATGGAGATATGCGTATAGACACTGCGCTCACCAGTGCGATCTTGTTGCAGCTGCTGGTTTCCAGGGGAGGGGGGCCACCCTCCAATAGGTAATAATGGAAGCAGGGGGTATGGAGACCTGCGCTAATAAAATAACGGATTGTGTGTTCCCCTAAATATACTGGTAACAGTAAGTGTAAGTGCTTGGCTGTACAAATCTGTATACGTCAGGCAAATGAGATGAGAGGGTACTTGTAATACAAAGAAATTTATTGAGAATAAAATATAAGGGGCAGTGAAAGCACAGGGGCTCAGAAGGGGTAGGAGAAGGGGTTCACTGTTAGAGCACTCTGTGGTGGTGCTGAGAAAGTTCCACAATTCCCAGGGGCGTCACAAACTGCACTTGGGTGACAGCAGGAGCAGCTCACCCAATGTTACTGGCTTGTAGATGGTAGCAGATGCTGGGGAGTAAGGGACACAGAGTACGGGGCGCGGGATACACTACACCTGGGTGGCAGCAGAGGCTGGGCACCGTGTGCAGGATGCGCTTTAGAAAGTCTCGATAACAGTGGTGGTGGGAGAGAGGGAAAACAGTCTGATATGCAGGTGGGATGAGTTGGTCACAGGTCGGTGGTGCGGGGGGCTGGCGTCCCGTCCCGTCCGCAGTACACCTCTAACCTGTGGTTGGTGCTGGTTCCGGTCCTCGTTCCCTCCGTGCGTACCCGCAGTCCCGCCGCAGATCAGGTCGGCGCCGTGTCCGCACGTCCTGCCGGGCTCCACGGAATTCGCACAGGACCAGACACCCACCCCAGTCTCCTCCCGTCGGGAGTAGAGCGCACGGCAGACGCCAGGACTTTAGACTTGGGTGCAGGGATACCGCGTCATCCGCGTCATCCACATCCCGGAAGTCTAGTCCTGTGCGAATTCCGTGGAGCCCGGCAGGACGTGCGGACACGGCGCCGACCTGATCTGCGGCGGGACTGCGGGTACGCACGGAGGGAACGAGGACCGGAACCAGCACCAACCACAGGTTAGAGGTGTACTGCGGACGGGACGGGACGCCAGCCCCCCGCACCACCGGCCTGTGACCGACTCATCCCACCTGCATATCAGACTGTTTTCCCTCTCTCCCACCACCACTGTTATCGAGACTTCCTAAAGCGCATCCTGCACACGGTGCCCAGCCTCTGCTGCCACCCAGGTGTAGTGTATCCCGCGCCCCGTACTCTGTGTCCCTTACTCCCCGGCATCTGCTACCATCTACAAGCCAGTAACATTGGGTGAGCTGCTCCTGCTGTCACCCAAGTGCAGTTTGTGACGCCCCTGGGAATTGTGGAACTTTCTCAGCACCACCACAGAGTGCTCTAACAGTGAACCCCTTCTCCTACCCCTTCTGAGCCCCTGTGCTTTCACTGCCCCTTATATTTTATTCTCAATAAATTTCTTTGTATTACAAGTACCCTCTCATCTCATTTGCCTGACGTATACAGATTTGTACAGCCAAGCACTTACACTTACTGTTACCAGTATATTTAGGGGAACACACAATCCGTTATTTTATTAGCGCAGGTCTCCATACCCCCTGCTTCCAAAAGATGAAATATGCCTACTCTCCAGTCGTAAGGAGAGAGTGAAGCATATAGATATTCTTAAATTGTGGCAGAAGGAAGGACAGGAACAATGGGGAATCAGAGGTCTGGCAATACCAGACGCAATCAGCCACAATATAAATGCAACCGCTGCCACAATAGAATCAGCTCCCCCACCCCCATATGTGCCGAAGGGGTTAATGACTCATAAGAAAGGCATAAGTAATAATGTATCCGTTGCTAACCTGTACCCTGTCTTATCCCCTTACAAGGAAACCCGAGAGGAAAACGAGCAGCTGTTGGCACTGGCCGTCTCTCATGCAATTAATATGATTGAGGGAAAAGCTCAACCCGCTGTTGAGGCCCCAGCACAGGAGGAGGAGACGGCTGATGCCAACAGCATAGTATTGGACTCAGGTAATGATGCACCACACAGCACAGACACGGACGACTCCCAAGCAGGTCCCAGTAATGCGAATGTGGTACAAACATATCCTATGCGCACACTGGAGGTTCCCTATGGTAAGGCAGACAGAGAGGGTGTGATACCTACCAGAAAGATGACCATGCTAAACCCATGGACACGGTTAGAGCTGCGGTCCATCATTTCAGATTTCCCTGATCCTAGGAAAGATCTAGCATTGTGCCGGAAATTTGTAAGGGATCTGGGAAACTCTGATGAGCCCACCAACAAGGATTGGAGAATCATGTTGAGGGCCTGTCTCCCCACTCACATAGACATCCCGAAATTCATTCAGGATAGTGGACTGAAAGTGGACAAGGAGATAAATGATGAGATCAACCAGGAAAATATACGCCTAATCAACTTACAATTGGGAGTATATTTTCCTGCGGCAGTGGAATATAGCAAGATTTTCACCATCAAACAAAAGGATGGCGAAACTGCTGCTGATTATTTCACTAAGGCCTTACTGGAGGTATCAAAATACACTGGTGTCTCCGAGCCTAAGGACGACCCCCACCTGAGGGAGATGATTGTCTCTGTGCTGGTGGAAGGGCTTAAGGAAAACCTGAGAGCCAGAGTCCAAACTTCTTTCCCAAATTGGCGTGGAATGACAGTGGATGCCCTACGGGAATCTGCTGTGGACCACGACCGCAACATTAAGAAGCACAGGGAACTGCAAACTGACAAACTGATGATGGTTAGCATCCAAGCCCTTACTAATGCCCCAAACAAAGCTGCATACCAACGAAACACCAGGGACACAGGTAGAAAGCCAATTATTTGTTACAACTGCAATAGGGAAGGTCACTACGCAGCTCATTGTAGGTCAGGAAACCCCAGGAGTTATCAGACACATAAGCGAGAATGGGAATCTCACAAAGGTGAGACACGAAGATACCCAGCCCCTAGACAATGGGAGGAGACAGACAGGTCACGCAACATGCCTCCTCCCCATCTGATGGCTGACACTGTGCTAAGGGCAACGCAGGTCAGACAATAGGAAACAGGTCATACCTGTATCCTACAGCCAGTTAGACTAACACAACACCTTAGAGAGGAACCTCAGGTGAAAGTTGACATAGCTGGAGTAAGACAAACCTTTTTGGTTGATACAGGGGCGGCCAGATCTGTTCTCAACACTCCTCTTCACTTGGGTTTCACTAACAAATCAGTAGCAGCAATTGGGGTAACAGGAAAAATACAACATTACCCACTGACGAAACCAGCGGAGGTTACAATCGGGCCTCTGCATACCAAACACTCTTTCCTGTTGGCTGCAGCGGCCCCGACTAACCTCCTGGGTAGAGATTTACTATGTAAAATGGGATGTGTCATCTATTGCACTCCCGATGGGGTATTCCTAGACACTCCTAAAAATCTTACACAAGAAGTGCAAGATATGCTGGACAGTCCTCAGAGGCTAATGTTGTATTCCACTGTTGTAGAATCAAATCCATCTAGGGTAGCTGAAATTACAGCACAAATACCGAGTTCCCTTTGGACTAAAGATGGACAGGACGCTGGGCTAATGGCAAATGTAGCTCCAGTAGAAATCCGCTTAAAAGAAGGCAGGATAGCCCCAAAAATACCGCAGTACCCTTTAAAACCTGAAGTTGAGCTAGGAGTATTCCCAGTGATCCAACGATTGCTCCAACAGGAAATCCTAGTTAGAACTTCCAGCACGGCCAATAGTCCCATCTTTCCTGTGAAAAAGAGCGGGGGGAGGGGCTACAGACTAGTGCAGGATTTAAGAGGGGTAAACAAAGTAGTTGAGAGCCAATTCCCCGTAGTGCCAAACCCAGCTGTCATCCTAATGCAAATCCCACCTCACTGTACTCATTTCACAGTCATTGATTTGTGTTCAGCGTTCTTCTCCGTCCCTTTGCACCCTGACAGCCAGTATCTGTTCGCCTTTACTTACAGAGGAGTACAGTATACCTGGACACGACTCCCCCAAGGATTCATAGACAGCCCCAGCATCTTCTCCCAGGCCTTGCATGATTGTTTACAATCCTTTCAACCCATGAGTGGTTCGATACTGATACAATATGTTGATGACTTATTGTTGTGTTCTGAGTCACTGGAGTCATCAGTGGATGACACTAGACAGCTACTGATGCATCTCTCAGAGACAGGACATAAAGTATCAAAGGATAAGCTGCAATTATGCCAGACCAGGGTTAAGTATCTGGGTCACTGCCTTACCCAAGGGCTGAGACACCTCACCGACGACAGAATCCAAGCGATTCAGAACATGGTACTGCCACAGACCCAGCATCAGATCCGTACGTTCCTAGGCATGTGTGGATACTGTCGCAATTGGATCCCAGGATTCTCTATTCTGGCATTACCACTACAAGAGATGGTTTCCTCAACTAAGCCAGATCGGGTCTCCCATACTGAGGAATCTGAGCTGGCTTTCGAGGAACTAAAGGTGAGCCTAACAAAGGCCCCAGCACTGGGAATGCCAGATTATGGGAAACCCTTTGAACTGTACGGAACTGAATCAGGTGGGTGTGCGGCAGGAGTACTTGTACAAAAACATGGTGATGCCAACCGACCAATAGCGTACTACAGTGGCCAGCTGGACACAGTAGCACGCTCACTCCCAACTTGCTTACGAAGTGTGGCTGCAATAGCACAACTAGTAAGTAAGAGTGAGGACGTAGTGTTGGGACACGATTTAACTGTTCATGCTCCCCATGCTGTCTCTGCCCTCCTAAATTCTGCCCAAACACGTCATGTGTCCTCAGCACGGTTCACTAAGTGGGAACTGGCGCTGATGGCCCCAGTAAATATTACCATCAAAAGATGCAACACACTAAACCCAGCCACATTCCTTCCTCATGTGCCCTCTAAGGCACAAAGGGTGGAGGGTGATGGGAATGTTGCTGAATATGGTAAAGCAGAGTTTAGTGAGAGTGAGGACAAACATGATTGCATGACCTATCTGAATCAGACCTTCACAGCACGTCCTGACATAAGCGACAGCCCATTAAGTGAGGTAGACATAACCTTATTCACAGATGGTAGCTGTCATAGACAGACGGACACGGGAGAGCTGTGCACAGGCTACGCGGTAGTAGATGGAGAAGGTATTGTGGAAGCTGAACCCTTGGGACCACCTCACTCAGCACAAGTAGCGGAACTGGTGGCACTGACCAGAGCATGTGAACTGGCCCAGGGAAAAGCAGTTAATATATATACCGACTCCAGATATGCTTTCGGAGTAGTGCATGATTTTGGAGCCCTATGGCGCCTCCGAAATTTCATGACGGCGGCTGGCACACCAGTGGCGCATGCGACATACATTAGGAGACTTCTGGGAGCTATTCAGCTTCCAGACAGAGTGGCTGTTATCAAGTGCAAAGCTCATACATCAGAGAAGGACCCGGTGTCACTTGGTAACAGCCGCGCTGATGAGGCAGCGAAAAGGGCCGCATGCCCTGTAAATATTTTCACCCATCCTACCAACCTTTGTACACTGAACATGGTATCCACATCCAAACTGATAGACATGCAGAATTTGTGTTCCCCACAGGAAAGAGCAGTATGGAAGTCGAAGGGATGTGGCCAAGAGTCTACCGGACTTTGGAGAGATGGACACGGGAAACCAGTGGCCCCCAGGGCATACCTTCCTAGTCTAGCCGAGGCAGCCCATGGGCTGACACATCTTGGGAAGGAAGGTATGTGCAAGCTGGTAAAGGCCTACTGGTGTGCACCAGGGTTCGCTTCTCAAGCAGGTAGAGTGGCAATGTCATGCCTCACCTGTTTGAGGAAGAACGTTGGAAAAGCCATCCCAACAGAGCCATCCCACATCCCTCCTACAGAAGGCCCTTTCCAGGTAATACAAATCGACTTCATACAGTTACCACCCTGTAGAAATTTGAAATATGTATTAGTTTGTGTTGACATGTTTTCCAGCTGGGTGGAGGCTTTCCCCGCTGCCTCCAACACTGCTACCTTTACAGCAAAGAAAATATGTCAGGAGTTTGTCTGTAGGTATGGTATCCCAAAGGTCATTGAGAGTGACAGAGGCACTCATTTCACAGGAGAGGTCTTCCAAATCATGTGTAAACTCCTGGGGATTAATAGTAAACTTCATACTCCATATCGTCCCCAGGCGAGCGCCAAAGTTGAGAGAATGAATGGTACTATTAAAAACAAATTGGGTAAAGTTATGGCTAAAACAGGGTTGTTATAGCCAGAGGCATTGCCTATTGTGCTGTATAGCATTAGGACCACTCCCAGGACTCCGCTCAACTTGTCCCCCTTCGAGATATTGTTTGGTCGGCAGCCACACATCATGATAGACCCACAGGATGATCTCAAATGTAACAATGAGCTAACTGTACAGTATATCCTAAAGCTAAACAAACAGCTAAGGGAGCAACAAAAGCAGCTGAATTTACTGAACCCTGATATGCCTACCGAGAATTGTCATAATCTTAAACCAGGAGACTTTGTTATGATCCGAAATTTTTTACGCTCAGGTTGTTTGATAGACCGTTGGGAAGGACCGTACCAAGTTTTGTTGACCAGCACTACATCAATTAAAGTCGCAGAGAGAGAGACTTGGATACATTCGTCCCACTGCAAGAAAGCCAGTAACCCAGAATCCCAGTGTGCAGAGAGCGAAAGAGAAGAAGTGTCGCTAGAAGCATTGTTTCGGGAACACTGAGAAGCAGCCAAGGTCGAGCAACCTGAGCGAACAAAGGTCCAAGAGCAGAGCAAAATAAAAGTCTCCTGGGTAGAGATGATGGAAGGACTCCAAGCAACAGGTTCACAGTTATGCATATATTTCTTTGTTTTCTTTCTGTGTTCTTTTCTTCATCCCAAGATACTCGGTGGCTGCCACATTCTAGAGCGATCGGAGCGGAGTTCTGACAGTGTAATAATGGACCCAGATATGGGTGAGGTAGAATCCCTAAACCAGCTTGACACTTTGCCCATGACAGGAGAAGGTAAAAGGTATGAGGAAAACGTAGTTCAAGGGCTATGTGATGAGTTATTGTCTGGTGAGTACTGTGTCTGTAGATATTGTCAACCTAAAATGGAAGAAGAATGCATCCAGCGATGTCAGTCGACAAGTAAGGCAACTACAGGCCGACATCCTTTGAGTGATTACCACTCACTAGTGGGTAAGGTCTTAAACCAAACAGAATGCTGGGTGTGTTCACAAGTGTTACATAAAAGGAGTAGTGTAGGCCTAGTCCCATACCCGCTTAATATTTCAGAGATAAGCGTATTAAATAAGGGGAGGCCATTGGATAAGAGATACCTGTATACCAGGTCCCCTAGTCTTAGATTACACCCATACCAAGTGGATAAATCCCTGGTATGTATGAACTTCTCGAGTTCCAGAGCGATTGGTACTTGGGAAGTGACATGGCATAACCAGACAATAACTTACTCCCAGCGTCCGGATGGAGAGCCTATTGACAAGGAATTGTTGTTAAAGATCCGAACCAGTGGGAGACATTATAAATATGTTTACACGGTGAAGAAAAGTAAAATGATGGCCGGCAGAGTATCAGCCGGCTACTGTAATGTAACCCTACAGCCAGAAACTTGTGAGGAACAAGTCAGGGAGCAGGGGACGGGAATGTTCTTATGGATAATGTGTGACAAGATCATGAAATACTCTGTCCCTTATTTTCTCCCTGACGATGTTTATTATATTTGTGGTAGGAGGGCGTACAAATGGCTCTCCATGAACTACGTTGGTATTTGTTATCTAGGCAGAGTGTTACCTGAAGTAATGACCCTCACACATGATGAGATGGTGAGCATACACAGAGGTATACCTCCTCCTTACACTCATACACATTATGACCAAATCCATAAAAGGGATTTAACAATCAAGAAAGAACCCCTAGCTTCTGAAATGATACACGAGTCGTTCGGTATCCAACTCCTCATTGCTTTAGATATCACCCATACCGCCAGAGGAGTCATACATTTTAAATATATACAAGCATTAGCCAGCTTGGTAGATAACATCACTGAGATTTATGATGACACCTTTAGATACACTGGGAAGGAGTTGCAAGCATATAAAAGAGAGCTAGTCCAACATCGGATGGTGCTGAACTATCTGACAGCTATGACAGGAGGATATTGTGTCACCCTCTCTACACAGTTTGGGGTGAAATGTTGTACATATATCACCAACAATACTGAAGACCCAGAAGAAATCATCGATCATCGGATGGATGAGATTCTTCAGCTTAAATGGGAATTTAGAAGGGAACATAATATCAGCCTGGCAGAAATAGGTAACAAAGTTAGTGAATGGACCTCCTGGTTGAATCCAATGCACTGGTTCTCTGGTTTAGGAGAATGGGCGCAAGGGATCATAGCTAGCATAGGAAAACTCCTTCTCTGTATCGGTGGTGCCATCATAGTCTTTGTGCTATTGTTCAAATGTTTAAAGGTGGTGACCCGGGGAAAAGCAAAACGTACCGAAATCATGAGTGTAAGAACGAGAGATACAGAGGAAGACCAGGGTTTGGTATATGACCCTAGAATTGAAACCACCTCCCTTTAAAGAAACCATATTTGTGAACGTGTATATGTTGTAACCACCCCTGTTTTTATTTTTGTCCCAAAATTGTACATTATCCTTCGTGACCCTGAGTAGATTGTTCGATAAATGCGGCCCATCGTTTATCCGTGATCCCGGATCGGCCAAGAGCAGATGGTTTACTCCCCTTATATGTCTAATTCATGGATCCCAATTTCTTTGTTAGGATTATGAATTTCTGTATTATCGTGTGAAATGTTTTGTATTGTAACAGTTTTATATTTACTGTTAAAGGGTGGACTATGGAAGTCGAGTTACACACACGCCATTTTAGGATAGTATGGCCGCCATTTTGGTTCGCAGAGTTGCGCAAATAAAGTTTCCATACCCGAGTATGTGTGACAAAGTGGACCAGAAGAGTAGCCATACTATCACACATAAATTCATAATAACACACTTACACTAAATGAAATATAGTTAAAGGTTTAGAACGCCACACATAGCTTAGTTAGCCCTGCACACATCTGTCTGTATCATGTTTAGTATCGTTCCGTTCTGTTCATTGTGCGAAGTATTCCGGTCATTGCGAATATTTCGCAATATACACGGCTCGATAGTTATGGACATAATCCATATTCCAGGGACAGTTTCTGTTGAAAGAATGTAACAAAGGAATCCAGATGAAACCCGTTCTTATCACTGCTGACGCCGAAACCACCAAAGAAAGGACTCTTAAAGTTCACTCCCCTGGACCTAGCCAAACCAGGAGTATCATCTTTCCCCCCAATCACAGCTGACCTGACATACGACCTCTGACCAATGAGAATGGCCTTTGACCTCCCCTTTCTGACCCTATAAGATAGGCGACCCTGAGCAGCAAAAGCTCTCTTCGGCACATCTACCTTTCCCTGACTATCTACCGGACTATAGTTCATCCCTGAACGATAGTGAGCTCTGACCGGACTGCGCTTCGCATATTTGATGAGAACGGTAACGGTTGCATTAACGGTATTTATTCTTATTGTATTGATTGGCTGATTGTGTCTTGTATCTGTTCTCTTTCCCCCTAGCAGAGTCTGTTTAGTATTCATTGTTAGTATATTGTATCACTTGTTATACCTGTTTATTCTTATTTCTGTAACCCCCTTTTGTCCATTAGGGACTTAAATACAACCTTTTTACGGAGTTCTTATCTCCTTATTTCTATACAGTGGTCGTGTCTGTTTATTCGCATAATAGCGATAAGGTATATTACGGACATTGTCCGATAAGGTATATTCGCAGACTAGAGACAAAGTACTGCGAAGGTATCTCTGATTAAGGTATTGGTTCTTGGTGTACATAATACAATAAAAGGTACGCTAAGCTGCGCTACGCTTTGTTCGCACGTAGTTAGGTATAAAGGGTACGTTGGTTGCGGACTTATTACGTAACCTGCGCTTTTCACTTATTGTCTCTCTGGTCATATTTAATCGCCATTAACAACCAGTTAATAGTTTCCCATAAACATGAGCAACTGGTACTGTGGAGTGACTATTAAGGGGAGGAAAAGACTCTCTAGCATATCCAATTAAGTCTATTGGGCAGGCTTTCAAGTAGCAGTAAATAAATATTGTCGGGAATGTCCAGTGTACCAGAAGACTAAACTCTGGTCAAGGAAGACCTTCGCTCTACCTATCATTTATGTGCATTTGGAGTGAATTGGTATGGATCCAATAAGGCCGGTGGTAAAATCTGCTCGTAGCACCAATATATAGTTATAGTCTCAACACAGTCAGAAACATTGTTATGATACTACTTAAGTCAACCCTTATTTTATTCTGGGAGATAAGGTACTGGTTTTTGTGCCACATACAGTAAATTGTATGATCAGTGGTGAGGTCCTTATGAGCAGTGGTCGAAGTGGGACGGTATACAGCGGTATGTCATACCGCCACTTCTTCGACCACTGACCCGGAAGTGATTTTTATTTCTAAAAAAAGTGTGCAGCAGGAGGCAGTGGAAGTGGCCAGCCTGATGCACTTACAAAACGCTGCTACCCTACCCGATCCCCGCCAGGAGCTGGAGCCCACGTGTGTGCCGTGCCTGCCGTGCGCTGAGTTTCTTATTGCTCGCAGGAGCAGAATTCCAGGGAGTGGAAGGAAGCTACCGCCTCACCTTATTAACCGCTGGGGAGGCGAGGAGGGGACCTGCTAACCCTAATACCCCCTCTCTGAAAAGCCGCTACACATGGGATCGCGAGAGGTCCCGTTCTATCAGCCGGCTGCTCCTCCAGTGGCAGCCGACACAGTAGCCCGGCGCACAGGCTGCAATGGACACAGTCCCAGCTGCAGCTGCTTGCGCGGCACTTTACCTCCTCTGCCCACCCCACTGGACATCTGCTGCCTGCTGTCTGGCTGAAGTTTGTACATGAAGGTAAAGGGCAGAATTTTTCGGCATTAGGGCATTACTATGTGTGGCATAAAACAGCCTGTTCATTTTAGCAAAGTGCCGTGGGGGCCTAGAAATGTTTTTGGCTTGGGGGAGCAAAATGACTAGTTACGCCACTGCCCCATCAAGTGATCCTTTGGGGATGGCAGTAATGGGTATCATGGTGTGTGAGATGTGTAATGGGAATCTTGGTGTGGGGCATATGTATAATAGGCATCATGGTGTATTGCATATGTGTAATGGGCATCACGGTGTGCGGCATATGTGTAATGGCATCACGGTGTGCGGCATATGTGTAATGGGCATCATGGTTTGTGGCATATGTATAATGGGCATCACGGTTTGTGGCATATGTATAATGAGCATCACGGTGTGCGGCATATGTATATTGAGCATCACGGTGTGCGGCATATGTATATTGGGCATCACGGTGTGGGGTATATGTATATTGGGCATCACGGTGTGGGGTATATGTATAATGGGCATCACGTGTGCGGAATATGTGTAATGGGCATCACGGTGTGCGGCATATGTGTAATGGAGCATCACGGTGTGCGTCATGTGTGTAATGGGTATCACGGTGTGGGGCATATGTATAATGGGCATCACTGTGTGGGGTATATGTATAATGGGCATCACGTGTGCGGCATATGTGTAATGGGCATCACGGTGTGCTGCATATGTATAATGGGCATCACAGTGTGGGGCATATATATAATGGGCATCACAGTGTGCGGCATATGTATAATGAGCATCAGGTGTGCGGCATATGTATATTGGGCATCACAGTGTGCGGCATATGTATAATGAGCATCAGGTGTGCGGCATATGTATATTGGGCATCACAGTGTGCGGCATATGTATATTGGGCATCACGGTGTGGGGCATATGTATAATGGGCATCACGGTGTATGGCATATGTGTAATGGGCATCATGGTGTGTGACCTATGTATAATGGGCTCATTATACATATGCCACACACCGTAATGCCCATTATACATTTGCCACACACCGTGATGCTCATTATACCTATGCTAAAAACGCCAGTACCGATTGTAACAGTTTCTGAGGGATTTGGGGAGTTGTAGTTCAGGACAACACCGACTGCTCCCAAGTGAGCATAGGGGGGGAGCATCTGGTCTGGACTACATCTCCCAGGGTACACGGCGGGGGGAAGCTGTGGGCAGACTACTAGTTCCAGCAGGATGTGCGCAGCCAATCTGCAGTGACTGGCACAAGCTGCCAACGGGATCAAGAATAGGCGGCATGACGTCATCAGCAGGGGGCCTGAAGTGCCGCAGCATGGAGGACCCAGCAGCGGGGACTAACAGCGGCCGAAGTTTCCTTTCCAGCCAGACCCCGCACAGCCGATGGGACTGTCAGAAGTATAGGGACATTCCTGACCAGTGCCTACGCTTCTAGAACATCAGGAACCCTCAGGTAGGGACAAACTTTTAAACGAAATGGATAGTTAAGGGTCATGATCACACCTCTTTTACCCATTACCACGCCCCTATTTATGGCCACACCCCCTGTACCGATTTTGGTGTCCGAGATGTTGGAGAGTATGCACTTCTCCTGGAAGAGGCTTCCATACTTTTACTGCCCTGACTGTAAAAAAGCCTTTCTTTCGGAGGGTACGACATCTCCTCCAGCCTGAGTGCATCCCCACGTCTCCTAGTCTCCAACCTCAAAGTAAATAGGGTGTCTGAAAAATTTTTATATTGTCCCTTGATACATTTGTACATGTCTCGTTGTAAACCTCTCTCCCAGTGTAAACCTTCCTAGTTTAATGACTCCAACCCTTTTATTAGCTTGGTTCCCTTCTCTGGACTATTTCCAATTCTATAATGTCCTATTTGTAGTGAGGAGCCCAAAATTGTACTCAAAATTCTAGATGAGGTCTAAGCAGTGCCTTGTAAAGTGGCATATTTTTTTGTTGTCCCTACCTTCCATGTCCCTTTTTATACAGGCTTCTGCCTGTCATTAAGGCCCTTATTCTGGTTGGTGCGGTCAGAGCCGCACACGGGGCTCCGACCGCACAAACCAAGGGCCGCCCACCCGACGGATCGCCACGGCCGTCCGTACACGGACGGCTGGCGATCCGCACAAAAATGGTGGAGGCTACGCCTCCACCATGGTGGGAGCTGCCCCCTGCCTTCGATGGTCGACGACCATCGAAGGCAGGCCCGCACGCCACGGCAGCTCCCGCAAGCTCAGACCACACGGACAATCGTCCGTGTGGGAGCTTGAAAGGGGGCTGAAAGCTGACATCCGGCGACGTCAGCTTTCCGCCCCCATGTCATGGTAATGAGGGCGTCATGCCCTCATTACCATGCATACGCCCCGCGTTTGCATGGGAACGCCCATGAAACGCGGGGCGTACACATAGGGTAATGAGGGGCTGAAGCCCCTCACGCCCCTATACGCCCCCTTTGCGGCGGACGAAATCCGTCTGCGGCGAAGGGGGCTGCACATGCGCAGAATGACCTCTGCGCATGTGCAGAACAAAAACATCGGCGGTACGGCCGCACGCGGGCCGTACCGAGCCGAGTAGAATAAGGGCCTAAGCCCCATTTGGCTCCTTTGGTGTACACTAGGACACCTCAGTCTCCACTTTCCCAACCCCCCCCTCAATACATGGTGGTTCTACCCCTCGCTGAATGTGTCGTCGTTCTACAGTTCGCTGAATGTGTTGTCGTCGTCCCCACCTTTCCCATAAATCCTGTATTTGCCCCAGCACCTGCAGGATTTGAGTGTGACTTAATCCCCGTACTCACTAGATAGCGATACAGGTGGGCAAACACACTAGACTTTAAAACAAAAAACAAAAAAGATATTGCTCAGAAGGGCCCTTTTATAACATTGTCTAGTGTGTACAGGGTTTAAACCAGTGGTCGAAGTGGGGCGGTATACAACGGTATACCATACCGCCACTTTTCCACTGTCAGTCATTTTTTTTTTTTTTTTATAAGTAATAGGAGTGTGCAGACTAGCGTCTGCACACTGCTATTACTATATGCATAGCACAGCAGGCCCAGCCCTGACCGGGTTAATGGGGCCGGAGGCAGGGGCGAGCATCAATTGACAGCCCAGAGCTGCCAACGATTGGGGGAGGCAAAAGAAGGAGGAAGCTTAGGACTCACGTGAGGGGAAGAGGGCAGCGTGCGGCAGAAAGGTGAGGAGAAAAGCATGGGTCCAGCCACCTTTATTGGAACCCCGCAGCCAGCCGGAGAAGAGAGAGCGGTGAGTGACGGCACGGGAGCGAAGAGGAAGAAGGCCGCGCGTCACCGTGACCCCCGCCGACCTCCAGCCGGGTGAGTCAGACGGGAGGCGCAGTGCAGCATCGCCCGACCTGCCGTGTGCACAGGAGGCTGTGACCCCCGCTGACCTCTACACACAGCGGGCGTCGGGAACGGGGAGGCGCAGTGCAGCAGCGCCTGTCAAGCAGAGAGAGAGAGAGAGCGCCTGCACACATGGCTGGCTCTCTCTGTAGTGCTGGACTCGGCAGTGCTGGGCTCTGTAGTGCTCCACTCTGTAGCGCTGGATTCTGTAGGGCTGGGCTCTGTAGTGCCCCACTCTGTAACGCTGGGCTCTGTGAGGGGCTGTAGGACTCTGTAGGGCTGGGCTCTGTAGTGCCCCACTCTGGAACACTTGGCTTTGTGAGGGGCTGTAGGACTCTGTAGGGCTGGGCTCTGTAGTGCCCCACTCTGTAATACTGGGCTCTGTGAGGGGCTGTACTCACAGAGCCCAGTGTTACAGAGTGGAGCACTGCCGAGTCCAGCGCTACAGAGTGGAGCACTGCCGAGTCCAGCACTACAGAGTGGAGCACTGCCGAGTCCAGCACTACAGAGCCCAGCAGCCGTGGGACCCAGTACTTGCCGGCCATCCTGTGTAGCTGGGTCCCACACTAGCGTTCCCTGGAGGGTACACAGCACCGGCGTAGATCTGTGAACCCCAGCCAACCCCTGTCTCCCTATCCCTGCAGCAAAGAGACAACCATTTATTTATTTATTAAATATACTTATTTATATGCCAGCAGCCCACCAAGCCACCATGTGAGATGAGCTGCATCGGGTGCTGGGCCGGGGTCAGGGTGCCTGGGGACATGACCACGCCCACTTTACCCATGACCACGCCCCTTTTAAAAGTAGCCACGCCCCCTTGCCCCGAGCGCGCGCGCCTTCGGCGCGCGAATAATTACATCCTTATTTTTTGCATACCCCCACTTCTAAATTTCCACTTCGAGCACTGCTTATGAGATAATAGATTCAGTAGCATAGGCAAACGCAGAAGGGTTCTGGTTGCACATAAACCCTACTCCTCTTGGCAAGTGCCTTAATTTATAACAACAATAGCACTGGTATACTGTATAATATGATCAACAGTGCTGCCACCACATCAGTGTAAGGGACAAAGCAGAGCTGCTGCACATTCTCTGTGGGAGCAGCTCCTTCTACCAAGTTTGCTGTGTGTGTGTGGATCTGAGACCTGAAGCATCGCAACAGACCAGAGGAAGAGACAGGAGCCTTACCATGAAGTGGGAGATTGTAAGATTAGTGCAGTACTTGTTATATTATGTTTGTGTATTTATTTATTTATATGTTTAACTTTTTCCTGACCACTTATCTTATTTAAATGTTTGAAACAGCCTATACTATAGACTATCTATACAGATGGAGCCGGCCTTAGTGTTGCTGGCGATCTGCCAGCAACACGGCGCTCCATCTGACTGAGACGCGCGGGCGTCGTCCACGCACGTGCGTCTCAGTATCCGGGCGGCGGGGCAGCGAGGCGGACGCAATACTGTCCGCCTCCCGCTCGAGGGGGCTGGGGGGGACCCAAGGGCACTGCGGGGGGGGTGCGGTCGCCCGGTGTGGGCACCGGGCGACCGAGGGCAGCACCGCCGGAAGGGGACGCGCGCGCACCTCGTGCGCGCGCGTCCCCTTCCGGCATACAGATGGCGCGGGGCAGGGGATGGCGGCTGGCATCGCCATCGCCATCCCCTGCAAAGATGAATCCCGCTACATCTGTACTGTTAAATATTAAAACTGTATTCCATACTGTATCCAGTGTATAAAAAGTCTAATTTTCAGGGCTGTTACCACTCCCCCAGACTCACATATTTACTCCAATGTGCTGCAGAGTGGGAGACTTTGGATTACATTTGGAAACCCCCTCTAAAAATCTTGCGTTTGCAACTAAGTAGGACTTGTTAACTATAAGGTTCGGTGGAAGAAAAAACAAATCTACCATATTAATCTTTTAAAATCTTGGGAAAAAGTATCAGTCAGCCCTCTTCAGTCACCGTGAAGACACAAGATTGCCAGGCACCCATTGAAATCTCATTAAATCTGAACCAGAACCAGATACGTACCAAAACATTTGTCCGGATCTCCGGAGGAGATCTGACCCGAATCGAGTCCTGGTTTAGATCTTCCTGTGGTTTGGAATTCGGGTTTTAAATCTGAATTTCCCGATTTTGGATTACAAATAAGATTTTTTGCTGTTTTCTTTGCTTTTATCAATGATTATCAGTTTTATTAGCAATTTTTAACCCCAAAAAAATCTGAATGAAAACACTTGAGGCTGGCTTTGCCAAAACCAAAGCACAACAATGAATTAGAAGCAAAACCAAAACACAAGGGGCCGTGCAAATTTCGAACATGTAACGGGGGGCTTATGTACAGTTCAGCACAAGTCCGTTTTGTGAATGTTTTTGCACTGTGGATATTCTGGAGCTCAGCTTGTGCAGACAGTTCGCATACATCATAGTTGCATTTTCACTTATGTCTGAATTGTCTATCAGGACATTCACAACTAGGCTACATTTAGAAAGGGTGTGTCAACAGAGTTGCGAAGTTGCGAGTTACAGAGAGGACTGGTACAAGTGCACCCTATTAATGATGATGGCTCGATATGTAATATGGAAAGTAGAGATGTGCGGCGGCCACTTTTTCGGGTTTTGGTTTTGGATCTGGATCTCCCTTCGTGTTTTGGATCTGGATTGGTTTTGGCAAAACCACCCTTGTGGGTTTTGGTTTTGGATCTGGAATTTTATAAAAAATGCTAAAAATGGCTAAAATAACAGAATTTGGGCCTGTTTTTGCCCCTAAAGTATTATTGACCTCAATAACATTAGTTTCCACTCATTTCTAGTCAATTTTGATCACTTCACAGCTTACAAAATTGTTTTCATTTACTGTAGTTGGGCCAAAAGGGTATACCGAAGTAGCTGGATGACTAAGCTAAGCGACAGCAGTCGGCATCACATACATGTGGACCTTACACTTCCAACCTGGCAGAGCGGCACTGCAGGGGCAGACAGGGTGGCAGTTTAATAAACTATCCCAAAAAAAGAGAAATGCTCCAAACAGCAAATACAAAGAGGTATCGGCCTTGTCATGACTGGTGGTAGCAGCTTCAGCACTCCCACTACTTCCTCCTCCATCATCCTTCAAAAATGTGTTTTTATTTTATTTATTACTTTTATTTATTTTTCTTACTTTACACTGGACACAGCCCCTTGGACACTGGACACAGCCCCTTGGACACTGGACACTGCCCCTGGACACTGCCCACAGCCTGTCACCCTGGACACAGCCCCTGGACAATGGACACAGCCTCTGGACACAGCTCCTGTACACTGGACACAGCCGTCACACTGGACACAGCCCCTGGACAATGGACACAGCCGTCACACTGGACACAGCCTCTGGACACCGCCCCTGGACACAGCTCCTGTACACTGGACAATGGGTATATGTCACGCTGGACACTGGATATATGCCATCACACAATGGTTAGATGTCACACTGGCCACTGGATATATGTCATCACACTGGACACAGGATATATGTCGTCACACTGGACACTGGATATATGTCGTCACAGTGGACACAGGATATATGTCGTCACACTGGACACAGGATATATGTCGTCACAGTGGACACTGGATATATGTCGTCACAGTGGACACAGGATATATGTCGTCACACTGGACACAGGATATATGTCGTCACACTGGACACAGGATATATGTCGTCACACTGGACACAAGATATATGTCGTCACACTGGACACTGGATATATGTTGTCACACTGGACACAGGATATATGTCGTCACACTGGATATATGTCATCACACTGGACACAGGATATATGTCGTCACACTGAACACTGGATATATGTCGTCATACTGGACAATGGATATATGTCACGCTGGACACAGGATATATGCCGGCACACATTACATGTCACACTGGACACAGGATATATGTTGTGACTTGTGGCACTGGACACAGGATATATTGTCGTCACACTGGCCACTGGATATATGTCGTCACACTGGACACAGGATATATGTCGTCACACTGGACACTGGATATATGTCGTCACACTGGACAATGGATATATGTCACGCTGGACACAGGATATATGCCAGCACACATTACATGTCACACTGGACACATTATATATGTTGTGACTTGTGACACTGGACACAGGATATATTGTCGTCACACTGGCCACTGGATAAATGTCGTCACACTGGACACAGGATATATGTCGTCACACTGGACACAGGATATATGTCGTCACACTGGACACAGGATATATGTCGTCACACTGGACACTGGATATATGTCGTCACACTGGACAATGGATATATGTCACGCTGGACACAGGATATATGTTGTGACTTGTGACACTGGACACAGGATATATTGTCGTCACACTGGACACTGGATAGATGTCGTCACACTGGACACAGGATATATGTTGTCACACTGGACACAGGATATGTTGTCAGTCGTCACACAGGACAGGACACAGGATATATGTTGTGAGTGACTCGTGACACTGGACAATGGATAAGATATAGGCCGTCACACTGGACACAGCCCCTTGTATTACTGCAGCCCCTGTACACAGTGTACTACTCAGCAGCACTGCAGCCCCTGCGTGTGAGCACTGCAGCACTGAGTTAGTTAGTTAAATCACAAAAAACACAGGGTTCAGGGCTAAATAAATCACAACACAGGGCTTAGGGCTAAATAAATCACAACAGGGCACAGGCCACAGGACAGCCCCTGGACAGTGGACACTGCAGCCCCTGCGTGTGAGCACTGCAGCACCTAGTTAGTTAAATCACACTACAGGGCTCAGGTCTATAAACAGTCACTAACTCTCAAGTCTACAACACAGGGCAGTGAGGGCACAGGGCAGGTCACGGAGCACAGCACAGCACAGGGCAGTGAGGGCACAGGGCAGGTCACGGAGCACAGCACAGGGCAGTGAGGGCACAGGGCAGGTCATGGAGCACAGCACAGGGCAGTGAGGGCACAGGGCAGGTCACGGAGCACAGCACAGGGCAGTGAGGGCACAGGGCAGGTCACGGAGCACAGCACGGAGCACATGGCACGGAGCACAGCACAGGGCAGTGAGGGCACAGGGCAGGTCACGGAGCACAGCACAGCATGGAGCACATGGCACAGAGCACAGCACGGAGCACACGGAGCTTCCCAACCACCCTCTTCCCTCTCCAAGATTGGAGTGAAGATGGCGGGGCGCGCGTGCGTCTTTTATAAGATCCCGCTCCTGTGAGAATCCGACAGCGCGATGATGACGTTCGGCCTCGTTATTGGTTCGGATCTGTCGGATCTCGGGGATCCGGACCCGCTCATCTCTAATGGAAAGGGGTGGTCATGTAGATGCATACAAGTTTGCATACAGGCAAACATCCGCATTAGAATCCATGCACACAATGCACAATCCATACAACTCTGAATAGGCTCCACAGTGCGCACAATGCTGTTTCTTTTTGGGTCAAGAGTTAGGATTCATTTAAAAATAGGAAATTAAATATTCACTCTATCATCACTACTATGGAAGAAAGGTCACATTTCACATTTTATTCAAATACAATTATTATGTACACTATGGAGCATGTGCAGGGTTTAATGTATTACAGAATGGAAGATCCCCTGACAATGAGTAGAACCCCATGTCAATAAGCAGGTACTCTGGGAAAGGGGGGGGGGGGGCACCAAAATTAATTTTGTAGTTGCACAACTAATGCCAGATATAAGCAACAAATACTTATGCTAGTGTTTTTAATAAATTGTTTTGAAACCTACCCGACACCGAATATTGGCGGTACTTACAATTTCACCCTTATGTCCAATCCCTTGGTCACTCTGGCACACTCCATATGTCTCTTACGCTCTTTGAACTCCCTGTAATAGTAAGTCTCCCCCCTCCCACTCTATCTCTTTAATATGCAACCTTCTTTTGGAAGATACCAGCCTTAAACTCCCTCACTTTACTACAGTTTGGGATCGAGAGTTGGGAAGGGAGATTGGAAGTGCCAACTGGGTTAAAATTTTCCATTCAGCACATGCCTGTTCTCCTAGTGTCGGGGTCCGGGAGACCCAATATGTATTATTGTCTCGCTGGTACAGGTGCCCAGATGCCCTCTCTAAAATGGGCATCAGAGTTCCCAATATCTGTTGGTGATGCTCTGGGGCTCCTGGCAATCCATTCCAGATATGGTGGCAATGCCCCTCCACACTCCCATTTTGGTCTGAGGTTTTTAAACTCCCCATGATTATTATGGGGGACCTGGTCCCTACCGACCCCTTGTTTTGGCTGTTCCACCTTTTCCCTGCACCTCTCTCGAGCTAAAAAAAATCGTTGCTCTTCCATATCAATAATGCTGCTAAATCAAATTTCCCGGTAAGGTGGCGCTCCTCCTCTCCTTCAACAGTTCAGGAATGGTTTAAAAAAATTAACTTTTCTATAGAAATGGACTACATTTTTTTTAATCTGCGGACGATAGATACAGTACGCGCTATTTAGGGACACATGGTTCCGCTGGATGGCCTTCAAGGGCTGATTTAAATGTTAAATGCCCCCCCAGACCCAATTTTTAATTGTATACCCACCCTGATGGGTAATTTCTATGTCAAATGCCCCCCCCCCCCATTGTTAACGCCACGATCAAGCGTGGCGAGCGCAGCGAGCGCAGCGAGCCCGCGAGGGGCGGCGGTACACGTCCTCCGACCTTTTCATACCCCCACTATCCACGTCGGCATGGAATCAATTTTCTATAGTGTGGCGAGCGCAGCGTGCCACCGAGCCCGAAGCGTAGCAAGCCCCGCGCGGGGACGTGCATTACTTTATTCGGGCTCGGTGGCTCACTGCACTCGCCAAACTATATAGTGGGGGTATGAAAAGGTCGGAGGACGCGTACCGCGGCTGCTCGTCACGCTTCGGGTTTACGTTGCTCGTCGTGTTGCGTTAACAATGGGGGGGCATTTGACACAATAATTAACCATCAAAGTGGGTATACAATTAAAAATCGGGTCTGGGGGGCCATTTAACATTGGGTCCAATGTAAAAATCGGTTCGGTCGCGTCGCATCGCATGCCATTGTAATGGCATGCGATGCGACCGATTTTAAAATTGTACAGGAAGGTCTTTAAAAGCAGAAAATCGGGTCCCATCGCATACCTTAAGTTATGGTATGCGATGGGACCCGACGGGCGCCGTGCTAGGAAACAAGTATCGAATCTGAAAACAAATATTTCTTTTAAAGAAGATTTTCCTCTTGACTACTGTGTCCTGTCTTTCTATTGCTATGCAAATGACTAATGGGGATTTGTGAATGTGACATCACATCAAAAATCAGGAACACATCTTAAAGGTCCCCTTCACAACTAGTTAATAAACAACCAGGAATCTGATGAGTATAATACTCTTTATAGATGATAAATTAACATTTTTTGGACACTGTGGTAAACGAGTACTCATTGTCACCAAATATTAACTAACTAGCAGGTGCAAAATGTACCATTAATTTAACAGGATATAATTACTCATTGTAGTAGTCACAATCTAATAAAGCAATGGAATAATACTAGTATGTTTTAGGTGTGCTTACATTTCTCCAGTGAAAGTGAGCTTTTATGTTAATTAATGTGTGTCCAACAAGAAGGGGGTAGACAATGCATATCTTCTAATATCACTCAATGTATTATTTTAATAGTTTTTTTTATCTTCAAAAGCCCAACACAGAAACCTTGAAGGTGACAACATTACCTCAAGCAGTGCAGCACCCTTCAATTTCTAGGGTTTTCCTTTGCATTAGATCACGGGTGTCAAACACAAGGACCGCGGGCCAAACCGGCCCACCAGACCTTGTCATGTGGCCCGCGCGAGGAGATAGCACGCAGGGCAGTGTGTCCCAGCTCCTCCCTAGGCCACCTCCTCTCACCCACCCCACCGCGGCCGCCTTACCTGTTCCTCCACTGTCGGCGGCCATGTTCCTGTAGGCACATATGTATGCGGCTACAGAAACATGGCCGCCGGCCTCCACGGCTACGTGGAGGAGGGCCCGGCCGCCTGTTCCCTCCGATGCCGGCAGTAACAGACACTGGGTGGGGACGTCATGACGATGACGCCGCCCGCCCATGCGTCTGTAGAGAAGTAGGAGCAGGCAGGGAAGCTGGACTGGGAGTCGGGTACAGTGTGGCCGCAGCAAGCAGTGAATAAAAGCTGGAAGCCGCAGCAGCTGCAGGACAGACGGAGAAACAGTGAGGATGAGGATCACACTCACAATAAAAAAAATATATATATCTGCTGTTTCCTGAGGTGTCCCCGTGTATAATAATAATAATGCCATGACACCACAGGCTGCTCCACCTGTATAATCATTTATGTGTCATGGCATTACTTTTATTATATTATACAGGGGGAGCAGCCTGTGGTGTCATGGCATTATTATTATACAGGGGGAGCAGCCTGTGGTGTCATGGCATTCATTTTATATTATACAGGGGGAGCAGCCTGTGGTGTCATGGCATTATAATTATACAGGGGGACCTGCAGATACAACCGGCCCTTTGAGGGTGACCAAAGTGCTGATGCGGCCCCCGATGAATTTGAGTTTGACACCCCTGCATTAGATGATAGAGGCAGTGTACTGTTCATTTCTATTCAGTCTTATGGCATTTCAAACCGTGTCATTTGTAACAATCTATTGAGCTTTACTATTTCACATCTATTAATTGCAGACAATAAAGCCAAACATAACATTAATATTTTAAACTTTTGTGTCACTTATGTGACACATAAGTGGCACATTTGACATTTACGACCTCCTCCGCATGCCACAGCTGCCGGGTGGTGGAGTGGCGGGTGAGGTAGACACAAACACAGGATCAGAGAAGATACCAGGGGTAAGCTACAGTCGCCAAGTGGGAAACTGACTTTAAATGTTAAAAAAATACAATAGCTTGCTGTGGCTTGCAGCTACATTATGCAAATAGTCAGACATAGGTCTGAAATGACGAATGCCTATTTGTCTGATGTAACTATTAAAGAATAAGGGTTTGTGAGGGCTTCTCTTTTGTGCTATCTATCTATCTATCTTGTCTTCATGATATTCCTAGGTGCCATAAAGCAGTTTAATACAGACAACACTGCCAATCCCCGGGGTGACCAGTGAGCACATATATTACATACATCTTGACATGAATATTTGTATGTGCAAAAAAGCTCCTGCTGCAGCACAGGGGCAGTAGCCACCACTGCAGAGGCGGGAATACCATCAATGCACTGGGGCCTCTGACGACTAAGGGGCCCACTGCTGCCCCTGTCTCCCACTGTTTTACCCTGTCACACTCTACCTCCTGTCACAATCTGCCTCTCCCTGTCACCCTCTGCTGACATATTGTGAACTTGGGTTGGGGTGGAGGAGTGGAGGCAACATTAAATGTTTGTACCTGGGCTCACCACCACACATGGATAGCCTAAATGGTAGATTTCACAGACTAGTTATCGATGCAGATTGCCATCCCCATTATTGTCAATAAGGTCTACAATCTGACCACTATGTACCATGTGAAGCATGAGATATTCAGAAGTCAGCTTGCTCCGGTACGCCAGGAATGTACTCGCAGGGACAGTGGTGACCACTAACAGCTCTCCTTGGGCTTCAAAAGTTATAAAATGGAGAGTGATAAACAACCAGCCAATCAGCTCCTGCCTGACACAGCCTGTGACATGGCAGGTAGGAGCTGATTGGTTGGCATTTTATCTCTCACCATGTTATCACTTTTGAAGCTTAGTGCATCTGGCCCATTGTCAGTTAACTAATACAGTGGTTTCCAACCCTGGTCCTCAAGTACCACCAACAGTGCACATTTTCCAGGTCTCCACACAGAATCACAGGCAAAATAATTAGCTCCACCTGTGGATCTTTTAAAATGTGTCTGAATAATGATTGCACCTTCCAGGTGACCTGGAAAATGTGCACTGTTCGGGGTACTTGAGGACCAGGGTTGGGAACCACTGAACTAATTCATAGGGTGTGCATACCTCCCAACTGTCCCACTTATCGCGGGAACGTCCCGATATTTTGGGACATTCCCGCGTCCCTCCCGCCGCCGGCAGTGTCCCGCGGCGGGGGGCAGGTGGGAGTCCCCCCCTGTGGTCCGTGAATAGATGCTGTGCGCATGCGCACAGCGTCTATTCTTGCAGGCAGAGGGGCTGGGGGCTGACCAGCAGCTCACAGAGCTGCTAGGCATGCCCCCACCGCGGCGAGAAACGGGGGCGTGGCCTCGCGGCAGCGCCGCAAGTATAGGCCATGCCCCCTTTCCGGCAGACCACGCCCCCAAAATTCGATGCGCGCCTTAGGCGCGCGCACCGTCCCGCCTCAGCCAGCCCAGATGCTGGGAGGTATGGATGTGGCATGTATCAAGCTTCAAAAAGAGATAAAATGGAGTGATAAACAACCATCCAATCAGCTCCTACCTGTCATGTTACAGGCTGGGCTTGAAAAATGGCAGGTACGGTAGGTGCTAATTGGTTTGAGCAGCTTTCAACTCAAAGCCACAGTGTGTATGGTCCAGCGAGGAGCGCTGCTGCGTGCTCCCGCATCGTCGCCAGGAAAGCCGCCTTTGCATAGCACTGTGCAATGCAAAGTTGTCCTCCCCCCTCCGTCGGCGCCAGGCAGGGGGAAAGCCGCTCAGTGTGTATGTACTGAGCGGCTTTCCCCCCAGCGATGAATGCGATCATCGCTGTCCATACACGCTGGGCAGTCGCCCAGTGTGTATGGACCTTAAGCGGTAGTGTTTATATTCCATGAAAACTGTGCAAAGCAATTATTAAACTGAGATCAGATACTCATAATACTGCCCCCATGATCGAGATCTAGAGAGAGAATAACACAACGTAGGGATGGCCATCGACTATCGATGTTCCCAAAACATCGATGGTTGGGACCTAGTGCTCGATGTTTTGGGCATCGATAGTGGATGGTCGAATAGTTTTATGCCATCGATGGATGGCTTCCGATGGTAAAAGTTGTGGGCGCAGCGTCATTGCGTCCAGCGGCATCGCACCATCGATGGGGGATGTGCCGATGGCCATCCCTAAGTACGTAACCAGTGCAACAGCACTGCGCAGCTGCAGACTCTCTAAGCAAGCAGCAAAAAAAAAAAAAAAAGAAAACAGTCACCTCTTGCGCATGCGCATTAGTACGAGTGAGACAGCGCTGCGTTCGGCTTCCGTAGTGTCTGAATTGTATTGTACGTCAGTTCCGTACGGTGGATGGAAGGCAAGATGGCGGCCTCCGAGTTAGGTACTCCTGCACCGGTGCATTTGAAGTAAGTGCTCGGCATTTATTGTATTTTTGCATTGCTTTCTGTGCAGGGAGCAACGTGTCAATCATCTAGGCGTTGCTTATCTTCGGTGTAATGCAACCTGCGCCTTGCATGCATTTGAAGGCAGTACCATATCAACCATCATGTCATGACACATATCCCATAGCTTATCATTCTACATGTATTAACGCTCCCCCATCTCCCGATGGGAAATATAATGTATTTGGAGCAAAAGTCATGCGACCAGCAATATAACACATGGCTGTAGCATGTGACACTCCCCTCTCCATTACATATAATAAAGCATGTAGCCCTGCAATGTGCATACATAGTCATACATCAGTAGCAGAATGTGTCGTACTGAAGAGCGTATCACTGACGCAGTCCGTCTGTCAGATTTCTACACTAGTCAACTTAAGTTCTGTAGTTGTGCATCGTGAGCAGTGGGTTACATAGGCTCACTATACAGGATCACTTAGTGCTTTATTAGGGATACAGTGATCCCAAGAGTTGTCACCCTGGTGTGCTGACAAGATTAACATGCAGTTTATTAAGTATAAGTTGGATCAGCATTACCATTATAAAGGATCTTCTATTTTGTCATCTTTACAGTTGTAATACAGATCTGGTCAATATACATGTAAACATGACAGTCCTTTCCATCTATATCAGTGGTTCCCAACCTTTTTTCTCTCCCGTACCCCTTGATTAGGCTTTTCATTGATAAGTACCCCTCCTCTCATTTTGAAATATGGACAGTACTTAGCGGTATGCGGATCCTTATGCATGTCCTTATATTAAGGAGGAGCGGAGGAGTAATATGCAGCAAAGAATCATGCCCTTCTGTGTCTAGTCACTGGTTGTGTATTATCTCCAGGATTCCCGCTAACACCGGTAGGATTAATGTTGCTGCTTCATCCACCTTTGTCAGTGCTGGGCAGATGACTGCTGATGTCTGAGGGCAGCATGGGAAGCTCCCAGTGGATTGCTGGTCAGGCATATGACACAACATGGTTTGTCTCCATGGCAACGGGTCTTCTTCAGCCATCAAAAGACCTTTTCATTGTCCGCCATTACCAATATTATTTCCAAGTACCCCCAACTGGTCTGCAGTGTACCCCAGGTTGGGAACCACTGATCTATATCGACATAGTTGCTATTAATTTCCCAGTACCAAACTACTGTTTTAAGTAGCAAATTATAATAAGCTGCCAATGGAAGCACATCAACAGTTTGTCAAAAAATGGTTTGCTGAGTTTTGTGTGGATAACTTGTCAGGTCTACAGAGATTTCACCTCACCACATCTGATGCCTTTACTATGACTTGGGAATGTGATTGCCTGCCAATTATTTCCCACCATCACTATCCCAGTGCATTAATGCTGAATGGATGAAAATCCTAGGAGTCATGTTCCAATATCTAGTGGAAACCCTTCCTAGAAGAGTGGATGCAATAATAATAAGTTACAGTTAAGGACCAAATCCATATTCATGTCCATGCTTTTGTAACGAGATGTTCAAAGTGCACATATAGGAGTGGTGTTTGGTTGTCCACCTGCTTTTGGCCGCTTAGTGTATAAATATATCTGATTCAAAAACGCTGAGAATTAATGACCAGTACTTCTCTACCAATTTTTCTATTGCAACCCCCACCACCTCTCCCTGTAGATGTCCCTAAAGTGTCTAAACTAGCCCCCCCCCCCAAAAAAAAAAACACCAAAAACACTTTGCGCATTGCACTTCCAGTGTTGGTGAACTTTTTACACTTTTGCTGAATATACACCTCTACCTGTCCTTTGCGCTTGCATTTCAAATAATCTACCCATTTTCTCCTTCCGGATGTTTCAGTGCTTTCTCAAGTTGGCTATGTCTATGGCTGTACATATTGTCTCCACCCCTTCCTCCACTACTTCCTCCTCACATTCAACAATAACATCTCTTCATTTCCTCCAATCTGCTGCCTAGACATCACCCTTGACTCATTTACTCCCCACATCCAGTCACTTCTCCCCTCCTCTGGAACATCTCCAGAATTTGACCATTCCTCTTCCTTGATGCTCCTAAAACACTTTCCTCTTCTGTCTCTTCTTAATACTGCTGGATAATCTTTCATTCACATTGCTCTGTCTTATACCGCTTTAAGATGGCGGCGGCGGCTGAATAACCTGGCAATTACCCGGCTTTTCAAGCGCCTGGTTAATAGGCCGCCACTGTCGGTCCTGCCTTGACACAGGAGAGGAAATCTGGTTTTTCGTCTGTGTGAAAGGGTTGATTCGGATCTTAAACTCCCTGGTCTTTTGCAGGGTCAGAGACCCGGAGTTTAAGATCCAGTTTGACCCTTTCATGCAGAAAAAGACTCATGTTTCAATGAAATTTCCGGGTGGAACTGCTTCACCCGGGAATTTCATTTTCTGTGTGAAATGGGTATTAGCCTCCCCTTCTTGACCGTTAATACATTGTCTCCATTATCCCTATTGAATCCAGTTTAAACAAGAGGAGCAAGCGACATGTCAGGAAAGCATCATTTTGTGACAAAGTGGTCAGCCAACTGCCCTTTAACCCTGAGTTGACCAGGTTCATATTGGTGTCTCTAACTGATATTTCAGTCTATTTGGGCAATTTGTTCTAATAAATAGAAACAATCAATTACTATAAGTATAATACCTGCAAGTTATATATACCAAAATGGGATACAGTTTACAGTACATCCTAGCAGATGCGATGCCGGCAGTCAGAATACCAATGCCGGAATCCCGAGTTGCGGCCATCTCACCGGCGATGGAATCTTGACATCGTTGAGGAGGCAGATGGGATGCCGGAATCCTGACTGTATGTATACAGGACGATTTAGCTTTAGGTGGGGTGGATTCTTAGACTGCAGGGAGGGAGGGTTATGCACAGGTACTTAGGGGTAAATTTACCAATATGGGAGTTCTATTGAAGTTGGGATGTTGCCCATAGCAACCAATCAGATTCCAATTTATTTAGCACCTTCTGGAAGAAATTTAGATATAATTTGGTTGCTCTGAGCAACATCCAAACTTCAATAGATCTTCCATCTTGGTAAATTTACCCCTTAGAAGGGGGGTAGGTTTAGGTTGCAGGATATGAAGGTTAGTGCTATCCTGTCAGGCTGCAGGGAGGGTAAGGGTTAAGGGGGTGGGGGAGGGGCAGGGGGAAGGTAAGTATAATTCCCTGACTGCTGTTGGTATTTTCTTATATCAATATTCTGACTAATGGCATCCTGTCCGCTGTCATCCATATGTATTCCGGCGAAACATATGTTGACAGATAAAAGTACGGTACTTGTTTCGTTTCAAGGCGGCAGATGCGATATCGCATGCGATTTGATGTGATTTTGTACCTGTTCATAACCCCACTATCCACTACGCATGGAGTTGATTCTATATAGTGTGGCGAGCGCAGCGGATTACTTTACATGTATTCCGCGTCCCCTTGTGGGGCTCGCTGCACTCGCCACAGAATACATGTAAAGTAATCCGCGTCCCCTCACCACGCTTCCGCCTAGGTGTCTCGCTGCGCTCACCACACTATATAAAATCAACTCCATGTGTAGTGGATGGTGGGGTTATGAACAGGTACAAAATCGCATCGAATCGCATGCGATATCTGCCGCCATGAAACTAAACAAGTACCAAAAGTACAATTATTCTAACTACAGAATGGGTATTTTTATTGTATAACATATTTGCATTCAGTTGTATATCACTGCTACACTGTACTTCAGTATTGTTGATGAATATTTAAGATGATATTTTTCATATTTTAGCCACAAGAAGATCAGGGCCATGTTAAAGAAAGAAAAACGAAAAAAGAAGAGACAAGCTCTAGCAACATTAAGGGAATCAGGTAAATCTTTAAGGAATTTCTTTGTAGCAATTTTCTTGTGATCATTTGTGCTGTTACCCTGGCAAACCGCATAGGAGAGACAGTAAGCCATCTGTGGAAAAGGACAAGTCACAGGGGGATATATACTAAGATGGGAGATCTATTTCACTCCTGTTGGTTGACACCTGGTGTGAGAGGTGTGGTACAGCAGTTTTTCTCAGAGGGCTCTGGGTAGGTGCCTTTAGTACCACCGCTATCTGTGTTTTATTATGATATAAACGTTTTTCTGTATCTTCATGTATTGTTTTTCCTGGATGTTCTCCGTTTTAAGTTACCTTAAATAGCACAACCTGTAGCCAATCAGAGCATGATCAGAATGCTCACAGCAGTTACATTATTGGTGGCAGTCAGTGAACCAACCTTGCTGGTGGCAGTGAGAAATGGGGGTACTCTTTACTTAGAAGGGCGCCCACGATTTTGATCGTGGACATCGTTAGTAAAAAATCTCGGGCATCTCGGGGATTGAATGCACTAAAAAATCGGGTGCGATCAACCGACGAGATGCCCGAGATTTCCCATAGGGAACAATGTTAAATGTCTCAATTGACCCAATTTTCCTGTTCAATGCCTCAATTGACCCGATTTTTCCATAGGAAACAATGTTAAATGGGCCACAGAGGCCAAATAGGCACCCTGAAGTGTATAATGGCCACCCGAATTGTTAACGCCACCCCACGATCAACGTCAACCCGATGCGTGGCGAGCGCAGCGAGCCCGCGAGGGGCGGCGGTACGCGTCCTACGACCTTTTCATACCCCCACTATCCACGTCGGCGTGGAGTTGAGAATAGAAAGTGTGGCGAGCGCAGCGAGCCACCGAGCCCGAAGCGTGGCGAGCGTACGCGGACAGCTGTGAAGCCCGCGAGGGGACGCGGATACCTGTGAAGGTATCCGCGTCCCCTCGCGGGGCTCGCTGCGCTCGCCACGCTTCGGGCTCGGTGGCTCGCTGCGCTCGCCACACTTTCTATTCTCAACTCCACGCCGACGTGGATAGTGGGGGTATGAAAAGGTCGTAGGACGCGTACCGCCGCCCCTCGCGGGCTCGCTGCGCTCGCCACGCTTCGGGTTGACGTTGATCGTGGGGTGGCGTTAACAATTCGGGTGGCCATTATTCACTTCAGGGTGCCTATTTGGCCTCTGTGGCCCATTTAACATTGTTTCCTATGGAAAAATTGGGTCAATTGAGGCATTGAACAGGAAAATCGGGTCAATTGAGACATTTAACATTGTTCCCTATGGGAAATCTCGGGCATCTCGTCGGTTGATCGCACCCGATTTTTTAGTGCATTCAATCCCCGAGATGCCCGAGATGGGCGCCCTTCTAAGTAAAGAGTACCGAAATGGGCTACAATATGAGAGGAAGGCAGGCAGAAGGAAGCCATAAAATGAGACCCCGTGGAAAGAGCTACAGTATCAATCGTAGTGATATAGGGGCTCCCATCCACCAATATAGATTGTGGCGTGAAAAGCACCTCTGTAGGCATGTACATGTACTCAGCTTATTTTGAAAGCAGAGACTAATGTAGTAGTTGCATATAGATTGTAAGCTTGCGAGCAGGGCCCTCCTACATTTTGACTGTCTGTATATACCCTGTTTGTTGTATCACTGTCTCCTTTGTACAGCGCAACGGAATATGCTGCGCTATATAAGAAACTGTTAATAAATAAAATAAATAAACATAGTGCAGATGTATAGAGATCAGTCATATGTGGCTTTTAATGTGGAGGGGAGGGGGGTTTACTTGGGCAAGTGTGTGAAACCTTTATAAGAACTGAACAGCAATAAGTCACACATCTGATAACAAAAGTACAATCCCTTTGCTCAACTCATGTGATCTGCATATTAAGAATTGTAATAGTTAAACAGATGCAATGTTTTTTTTATGTTTTGCAGAAGTAAACTTAGAGGAGCCTTTGGACGAGGATGAAGATGAAATGCAGAATGAGATTGAAAGGTCATTGTCTTCATTGTTAACAAAATACATTTTTAAGCATATAATAGGGAGAATTATATAAGCATGGAAGTTGAGAGAGATAAAGTACCAAACATTTAACTCTAAACTGTCATTTTTCAAACACAAACTGTAAATCTTGAGCCACACATTGCATTTTAACATGATGCAGTTGAACAGGACCTGTTTGGCAGGATATACATTTTTGGGTTCACTTAATGAACTACGTCTGCATTCTGCTAAAATGCAATGTGAAGCACCTTTCACACAGGGCACGGTAGCAGCGATTGCAGTACCACTTCACTGCTTACACACACACACACGCATACATTTGGATGTATGTGTTTTACTTGTCATCTGATAGCTCTGTCATTTGCTGAACCAAAGCATGCTATGGTTGCATCTGGTGGCTGCGGTACAGCAAGATATGTGTAGGCAGCCACATATAAATACGTAGGCAGACTCCTTCGAAGGCTTGATGAAAGTCTTATTGAGGGGGAGATGTACGAGGCTGGATTGAAAAGTAATGCCTCCATGTGCGCCAACGCTTGACGAGTCGGGCAAACCCATCGGAGAAGAAAGCTGGTGGTTGTTGTCGATACCGGGTACGAGCGGCAGCTTTCACCTTGTCGGTAGAGTTGAAGTGTTGACCCTTTAGGTCAGGGCTGGGCAACACCGGCCCTCCAGATGTTGAACTACACATCCCAGCATGTCTTGCATCAGTTTCAGCATGGCCACATAGTAAAACTAATGCAAAGCATCCTGGGATGTGTAGTTCATCAACATCTGGAGGGCCGGTGTTGCCCAGCCCTGCTTTAGGTGCTCTTTCATCTTTGGGTAGAAGGTCGCAGCGCCTGCAGTTCAAGGAGGTTCTGCCACATCCGTCGTACAGCCCCGACCTTGTGCCTGCAACTTTCACCTCTTTCCAAAGGTGAAAGAACACCTTAAAGGTCAAAACTTCCACTCTGACGGCAAGGTGAAAGCTACCGCTCGGACCTGGTGTCGACAAAAACCACTAGCTTTCTTCCCCGATGGGTTTGCCCAACTCGTCAAGTGTTGGTGCACATGTGTGAAAAGGGATGGGGACTGTGTTGAAAAGTAATTAAATTAAAAGTGTTCAAATCTGTTTGCAAATAAAAAAGTTATAGCCATGGAGGCATTACTTTTCAATCCAGCCTTGTACTAAGCCCTGGAGAAATACAGTCCCAACCAATCTTCTCCTAACTGCCATGTTAAAGGTTGTGTTTAAACAATTATAGTTAAGAGCTGATTGGTCATTTCTCTCATTATCCAAGGCTTAGTACATCCCCCTTTGTGAACGGGAGCATATTCCAGATGTTGGTAGTTATCTGGTAAAAATCCTGCGAATGGAAAGTGGTGATCAGGGATGAAGTGACCAGGAAGTTCTAGGCAGAGAAGATTATGTATGTGATTAAATAATGCTGCAGAAGTAGGAAGAGAAGAGGTTGAGGGCTTTGCAGATGAGAGACGTTTTGGTTTGTTTCCGTATGGGAGAGGGAGCCAGTGCAGTGACTGGAAGAGAGGGGCAGCTGTGAGGATTGGATGCAAGGTAATTGGCTGGGAGCGTTGTGGGCAGTAACAGGGGTGTGGTCTCTCGTATGCAGGAGTGTTTCCTGGGCACGTCCGAGCTTGTGACTGAGACTCTGTACACAGTTTAAATGACTGGTGTATTCCTTCTGATGTTCACACTGTACAATGGTTACTTAGAAGGTTGATGACTGATGGTCTGGTCTTTGTGCTCAAATGGCGGAACTGAGACGCTGCCAGTTATATGTACAAGGGCAAAACATGGATTTTTTACTTTAATCTGTCTGTAATGCAGGATTAGCAAGATCACCAATACAGTGACACTTAAATACAATGCATCCATTTCAAGTGTAAATTTGAATATAAAAAAATCTTTGCGTTGTGCTGAATCCTTTATATTATACAAAGCTGCTGTAGACCCCAATACTTAGCAAGGACCAAAAAAATAAATCAGGCAAATATTAAAGACCAGCATTACAGAACATATACATCATCTCATTGGGTCTGGCAGCCCAAAGCATTTACAACCACTGGCTGATGGAACATAACTAAAATTCCAAACACCTAAAATTTAGAAGAATTTGTCTTTGGATCTACAGAATGAAAATGCTACCACAAGCAGTATTGAAGTTAGACTTAGGGGTAAACTTATTAAAATGGTGATGTTGCAAATAGTAACGAATCAGATTCTGTCTATCATTTTCTAGGATGTGTGACAAGGATCTCAAACACGGGGACTCAGATGAAGACTTGTTCTCAACAGCAGGTTACAGCACAACAGATTAAATCCATATGCAGTCAGTATTACAGGCAATAGCTTACAGGCACTCCTTAGCATAGCATACTCTTGAAAGGCTCCAATGGTCCCAAGTTTAACCCACACAGCCCCCTGGCCTATCGCTTGGGTAGCTAATCCACCATCAAGAGCAAGCTGACTCTGCCCTGGAAACCCTTTTATCAGGAAATATACTAGCGCTTCCAAAACTTGGTCTGGATCCTCCACATTACTTTCATGTGGGAGAATGATGTCTCTGCCACAGATGCAATAAAGAAATTCTAGAATCTGGTTGCTATAGGCAACATCGCCTTTTTTTTTTTTTGTTTTCATTTTTAGCACCTTTAGTAAATTTCATCTGTAGAGTTTGTCCAAATAAAATCAGAGCCTTTCACTGAAATTTTCTCTTCGTACCATCACAGTTTAAACCATGGATTATAACCATTACTGAATTTAAAATTGGCAACTTTTCCTCATTTGGATTATATTCACAGATATTGAAACATTTGGGTTAAGATTCATCTTTTAACTGGTTCTAATCCAGTGATCGGGGTCAGTAAGAAGAATTATGGGTCCCAGCGACCCCTCATTTTAAAAAGTTGGGTTCCCACACCACTGTTTCTTGGTCCCATCACATATTATGCTTTTTGAGCTTTCCATATATCAACATACCACATACACATGCACCATAGATAGGATGGAAAGGGGGGGATATGTGTAAATAGCAGTTGGGCATTACAGGGGGGCAAGGAGGGGGTTAAAGGGAAGTAAATGCTGGGGTTAGGGAAGGAATAAGATTAGATAGTAGCTGGGCCACTGCTGGGAGGGGGAAAGGAATACTGGGCCCATAACTTTGGTGAGCCCGAATACTAACGGCTGACATAGAAGATCACAAAGTATGAGGGGCTGGCTAGCGTGTGGCCAGAAAAGGAGGGTTAGATTTAGGCACTAGTGAGGGAATTTAGGGAGGGGAAGGTTAGGGTTTGGCTGTGGGGAGGGGCAGGTTACGTTTAGGGTGCGGGAAAGGTTAGATTAGGCACTTCAAAGGAAGGGTCAGGGTTAAGAGACATACATATGGGGTGATTTCAGCCCCATTTCTAAGCGATCCTACTAGATCACTTAGAAATTGAGCACGGATTGCTCTGTGTGTATGCCCCCCAAGTGCACCTCGCCATTGTCTGCAGGGAAAAGCATTGTATGGCCTGTTATTTTCTGTTAAGATCGTAGTGTTTTGCCTATTAGCATAGGCAAAACGCAGCTCTGCACATCGTGCTCTGCACACATCACAGGTGTGCAGCGATGTGTGCTGAGCGATCTGTGCTTTAGCACGTCACTCAGCATTGGCTTCCCCACCGTCCTGTGTATACAGGGCTTTAGAGTGCAAGGCAGAGGGTTCAATCTATGCTGTAGGATATAAAGGCTAGGTTTAGGCACTAGCGGAGAGGCCCGGGTTAGATTTAGGCTCCTATAGAGGAGGGCAGACACACACACACACTTTTTTTATTTTTTACTTTTCCCCCTTTCATGTCTAAACTTGGTGGTGGATTGACAGCATAGTCCGTAGCTTCCCACAGACTTACAGCTCACCTCTGCAGCCCCAGTGCCCAGCGCCAGCATCTACTATTAATCACTGCACTGAAGCAGAAGTGCGGGAACAAGCAGCCTGCAGGTACAGCCACGTGCATCGGGGCAATACTACATGATCTCTGGGCAGTGCTGGCAGCTCTGCTTGTTCCTGCACTGCTGCTACAGAGCGTCCAACAAGGGGACCCCTGTGACCTACACGTTGGCCCCTCCCGGCTCCCCCACCCCACAATGCCACTTGCTCTGCTGGAAGCTTACCATTCTGCCGTACCCGTCGCCAATGCTGCTACACTTACACCCGCCCAGGAGCCCATGTCCATCCTGCCACTCGCTGCCCGACCAATCTGCACAGTGCTAAAAGTCCCAGGTCACTATTTGCGGGTAAAATACGTGCTATAGAATGTATTTACGAACCCTGCACGTTGCGATGGGAGCTTTGTACTGAGTGATCTGTCACTGCCCATGTTCTCAATAGAGAGAACACTGGCGATGACTACATTTTAAATGCATGCAGTCAAAATCTAACCATGCGATAGTGACGCCCGGGAGCCATGGACATGGTGTGATCCATGCTCAGTTTCTAAGCAATCTAGTCAGATCACTTAGAAATGGGGCTGAACTCACCCTGTGTGTATATAGCCCTTATGGCATTATGCAGAATCTCTTCCATTACCCCTGCTGCAACCGGACATAGCGGATCCCTCGCAGTCACATTTTGTTTCCGGGTGCCTCTGTTTCTTAAAAAAAAAACAGGTTTATTTATCCAGAAAAGGTTTGAGCCCCATATCACCTACATGAGAGGTTGTATTCCGAAAATGACATCCGCTAATTTTTTGCTTACACATATGGAGAAAACTCTGCAAATGTTACATTCTACAAGTTTGGGGACAAAGGGCCTTGTTCAGCTTGGGCCCTTGCAAAACTACAGCATGCTGCCTGGGGCCACACATTACAGGGTAAGGCCGTGTACACCAAAGTGCTCATACATCACCTCGCACAGGGGCAGGCCCTCTCCCCGAACAATACTGTCATTCGTGCATTGTTCATACCGCCCCCCAAAAAGCCTCTTTGCCGCCCACGCTCCCTGCTGTTACTTAGTCGCGACCACAGTTTAAGGGCTCGCACACGCAGTTTGTCATAAATAGGTAGAAGGGTGGAGCTTATACCTTTTCTGACAACTGTGGGGACCAGTAGGTTATCTTCTGCTGCTGTACAGTCCCGACTCCTCCTCCTTAGTGTGCAGTAAAGTCTGCTTTAGTGCATCTTTTCTACGTAGATAGGAAGGCTACATTACCATACCCTCTGACATGACCCATTCCATTAGGTACAAAATGCACTGTTTCTGGACTTCCATCTTAATTGATAATTGCAGTCACCTGTGTTGAACTAGTTCAGTGATGATAACGATGTTCCAGCACAGGTGAAGGCAATCCTAAATTAAGAAAGAAGTCCAGAAGCAGAGCATTTTGTACCTAATGGAATGAGTCATGTTGGAGGGTATGCATTGCTGCATATTGAGACTGGAGTTGCATGCTAACACAAAAAATGGGGAGTTTAAATAGATTCTATGGATAAGCATACGCAATTTCACATACTTATGATGTTGGGAGGTACCCCATGGTTCCTTCTTCTTTCATTGGAGTGACTTTTGTGTTACTTCATGACTCAGTAGGGGGGCTGGGGAGGTTTAGGTTACTGTATTTAACTAGTTTTCCTTTGTATTTTAATAATATTTTTTTTTCGCTTACTATTTCAATTTATTTTTAATACACTATAGTCAGCAGGTATTTCACTGTCATTTTGACAATTTTCTTGTATATCATATACTTCTTGAATTCATCAAGGTCTTTTTTTTTTTTCAATGATCAGACCAGGATCACCTACAAATCATGGCGGCATATAATCACTAAATCCCGTATTCTTAGGTACTAACATATTCTATTCCTTTACCACTAAACTCAAAATTGTAATATATATGTGTGTATGTATAAGTGTCCTGTTACAGCATTGCTGCTTAGCCGGCTCCTGGATTCACAGTGCAAGCATATGCATGCACCCGCACAATCCACTCACTTCTATGGAAAAGCAGAGGCTGCAAATGAATCACAGCCTCTTGTGGCAATGAGCTCCCATGACGCATGTGCATCACAGGAACAAACATTTGCTCCCAAACACTAGAAAACAGACAGTGGTTGGTCAGACAAATTGGTTAAACCAATTGATTTGATATCACCTATGATCATACTGTTATTGCTCTACTGGAGAATGTGATCTTTGAAAACCCAGGCAGTTCCTGTTCTCTGCCTGGGGAGTCACTGTCTGCTGTAGTGCTTCTAGCACAGTTTGGTCTGTATATCAGTACTGATATGTAAACCAATCCTGTGCTAGAAACACTACCGTAGACAGCGACACCCCATGCAGGGAACAGGAACTGCATAGGTTTTCAAAGATGGCAGGTGCTAGAATGAACACTACTAAATATAACAAAATTATAGCAAATATCACAGACAACAAATTATATAAATCGGCGACATTTATTGGAGAAACGTCTAGCCGTAAAATAATACTGAAATATATGCAGTGAATGTATATCTGAGTGGCACAGGTAAAAGAAAAGATTAGTTAGGATAATGTCAACACCCTTTAGGGGATTTTTAGGAGGATCCTTATAAAAACAATTGTTTCCATAATAATCCTCCAAAAAATCCCCAAAAGGGTGTAGACATTACCCTAACTAATATATTATTGTACAGGTGCCACTCTTATATACATTTACTGCATAGATCTCAGTATTCATTTTTATAACATATTAGATGGTACATGATGGCAGGCAGATGATGGAAGTTGCTAGATGGTGGAAGGCTGTAACTCACCCACAGTCGCACGTTTACAGGCTTTTCCTCGCAAGGGCCTCAGTCTCTGCAGCACTGGGAATAGGTTCTGACGCCTTCTGTAACATGGAAGAAGGCGTTTCTCGGCCAGTATGCGATAAATTGCATATATGTACCTGGGGTCCCACAACTCTATGCCCTCTTCCAGGACAATGGCACTGCAGCCTAGGTGGGGAAGGCAGTGGTTGAGGCAGACCACTGTAGCCAATACCATTTCTGAGTTCGAGCTGTTGAGATTGATTAATAAGGTGTTTAAATGTTCCTTAATCAGACTGGTGATGGAACTACGTGGAAGCCTTCTGCATTGGTGGACTAGCTTGCCAAACAGCCAAGTTGCATATAGGCGGCTGGCTGGGTGTCTATTATTCAGATAGCTTGCGATGTGGCCAAGGATGTCCTTATTATATTTGTGCCAAGCTTTCTTCTTATCCAGTCCAGCAATGGTCAGGAACATTTTCAGGATCATGGGGACCAAAGTCTGATTTTCTTCTTTCTTTATCTCTCGCATAAACGTCTCTGTAAGGGCTTTTCGGAATTGTATAGCCATTTTTGGATAGGTCTTCATGAAGTATTCAATGAACACTAAAACCTCCAGGCGAGTGTTGACATCAACATTATCCATTATGCGTAAGAGATCATATAGGAAGCCTTTATGTAGGTCTGCTGGTAGACTCAATGGGAAGGACAGGAGAGCTGCACAAATGCTGACACTTGTTTGTTGGTTGTGTGCATCGTATGAGTCACATAGTGGTCTAAGAAGATCCAAAATTTCTCTCCACTTCTCGGTCTCGATAATTTTCTCAACAAAGTCATCCATGTTTTCATTCTCATTATTCAGACAGCCAGATAGATCTTTCTGATATACCGCTTCAGGGCCATAAATAATGAGCATTGCCTTGGGGTGCTGGTCTGCATGGCTGGCATCAGAGCTGGGTGGTGTTGGGCTCTGCTGGTTGCCAGCCAGTAAGGTAGCCACTTGGTGTATAGTGGCATTTATTATCTCTTGGGCCTCAGCACAATCTACATTTTGCATTCTCCACTTGGTTAGAACTTTGCAGAGTTTTGTGAAGAATAGATTAACACTGGGATCTTTCATATCCCCGCTTCCGTGGGCCACAGCAGCATTATTGATGCACATGGAAAAGGCCTTTTGGGTGGCAGGATCAGATGCATTTACCATGCCTTCACATATTTCGGCTATCAAATACACCTTACGGTAAAAGGGCAAGGTGGGATAAGCCATTATAGCAGCCAGGGTGGTAAATATAGACAGAGAAGAGGAGAACCTGATGTCTTTAGTGGCAGTCACAAGCTCTTCAGTAGTGGCCTCCATGTAGTCCTTGGCTAAGTAGAAAAGGACTTTGCTGGCTGAAAACCAAGTTCCCTCGTGGTTTGCACTCTCTGCCTCCAGCATTGCTTTTACAACAGCTGGTATCAGGTCTCTGAAGAAGCTGCTAATGTTCATCCTTAGCTGTAAGACCTGGCTCAGAAAATCAAACAGCATGTGTCTCTCTGTAAGGTCCATCCAGTGCAGCTCGTTCTTGATGACATACGCCATTGTGTGAATTTTCTGCATGATGCTCTGCAGTGGCATAGCAGTAATGATCTCAGGCAGGCATCGCTTTATCACATGAGAGTAGAGGCGTTTCAGTTCATCCAAGATCTCCCGGGAGGACGGCGGTAGCATACTCAGTCTTGTACTCTGGTAAAAGCTGGAGATGAATAGAGGGGTAGTATTCAGTATTTGTTCCCCAATGTTAGCCATACTTGTTGTTGTGCCACAAGCTGTCAACAACAAATGACTGGCAGCAGCCAGGCATCACTTTATATAGGTGGTCTGTGGCATTGTGACATCACAGACATGGTGTATTGTGACATCACAGAAACAGCTGGCAGTTAGAGGTGGCTGCAGTACCTATGCTTAGGAAAGGGACTAATGCACTGATAGAACAACTAAAAGAATTGTACAGTATATTCAATGGTATAACGTGGTTCACTAGGAGCAATAACTAATGTAACTTTTAATATTCATTTAATTAGCATATAGGGCCAAATATAATAGGGTGTGAGTATCAGATTGTGGGAGACTTTTCCAATTTTTTTTTAAAGCGACAATAAATGATATGGCAAAATCAACCTGATTTTTTTAGTGTAAATGTAAATATATATATAAAAAAAATAAAAAATTAGACTCCTAAAAACTTTTTTTTTTCTGATTCTCACACTCTATTACATTTGGCCTATTCTTAAAAATATATTACAAATAAAGATTAAGAATGTGTCATCTTTATATATCAGGGTTTTATTTTAATACATCACAACGGTTCTCTATAGATCTAACTTGGAATTACTGTATATTTAATGGGTTGCAATAATGATTATTATTATTATGTATCATAATCTTTTTTGTAAATGTTATGGATGAATCAATTGGAACAGATATATATATATATATATCCAAAGGTAGGACCGGCACTCAGGACTTGAGCCCAAGTAATGTAGCTTGCCCTGGTGCCTACCATAGGGACCTTGTAGATAGCAGCTGGAAAGAATGGGCACTCAGGGACTAAAAATGCAGGTGAAAGTAGGACAGGTTTATTCCTAAAGGTCTATGGTCGACGACGGAGGAGACCCCGAAACGTAGACCTTTAGGAATAAACCTGTCCTACTTTCACCTGCATTGTTAGTCCCTGAGTGCCCATTCTTTCCAGCTGCTATATATATATATATATATATATATATATAAGTAAGGGCAGAGTCCGCACTCAATCGCTTGAATCTTCAAGGGGGGGGTGCTCCAACAGATGAATGAACATCATAACGTATAGAGAATGAAGAAATGGGCACTCACCAAGGACTTAATCAGCAACTTCAATTTATTGTAGGTACCTACAATAAATTGAAGTTGCTGATTAAGTCCTTGGTGAGTGCCCATTTCTTCATTCTATATATATATATATATATATATATATATATATATATATATATATATATATATATATATATATATATATATATATATATATATATATATATATATATATATCCAATCAGATAAAGCACAGCATGGGCCAAGCAGCAGGATCCTACTGCTTGGCCCATGCTGTGCTTTATCTCATTGGTGGTTTGAGATGCAGAACTCCTGATGAAGGTCCACAAGGGACGGAAACGTTGAGTATATTTTCACTCATGATGTCTTTTGAAGTGCTAAATACACAGCTTTTTATTTGCATTTAACAAACTGGAGAGTGCATCCTTTATTTCTCTATATACATGGACTCTTTTGTGTTCTGGATGTCACCCTAGAAGATGTTTATGCTGGATGGAGTGTGGTCTAAAGCTATGTATATCTATCTATCTATCTATATATAGTGCAGTAACTGTTACTTCACTGTTCACCTTGACAAAGGGGTACCTTATGCTCCGAAACGTTGGTATGCTATTTTTGCACTAATATACGTTTTTGAAAATTCCCAGAGTGCTGCTGTCTGCTTCTTTGCCTACTCCTGCACAACTGTTCCGGAAGGCACCTACTCCTATATATAGAGATATATATATAGAGATATATATTATCTTCACCTTGAAAACGGGGCATGCGAGCCCCGAAACTTTGGAAGCCTGCATTACCTGTTAATACCCTAATACACGCTATTGAAAGACCTCAGATTGCCACAACTTGTTTGATTCTTAGAAGATACCAATTTATTCCGGAGGGCATCGGGGCAAGCCAAAATAAAGGAAACTCTAACATAACACATCCTAGTTCTGAATGAATGAAATATTCTTATTAAATACTTTGTTCTTTACATAGTTGAATGTGCTGACGACAAAATCACACAAAAATTATCAATGAAAATCAGTGCTCCTGATGAGGTGGCAGATGGTCTCCTGAGGGATCTCCTCCCAGACCTGGACTAAAGCATACGCCAACTCCTGGGCAGATATTGTGAAACTACAAATCCCATCATGCCTTGCCACAGTTTTGGGTACTTCTTTACTTTCACGGCGCCAGCATGGCGCCGCGCGTCAGAGTCCCCTTGCGGGGCTCGCTACGCTCGCCACGCTATTTAAAATCAACTCCATGCCAACATGGATAGTGGAGGTATGAACTATCCATGTTGGCATGGCGTTAACTTCCTTTATTTTACATAGTTTGTGGCGAGCGTAGAAGGCGGAAGTAGCACGGCGCCATGCTGGCGCCGTGAAAGTAAAGAAGTACCCAGTTTTGCTATAAGTTAGTGTTAAAACTGTGGCAAGGCATGCTAGAATTTGTTGTTTCACAACATCTGGAGAGCCACAGGTTGGCCAGGCCTGCTTTAGGAGGAACCCAGGGCCAAGCGCACCAGCCTATGGTCTCACAAGGGGTCTGAGGATCTTATCTTGTTACCTAATGTCAGTCAGGCTACCACTGGCGAGCACATGGAGGGCTGTGCGGCCCCCCCAAAGAAATGCCACCCCATATCATTACTGATCCACTGCCAAACCGGTCATGCTGGAGGATGTTGCAGGCAGCAGAATTTTCTCGTTGGCGTCTCCAGACTCTGCACGTCTGTCACATGTGCTCAGTGTGAACCTGCATTCATCTGTGAAGAGCACAGGGCGCCAGTGGCGAATTTGCCTATGTTGGTGTTCTCTGGCAGATGCCAAACGTCCTCCAGGGTGTTGGGCTGTAAGCACAACCCCCACCTGTGGACGACGGGCCCTCATACCACCCTCATGGAGTCTGTTTCTGACCGCTTGAGTAGACACATGCACATTTGTGGCCTGCTGGAGGTCACACTCTGGACAGACACAACAAACCTTCTTGCCACGGCTCGCATTGATGTGCCATCCTGGATGAGCTGCACTACCTGAGCCATGTTAGGCGCCACTGTGCGCCTGCAAGCTCCGGGGGTAATCACAGTACTGGATTCCTTTTACTCCTTGCATAACTGCAATTCTACCTGCATTGTGTAATATTGTGCACGGCCTGGGTGGTACGGCCCCAGGTGGTTGTTCACCTCCGTGCAACGGATTAGGAGTAGCTTTATTATTTATATTCCATCCCTGTGCATTGTTGCGTTCACACAGTGTATTGTGCTACCATTATTACCGGTTCTGTCAATTTGTTATTGTGTGTCATCTCCTGAGCATTGTTGCTCCTCTAGGCTTCTGGGGATACCCCGTTCCATTATAGGGTTTAGTTAGCGTTTCCCCTTGCTTTCTTCCTGTCTTGACAGTTGCGTTGTCACCCACAAAGACCTGGTGGCATCGGGGTTGGAGCCGGCCTAACCAGCTCCTTCGAACGCGGCTATTATAGGCGAAGTTTAGCATTGCACGCAACTGTCAACCGCGGTCAAGGGCAACGGAGTCAGGGCCTTGGTTCAGGGTTACTCCCAGAGTCTGGACACCAAGTCTCAAACTGTCCTAACAAGCCACTTGTGTGGATTGTGGATTCCGTCTCATGCTACCACTAGAGTGAAAGCACCGCCAGCTTTCAAATTTGACCAAAACATTAGCCAGAAAGCATAGGAGCTGAGAAGTGGTCTCTTGTTACCACCTGCAGAACAACTCCTTTATTGGTGGTGTCTTGCTAATTGCCTATATTTTCCACCTGTTGTCTTTTCCATTTGCACAACAGGACCTCGCAGGACCGGGAATGGATCTGAGATGTTCCCATTACAAAGGATGTGTGAGGAGGAACCTGTATATAGGGTTTTAAGCCATTCTATACATTTTTTGGGGGGGGAGCCGAATTTATTTAGTGGTGAAACAGGTGATCCCAGTGCACCATGTCGAAGGCCTTTTCTGCGTCCAAAGAAAGTATGGCTCTAGACGTGTTCGACATGGCGCACTGGGAGTCACAAACCACTGACAACACCCTTCTTATATTTGTCACCGGCTGCCTGCCTGACACGAAGCCAGTTTGGTTTACATGAGTATTTTCCCTGATTTGTTTCCATATTTATGGAATTTGAAATCTTTATTAAAGGTATACCAGGCCTCCATTTTAGCTATGATCGCTTCATATTCTGTTTTGGCTATCCTGTATGTGGAGCTCGTCTGGGGGGAGGGGTGTGTCTTGAAATTCTGAAATGAGTGAATGAGTTGTTGCTGAACACTTAGGTATTCTTGTGTAGTTTTGCGTTTCTGGTAAGAGGAGAAGGAGATGATTTCTCCACGTTGAGTGGCCTTCGAGGCCTGCCAGTATAAAATTGGGTTTGTTTCCAAAGTGGGGCTATTATTATCATGATAGGAATCCCAAGCCTGTAGGACTTTCTCTTTAAGTTTATGTGATGTAGTAATTGATGATAGGCAGCGCCATGAGATAAATGAAGATGGTTCTTTTTGTAATTTAATTTGGATCCAAATCACAGAGTAATCTGATAGTTATGGGTTCGATATGTGCGCCTTCTATTTTTGGAAGCATCGGGGTAGATGTAAAAAGGTAGTCTATTCGGGATAGTTGATTTGTCGCGGCAGCAAGGCAATTGTAATCTTTTTCGATGGAATGCAGCATTCTCCACACGTCTATTAACTATAACTGGGATGTCAGTGCCTGTATACCAAACTCCAGTAGCTTTTTCCTGTTGGCATTAGGAATTTGTCTGTTTAATATTAGGGAGCTAACGAGGTTGAAGTCACCTTTGAGTATAATGGGGGTGGACATATATGGGGTCAATAAGGAAATGATTTTCAGGAAGAATGGCTTTGAATATTTGTTGGGCGCATATATAGTCATCATGGTATATGTTTGTTTGTCATAGGTCATTTGGCACAATAAATATCTTCCTTCTGCATCCGCTACAACATGGAGACCACTATTGGTAGGTGTACTTTAACCAATATGGCCAAGCCTCTGGCTTTAGAGCTGAATGGAGCAGATGCTACCACCCTCCAGCCCATCGCACCAAGTTTCATAGTCTCCACTGCTGTGAGATGCGTTTCCTGAAGCATGATCACGTCTAGCCGCAGTTTGTTAACATATAGGAACACATTTTTGCGTTTTATGGGAGTGTTTATGCCCCCTATATTCCACCTGCCTATTTTAAGAGACATCGAAATCAATTATGGGATATAGGGGCAGATGTATTAAGCTTTAACAAGAGATAAATGCAAGGGTGATAAAGAGAGATAAATGTCCAGCCAATCACCTGCTAACTGCCATGTTACAGCCTGTGTTTGAAAAAAGTCAGTAAGGAGCTGATTGGCTGGACATTTATCTCTCTTTATCACCCTTGAATTTATCTCTTGTTAAGGCTTAATACATCTGCCCCATAGTCAGAAAGCATAGTTTAATACCTTTCGTTGTACCTTCCTCCTAGTGAGACATCAGTTATAGTCTCACTAGGAGGAAATGGGTGGGTTGGGAATTGACAACTGGGTAGGGCAGAGGGGAAAGAGGGGTTAGGAATGGGGAAAACAACACATGTAAAAAATATAAAATTAACTTCCGTATAAAGAAGAACTTCAGACAGGTCATAGACCTGACAACAAAACGAGGAAACTGACCCCTAGGGCCAGATGCCCAAACTGAGCATTGAATTTGTTCACGGCACAAATTCGGTATAATAGCATTAAGTAATAAGAAAATGGATTAGTGTATCAGCACACGCTCCCAACATTTGGTATATTTTCAATATGAACCTGCAAAGAAAAAGGCATAGGAGTGTGCACCTAAAGCAATACGTAACAATTACCCATTTTCTGTCCTATATTATCAAGGGTCCATAGACAACATGGGCCAAATGTAATAGGGTGAGAGTTTCAGAAAGTGAGAGATTTTGGGAGAGTTTTCCCATTCTTTTTAAAGCAGCAATCAACTACATGGCAAAATCAACCTGGTTTTGCCATGTAGTTGATTGCTGCTTTAAAAAGAATGGGAAAACTCTCCCAAATTCTCTCACTTTCTGAATCTCTCATCCTATTACATTTGGCCCCATATGTCTCTTTCTAGAGATCAATGGCGTGGATGGGACATAGATATGGGGTAGGGGTGTGTGGCGGCTTCCAAATAACGATTGTGGCGTATGATTATAGAGGGTAGTGGCGGCGGGGGGTGGGGGGGTGGTGGTGGTGGTGGGCAATAACCTAGCGGGACTCAATGATACCAGTCTCTGGTGGGTGTTGTAGGATCCAGCAGCATAAATCTTCATGCATCTGTCAGCTCCTACTCAATCCAGCAAAAGAGGAGGTACAATCATCAGAGGTTATATGGAGTCAGTCACAATCAGACATTCGTGCAGAACTGTTGCCGGCTGCAGCGGTTTCTCTCAGGTAGGCCTCTACATCACGGGGCGACAAGAAGTCTTTGAAAAAAGATCCGTCAAACAGTCGGAGCCTGGCTGGATATAGCAGTGCAAACTTCCGCCCATCTCGGATGAGACCAGCACAGATAGGCGAGAAGTCCTTCCTTGCTTTTGTCAGCTCAGCCGAATAGTCTTGAAATAAAAGTATTGTATTACCCTCCCAGGACAGGGACTTTATTTTCCGAGATGCCACCCACAGCAGTTCTTTATGAAGGTAGTTCAGGGTCTTAAAGATTATAGCTCGGGGTCTGGCGCCCTCTTGTGTCCTCTGTGGTCCCAGTCTGTGTGCACGCTCTATTACTAGGTCATTGCACCTGTCTTCAGAATCAGAATCATCTTTATTGGCCAGGTATACTTGCGTATGCTTGGAATTTTTTGTGGTAACAGTGCAGCATCAATCCGGGAACATAAAGGGGGTGGGAAGAGAGGCATAAACATACATCACATACATTTCACACGTATCTTGAAAAGTTCGGGTTAGTATTTGGTATGTTCAATACGGTTTAGTTGGTGGACAGCTATTAGGAAGAAGCCTTTTGTAGTTCTTGTCGTCTTTGCTGGGATGGACATAAATTGTCTGCCTGACGGAAGGGGTTCAAACAGGTTGTGGCCAGGGTGTAGCTTGTCCGCCAAGATCTTTCCTGCACGCTTATTGACCCTGGCTAGGTATAGTTCTTGGACAGTGGGGAGCTCCGCCCCAATGATCTTTTCTGCCATCCTCACCACTCTTTGCAACCTTCGTCTGTCATTCTCGTTTGCTCCTCCGAACCAGATTGTGATCGAGGAGCAAAGGACAGACTCTACTATGGCAGTGTAGAAGATGAGCAGCAGCTCCTGCGGGATGTTGAATTTCTTGAGTTGTCTTGTACATTTAACAAGCCTGGAAGGCTTGGAAAGTCATATAGAGCCTGTCCTTTGACAGACTCTGGCAGTCCAATTAAGCGTAAATTATTCCTTCTTGACCTGTTCTCCAGGTCTTGGATCTTGTTTTTTAATTGATTTATAACCTTAGTGTGGTCCTCAGAGGTGAGTTTAATCTCTGCTACTTCAGCAAATGTTTCCCCAACTCTCTGTTCAGATTCCAGCACACGCTGCTGATGCTGTGCAATTTGTTTGTTAATGGTGGCCGCCCTCACAGCTAAGATGAGTTCCCCATAAGAAACTAGGGCTTGTGGGTCTGGGGTAGGGGAGTCGCGTTGGCTCTAATGCAGGGTGTCAGGGAAGGTAGCTTTTACCTGTGAGTCCCTGATATGTCCGGTGTCCTCTTCTACGGAGGCATAATCGCTGTGATGGGGTGATCCTGGAAGCGACACGCTCACTGCCACGTGCTGCGCCATCTTGCCGTCGTGTCCCCGTCTCTCCGCAGGGCATCGCGGTGAGGTATTTCTCCATGCACCGCTTGCATCCAGGGAGGTAGCGGTGTGGGGAGCCGTTAATGGAGGCGTAAAGTCTTTTTAAAGGTAATATGGGCGATCTGGCAGCGGAGCTGCTCCTCCTAGCCGAATCTCATCTAGATCACCGGAACCGGAAGTCGTTCATTATTTCATCAAACATTTCTAAATATATCTAAAAGTGAAGTGTCACATCGCTGTTAAATATTTATTTACCCAAGTGAGCTTATTTATTATTTATTTTCTCTCTGTTCATACATTATATAGTGCTCTAGTTATCAATAACCAATATTATTGTTCAGATATATTAATATTCTAAATCTACCAGCTATATATGTGGGTTTGCGTATATCCTTGCCCACTTTTTTTTTCCCCTTATCCCCTCCCTCTTTTTCCCCCCTTCTATTAACTATAAGATATTTCACTAATTGTACTGGCTGAGTGAATGCCCTTCATTTGCTGGGTCTTCTTCTATCTCACTTATTCTATATAGACTGGAATCGCACCCTCTAACCCATTTACTATGAAACTTGGCCATCGCTTTTCTTGTGTGGAACATATACTTCTCATGTTTGATCGCGTCATTAACTAAAATTCTCCATTCAATTATTTCCGGTTGTTTTACCGAGAACCAGCTATGTGCTATCACCACTTTTGCTTGAGTAATCAAACTAATGATATATGAGTATAGTTGCACTACATTGCCTCATCCTATTCCTAGTCCAAATAGGCATACCCTAGGGCCTAGTTGTGTAATATTGGGCACCGTGATCCTAACATCATTCCATACCTCTTCCCAGAATGATTGTATCTTGGGACATTCCCATATTAGGTGCCAGAAGCCCGCCCCCTCCTCTGTACACTTTGGGCATCTAGTATTATCCCTCAAGCCAGCTCTAAATAGCATCATCGGGGTGCGATATATTCTGTGAAGAATGAAAAAATGAACCTGTTGTTATCTGATACATGATGTAGCGTGTTTTACGGAACCCAGTATACTTGTCCAGTTTTCCGTTGATAATGGGCCTATATCAGTTTCCCACTTAATTTTTAGTTGATCTAATAATTCAGGGTTTTGGTTTGTATTAATATTGGAGTATAGTTGCGATACCTGCCCTCTCTTACTCATATTACGTAGCATCATTTTGATAGGTGATATGGAGATTTCCAAAGTGGGCCCTCCACACTGTCTATATATGGCATGCCTCATCTGTAGATATCTAAAAAAGTAATTATTTGATGTATTAAATTCACTCTGTAGTCGACTGAATAACTTAAACTGCCCATTACTATATAATTGCCCTATCTCTGTTATACCTTTTTTTGCCATATGTTATCATAGGACAGTTTAGTTCAGTAAATGTTTTATTAAACCAAATCTGTCTGTAATGCAGGATTAGCAAGATCACCAATACAGTGACACTTAAATACAATGCATCCATTTCAAGTGTAAATTTGAATATAAAAAAATCTTTGCGTTGTGCTGAATTCTTTATATTATACAAAGCTGCTGTAGATCCCAATACTTAGCAAGGACCAAAAAAATAAATCAAACAAATTTTAAAGACAAGCATTGCAGAACATATACATCATCTCATTGGGTCTGGCAGCCCAAAGCATTTACAACCACTGGCTGATGGAACATAACTAAAATTCCAAACACCTAAAATTTAGAAGAATTTGTCTTTGGATCTACAGAATGAAAATGCTACCACAAGCAGTATTGAAGTTAGACTTAGGGGTAAACTTATTAAAATGGTGATGTTGCCCATAGTAACGAATCAGATTCTGTCTATCATTTTCTAGGATGTGTGACAAGGATCTCAAACACGGGGACTCAGATGAAGACTTGTTCTCAACAGCAGGTTACAGCACAACAGATTAAATCCATATGCAGTCAGTATTACAGGCACTCCTTAGCATAGCATACTCTTGAAAGGCTCCAATGGTCCCAAGTTTAACCCACACAGCCCCCTGGCCTATCGCTTGGGTAGCTAATCCACCATCAAGAGCAAGCTGACTCTGCCCTGGAAACCCTTTTATCAGGAAATATACTAGCGCTTCCAAAACTTGGTCTGGATCCTCCACATTACTTTCATGTGGGAGAATGATGTCTCTGCCACAGATGCAATAAAGAAATTCTAGAATCTGGTTGCTATAGGCAACATCGCCTTTTTTTTTTTTTTTTCATTTTTAGCACCTTTAGTAAATTTCATCTGTAGAGTTTGTCCAAATAAAATCAGAGCCTTTCACTGAAATTTTCTCTTCGTACCATCACAGTTTAAACCATGGATTATAACCATTACTGAATTTAAAATTGGCAACTTTTCCTCATTTGGATTATATTCACAGATATTGAAACATTTGGGTTAAGATTCATCTTTTAACTGGTTCTAATCCAGTGATCGGGGTCAGTAAGAAGAATTATGGGTCCCAGCGACCCCTCATTTTAAAAAGTTGGGTTCCCACACCACTGTTTCTTGGTCCCATCACATATTATGCTTTTTGAGCTTTCCATATATCAACATACCACATACACATGCACCATAGATAGGATGGAAAGGGGGGGATATGTGTAAATAGCAGTTGGGCATTACAGGGGGGCAAGGAGGGGGTTAAAGGGAAGTAAATGCTGGGGTTAGGGAAGGAATAAGATTAGATAGTAGCTGGGCCACTGCTAGGAGGGGGAAAGGAATACTGGGCCCATAACTTTGGTGAGCCCGAATACTAACGGCTGACATAGAAGATCACAAAGTATGAGGGGCTGGCTAGCGTGTGGCCAGAAAAGGAGGGTTAGATTTAGGCACTAGTGAGGGAATTTAGGGAGGGGAAGGTTAGGGTTTGGCTGTGGGGAGGGGCAGGTTACGTTTAGGCTGCGGGAAAGGTTAGATTAGGCACTTCAAAGGAAGGGTCAGGGTTAAGAGACATACATATGGGGTGATTTCAGCCCCATTTCTAAGCGATCCTACTAGATCACTTAGAAATTGAGCACGGATTGCTCTGTGTGTATGCCCCCCAAGTGCACCTCGCCATTGTCTGCAGGGAAAAGCATTGTATGGCCTGTTATTTTCTGTTAAGATCGTAGTGTTTTGCCTATTAGCATAGGCAAAACGCAGCTCTGCACATCGTGCTCTGCACACATCACAGGTGTGCAGCGATGTGTGCTGAGCGATCTGTGCTTTAGCACGTCACTCAGCATTGGCTTCCCCACCGTCCTGTGTATACAGGGCTTTAGAGTGCAAGGCAGAGGGTTCAATCTATGCTGTAGGATATAAAGGCTAGGTTTAGGCACTAGCGGAGAGGCCCGGGTTAGATTTAGGCTCCTATAGAGGAGGGCAGACACACACTTTTTTTATTTTTTACTTTTCCCCCTTTCATGTCTAAACTTGGTGGTGGATTGACAGCATAGTCCGTAGCTTCCCACAGACTTACAGCTCACCTCTGCAGCCCCAGTGCCCAGCGCCAGCATCTACTATTAATCACTGCACTGGGCAGTGCTGGCAGCTCTGCTTGTTCCTGCACTGCTGCTACAGAGCGTCCAACAAGGGGACCCCTGTGACCTACACGTTGGCCCCTCCCGGCTCCCCCACCCCACAATGCCACTTGCTCTGCTGGAAGCTTACCATTCTGCCGTACCCGTCGCCAATGCTGCTACACTTACACCCGCCCAGGAGCCCATGTCCATCCTGCCACTCGCTGCCCGACCAATCTGCACAGTGCTAAAAGTCCCAGGTCACTATTTGCGGGTAAAATACGTGCTATAGAATGTATTTACGAACCCTGCACGTTGCGATGGGAGCTTTGTACTGAGTGATCTGTCACTGCCCATGTTCTCAATAGAGAGAACACTGGCGATGACTACATTTTAAATGCATGCAGTCAAAATCTAACCATGCGATAGTGACGCCCGGGAGCCATGGACATGGTGTGATCCATGCTCAGTTTCTAAGCAATCTAGTCAGATCACTTAGAAATGGGGCTGAACTCACCCTGTGTGTATATAGCCCTTATGGCATTATGCAGAATCTCTTCCATTACCCCTGCTGCAACCGGACATAGCGGATCCCTCGCAGTCACATTTTGTTTCCGGGTGCCTCTGTTTCTTAAAAAAAAAACAGGTTTATTTATCCAGAAAAGGTTTGAGCCCCATATCACCTACATGAGAGGTTGTATTCCGAAAATGACATCCGCTAATTTTTTGCTTACACATATGGAGAAAACTCTGCAAATGTTACATTCTACAAGTTTGGGGACAAAGGGCCTTGTTCAGCTTGGGCCCTTGCAAAACTACAGCATGCTGCCTGGGGCCACACATTACAGGGTAAGGCCGTGTACACCAAAGTGCTCATACATCACCTCGCACAGGGGCAGGCCCTCTCCCCGAACAATACTGTCATTCGTGCATTGTTCATACCGCCCCCCAAAAAGCCTCTTTGCCGCCCACGCTCCCTGCTGTTACTTAGTCGCGACCACAGTTTAAGGGCTCGCACACGCAGTTTGTCATAAATAGGTAGAAGGGTGGAGCTTATACCTTTTCTGACAACTGTGGGGACCAGTAGGTTATCTTCTGCTGCTGTACAGTCCCGACTCCTCCTCCTTAGTGTGCAGTAAAGTCTGCTTTAGTGCATCTTTTCTACGTAGATAGGAAGGCTACATTACCATACCCTCTGACATGACCCATTCCATTAGGTACAAAATGCACTGTTTCTGGACTTCCATCTTAATTGATAATTGCAGTCACCTGTGTTGAACTAGTTCAGTGATGATAACGATGTTCCAGCACAGGCGAAGGCAATCCTAAATTAAGAAAGAAGTCCAGAAGCAGAGCATTTTGTACCTAATGGAATGAGTCATGTTGGAGGGTATGCATTGCTGCATATTGAGACTGGAGTTGCATGCTAACACAAAAAATGGGGAGTTTAAATAGATTCTATGGATAAGCATACGCAATTTCACATACTTATGATGTTGGGAGGTACCCCATGGTTCCTTCTTCTTTCATTGGAGTGACTTTTGTGTTACTTCATGACTCAGTAGTGGGGCTGGGGAGGTTTAGGTTACTGTATTTAACTAGTTTTCCTTTGTATTTTAATAATATTTTTTATTCGCTTACTATTTCAATTTATTTTTAATACACTATAGTCAGCAGGTATTTCACTGTCATTTTTGACAATTTTCTTGTATATCATATACTTCTTGAATTCATCAAGGTCTTTTTTTTTTTTCAATGATCAGACCAGGATCACCTACAAATCATGGCGGCATATAATCACTAAATCCCGTATTCTTAGGTACTAACATATTCTATTCCTTTACCACTAAACTCAAAATTGTAATATATATGTGTGTATGTATAAGTGTCCTGTTACAGCATTGCTGCTTAGCCGGCTCCTGGATTCACAGTGCAAGCATATGCATGCACCCGCACAATCCACTCACTTCTATGGAAAAGCAGAGGCTGCAAATGAATCACAGCCTCTTGTGGCAATGAGCTCCCATGACACATGTGCATCACAGGAACAAACATTTGCTCCCAAACACTAGAAAACAGACAGTGGTTGGTCAGACAAATTGGTTATACCAATTGATTTGATATCACCTATGATCATACTGTTATTGCTCTACTGGAGAATGTGATCTTTGAAAACCCATGCAGTTCCTGTTCTCTGCCTGGGGAGTCACTGTCTGCTGTAGTGCTTCTAGCACAGTTTGGTCTGTATATCAGTACTGATATGTAAACCAATCCTGTGCTAGAAACACTACCGTAGACAGCGACACCCCATGCAGGGAACAGGAACTGCATAGGTTTTCAAAGATGGCAGGTGCTAGAATGAACACTACTAAATATAACAAAATTATAGCAAATATCACAGACAACAAATTATATAAATCGGCGACATTTATTGGAGAAACGTCTAGCCGTAAAATAATACTGAAATATATGCAGTGAATGTATATCTGAGTGGCACAGGTAAAAGAAAAGATTAGTTAGGATAATGTCAACACCCTTTAGGGGATTTTTAGGAGGATCCTTATAAAAACAATTGTTTCCATAATAATCCTCCAAAAAATCCCCAAAAGGGTGTAGACATTACCCTAACTAATATATTATTGTACAGGTGCCACTCTTATATACATTTACTGCATAGATCTCAGTATTCATTTTTATAACATATTAGATGGTACATGATGGCAGGCAGATGATGGAAGTTGCTAGATGGTGGAAGGCTGTAACTCATCCACAGTCGCACGTTTACAGGCTTTTCCTCGCAAGGGCCTCAGTCTCTGCAGCACTGGGAATAGGTTCTGACGCCTTCTGTAACATGGAAGAAGGCGTTTCTCGGCCAGTATGCGATAAATTGCATATATGTACCTGGGGTCCCACAACTCTATGCCCTCTTCCAGGACAATGGCACTGCAGCCTAGGTGGGGAAGGCAGTGGTTGAGGCAGACCACTGTAGCCAATACCATTTCTGAGTTCGAGCTGTTGAGATTGATTAATAAGGTGTTTAAATGTTCCTTAACTAGACTGGTGATGGAACTACGTGGAAGCCTTCTGCATTGGTGGACTAGCTTGCCAAACAGCCAAGTTGCATATAGGCGGCTGGCTGGGTGTCTATTATTCAGATAGCTTGCGATGTGGCCAAGGATGTTCTTATTATATTTGTGCCAAGCTTTCTTCTTATCCAGTCCAGCAATGGTCAGGAACATTTTCAGGATCATGGGGACCAAAGTCTGATTTTCTTCTTTCTTTATCTCTCGCATAAACGTCTCTGTAAGGGCTTTTCGGAATTGTATAGCCATTTTTGGATAGGTCTTCATGAAGTATTCAATGAACACTAAAACCTCCAGGCGAGTGTTGACATCAACATTATCCATTATGCGTAAGAGATCATATAGGAAGCCTTTATGTAGGTCTGCTGGTAGACTCAATGGGAAGGACAGGAGAGCTGCACAAATGCTGACACTTGTTTGTTGGTTGTGTGCATCGTATGAGTCACATAGTGGTCTAAGAAGATCCAAAATTTCTCTCCACTTCTCGGTCTCGATAATTTTCTCAACAAAGTCATCCATGTTTTCATTCTCATTATACAGACAGCCAGATAGATCTTTCTGATATACCGCTTCAGGGCCATAAATAATGAGCATTGCCTTGGGGTGCTGGTCTGCATGGCTGGCATCAGAGCTGGGTGGTGTTGGGCTCTGCTGGTTGCCAGCCAGTAAGGTAGCCACTTGGTGTATAGTGGCATTTATTACCTCTTGGGCCTCGGCACAATCTACATTTTGCATTCTCCACTTGGTTAGAACTTTGCAGAGTTTTGTGAAGAATAGATTAACACTGGGATCTTTCATATCCCCGCTTCCGTGGGCCACAGCAGCATTATTGATGCACATGGAAAAGGCCTTTTGGGTGGCAGGATCAGATGCATTTACCATGCCTTCACATATTTCGGCTATCAAATACACCTTACGGTAAAAGGGCAAGGTGGGATAAGCCATTATAGCAGCCAGGGTGGTAAATATAGACAGAGAAGAGGAGAACCTGATGTCTTTAGTGGCAGTCACAAGCTCTTCAGTAGTGGCCTCCATGTAGTCCTTGGCTAAGTAGAAAAGGACTTTGCTGGCTGAAAACCAAGTTCCCTCGTGGTTTGCACTCTCTGCCTCCAGCATTGCTTTTACAACAGCTGGTATCAGGTCTCTGAAGAAGCTGCTAATGTTCATCCTTAGCTGTAAGACCTGGCTCAGAAAATCAAACAGCATGTGTCTCTCTGTAAGGTCCATCCAGTGCAGCTCGTTCTTGATGACATACGCCATTGTGTGAATTTTCTGCATGATGCTCTGCAGTGGCATAGCAGTAATGATCTCAGGCAGGCATCGCTTTATCACATGAGAATAGAGGCGTTTCAGTTCATCCAAGATCTCCTGGGAGGACGGCGGTAGCATACTCAGTCTTGTACTCTGGTAAAAGCTGGAGATGAATAGAGGGGTAGTATTCAGTATTTGTTCCCCAATGTTAGCCATACTTGTTGTTGTGCCACAAGCTGTCAACAACAAATGACTGGCAGCAGCCAGGCATCACTTTATATAGGTGGTCTGTGGCATTGTGACATCACAGACATGGTGTATTGTGACATCACAGACATGGTGTATTGTGACATCACAGATACAGCTGGCAGTTAGTGGTGGCTGCAGGACCTATTCTTAGGAAAGGGACTAATGCACTGATAGAACAACTAAAAGAATTGTACAGTATATTCAATGGTATAACGTGGTTCACTAGGAGCAATAACTAATGTAACTTTTAATATTAATTTAATTAGCATATAGGGCCAAATATAATAGGGTGTGAGTATCAGATTGTGGGAGACTTTTCCAATTTTTTTTTAAAGCGACAATAAATGATATGGCAAAATCAACCAGATTTTTTAGTGTAAATGTAAATATATATATAAAAAAAATAAAAAATTAGACTCCTAAAAACTTTTTTTTTTCTGATTCTCACACTCTATTACATTTGGCCTATTCTTAAAAATATATTACAAATAAAGATTAAGAATATAGAAAAGTTCTGTTAGATAGTAGTGGTGATTTAGGATGACTGTCCTAGGTTACATCACACGCTACACGGTATTATATAGCTGTATGGATTAAAGTAATATCTTGTTATTGTTCACTATTGTAGTATATGAAAATCCAACACTTGGAATGACACTATGTGTCATCTTTATATATCAGGGTTTTATTTTAATACATCACAACGGTTCTCTATAGATCTAACTTGGAATTACTGTATATTTAATGGGTTGCAATAATGATTATTATTATTATGTATCATAATCTTTTTTTGTAAATGTTATGGATGAATCAATTGGAACAGATATATATATATATATATATATATATATATATCTATCTATATATATATATATATATATATCCAAAGGTAGGACCGGCACTCAGGACTTGAGCCCAAGTAATGTAGCTTGCCCTGGTGCCTACCATAGGGACCTTGTAGATAGCAGCTGGAAAGAATGGGCACTCAGGTGAAAGTAGGACAGGTTTATTCCTAAAGGTCTATGTTTCGTCAGGACGACGACGGAGGAGACCCCGAAACGTAGACCTTTAGGAATAAACCTGTCCTACTTTCACCTGCATTGTTAGTCCCTGAGTGCCCATTCTTTCCAGCTGCTATATATATATATATATATATATATATATATATATATATATATATATATATATATATATATATATATATATATATATATATATATATATATATATATATAACCAATCAGATAAAGCACAGCATGGGCCAAGCAGCAGGATCCTACTGCTTGGCCCATGCTGTGCTTTATCTCATTGGGGGTTTGAGATGCAGAACTCCTGATGAAGGTCCACAAGGGACGGAAACGTTGAGTATATTTTCACCCATGATGTCTTTTGAAGTGCTAAATACACAGCTTTTTATTTGCATTTAACAAACTGGAGAGTTCATCCTTTATTTCTCTATATACATGGACTCTTTTGTGTTCTGGATGTCACCCTAGAAGATGTTTATGCTGGATGGAGTGTGGTCTAAAGCTATGTATATCTATCTATCTATCTATCTATCTATATATAGTGCAGTAACTGTTACTTCACTGTTCACCTTGACAAAGGGGTACCTTATGCTCCGAAACGTTGGTATGCTATTTTTGCACTAATATACGTTTTTGAAAATTCCCAGAGTGCTGCTGTCTGCTTCTTTGCCTACTCCTGCACAACTGTTCCGGAAGGCACCTACTCCTATATATAGAGATATATATAGAGATATATATTATCTTCACCTTGAAAACGGGGCATGCGAGCCCCGAAACTTTGGAAGCCTGCATTACCTGTTAATACCCTAATACACGCTATTGAAAGAGCTCAGATTGCCACAACTTGTTTGATTCTTAGAAGATACCAATTTATTCCGGAGGGCATCGGGGCAAGCCAAAATAAAGGAAACTCTAACATAACACATCCTAGTTCTGAATGAATGAAATATTGTTATTAAATACTTTGATTTTTACATAGTTGAATGTGCTGACCACAAAATCACACAAAAATTATCAATGGAAATCAGTGCTCCTGATGAGGTGGCAGAAGGTCTACTGAGGGATCTCCTCCCAGACCTGGACTAAAGCATACGCCAACTCCTGGGCAGATATTGTGAAACTACAAATCCCATCATGCCTTGCCACAGTTTTGGGTACTTCTTTACTTTCACGGCGCCAGCATGGCGCCGCACGTCAGAGTCCCCTTGCGGGGCTCGCTACGCTCGCCACGCTATTTAAAATCAACTCCATGCCAACATGGATAGTGGAGGTATGAACTATCCATGTTGGCATGGCGTTAACTTCCTTTATTTTACATAGTTTGTGGCGAGCGTAGAAGGCGGAAGTAGCACGGCGCCATGCTGGTGCCGTGAAAGTAAAGAAGTACCCAGTTTTGCTATAAGTTAGTGTTAAAACTGTGGCAAGGCATGCTAGAATTTGTTGTTTCACAACATCTGGAGAGCCACAGGTTGGCCAGGCCTGCTTTAGGAGGAACCCAGGGCCAAGCGCACCAGCATATGGTCTCACAAGGGGTCTGAGGATCTTATCTTGTTACCTAATGTCAGTCAGGCTACCACTGGCGAGCACATGGAGGGCTGTGCGGCCCCCCCAAAGAAATGCCACCCCATACCATTACTGACCCACTGCCAAACCGGTCATGCTGGAGGATGTTGCAGGCAGCAGAATTTTCTCGTTGGCGTCTCCAGACTCTGCACGTCTGTCACATGTGCTCAGTGTGAACCTGCATTCATCTGTGAAGAGCACAGGGCGCCAGTGGCGAATTTGCCTATCTTGGTGTTCTCTGGCAGATGCCAAACGTCCTCCAGGGTGTTGGGCTGTAAGCACAACCCCCACCTGTGGACGACGGGCCCTCATACCACCCTCATGGAGTCTGTTTCTGACCGCTTGAGTAGACACATGCACATTTGTGGCCTGCTGGAGGTCACACTCTGGACAGACACAACAAACCTTCTTGCCACGGCTCGCATTGATGTGCCATCCTGGATGAGCTGCACTACTTGAGCCATGTTAGGCGCCACTGTGCGCCTGCAAGCTCCGGGGGTAATCACAGTACTGGATTCCTTTTACTCCTTGCATAACTGCAATTCTACCTGCATTGTGTAATATTGTGCACAGCCTGGGTGGTACGGCCCCAGGTGGTTGTTCACCTCCGTGCAACGGATTAGGAGTAGCTTTATTATTTATATTCCATCCCTGTGCATTGTTGCGTTCACACAGTGTATTGTGCTACCATTATTACCGGTTCTGTCAATTTGTTATTGTGTGTCATCTCCTGAGCATTGTTGCTCCTCTAGGCTTCTGGGGATACCCCGTTCCATTATAGGGTTTAGTTAGCGTTTCCCCTTGCTTTCTTCCTGTCTTGACAGTTGCGTTGTCACCCACAAAGACCTGGTGGCATCGGGGTTGGAGCCGGCCTAACCAGCTCCTTCGAACGCGGCTATTATAGGCGAAGTTTAGCATTGCACGCAACTGTCAACCGCGGTCAAGGGCAACGGAGTCAGGGCCTTGGCTCAGGGTTACTCCCAGAGTCTGGACACCAAGTCTCAAACTGTCCTAACAAGCTACTTGTGTGGATTGTGGATTCCGTCTCATGCTACCACTAGAGTGAAAGCACCGCCAGCTTTCAAATTTGACCAAAACATTAGCCAGAAAGCATAGGAGCTGAGAAGTGGTCTCTTGTTACCACCTGCAGAACAACTCCTTTATTGGTGGTGTCTTGCTAATTGCCTATATTTTCCACCTGTTGTCTTTTCCATTTGCACAACAGGACCTCGCAGGACCGGGAATGGATCTGAGATGTTCCCATTACAAAGGATGTGTGAGGAGGAACCTGTATATAGGGTTTTAAGCCATTCTATAAATTTTTTTTGGGGGGAAGCCGAATTTATTTAGTGGTGAAACAGGTGATCCCAGTGCACCATGTCGAAGGCCTTTTCTGCGTCCAAAGAAAGTATGGCTCTAGATGTGTTCGACATGGCGCACTGGGAGTCACAAACCACTGACAACACCCTTCTTATATTTGTCACCGGCTGCCTGCCTGACACGAAGCCAGTTTGGTTTACATGAGTATTTTCCCTGATTTGTTTCCATATTTATGGAATTTGAAATCTTTATTAAAGGTATACCAGGCCTCCATTTTAGCTATGATCGCTTCATATTCTGTTTTGGCTATCCTGTATGTGGAGCTCGTCTGGGGGGAGGGGTGTGTCTTGAAATTCTGAAATGAGTGAATGAGTTGTTGCTGAGCACTTAGGTATTCTTGTGTAGTTTTGCGTTTCTGGTAAGAGGAGAAGGAGATGATTTCTCCACGTTGAGTGGCCTTCGAGGCCTGCCAGTATAAAATTGGGTTTGTTTCCAAAGTGGGGCTATTATTATCATGATAGGAATCCCAAGCCTGTAGGACTTTCTCTTTAAGTTTATGTGATGTAGTAATTGATGATAGGCAGCGCCATGAGATAAATAAAGATGGTTCTTTTTGTAATTTAATTTGGATCCAAATCACAGAGTAATCTGATAGTTATGGGTTCGATATGTGCGCCTTCTATTTTTGGAAGCATCGGGGTAGATGTAAAAAGGTAGTCTATTCGGGATAGTTGATTTGTCGCGGCAGCAAGGCAAGTGTAATCTTTTTCGATGGAATGCAGCATTCTCCACACGTCTATTAACTATAACTGGGATGTCAGTGCCTGTATACCAAACTCCAGTAGCTTTTTCCTGTTGGCATTAGGAATTTGTCTGTTTAATATTAGGGAGCTAACGAGGTTGAAGTCACCTTTGAGTATAATGGGGGTGGACATATATGGGGTCAATAAGGAAATGATTTTCACGAAGAATGGCTTTGAATATTTGTTGGGCGCATATATAGTCATCATGGTATATGTTTGTTTGTCATAGGTCATTTGGCACAATAAATATCTTCCTTCTGCATCCGCTACAACATGGAGACCACTATTGGTAGGTGTACTTTAGCCAATATGGCCAAGCCTCTGGCTTTAGAGCTGAATGGAGCAGATGCTACCACCCTCCAGCCCATCGCACCAAGTTTAATAGTCTCCACTGCTGTGAGATGCGTTTCCTGAAGCATGATCACGTCTAGCCGCAGTTTGTTAACATATAGGAACACATTTTTGCGTTTTATGGGAGTGTTTATGCCCCCTATATTCCACCTGCCTATTTTAAGAGACATCGAAATCAATTATGGGATATAGGGGCAGATGTATTAAGCTTTAACAAGAGATAAATGCAAGGGTGATAAAGAGAGATAAATGTCCAGCCAATCACCTGCTAACTGCCATGTTACAGCCTGTGTTTGAAAAAAGTCAGTAAGGAGCTGATTGGCTGGACATTTATCTCTCTTTATCACCCTTGAATTTATCTCTTGTTAAGGCTTAATACATCTGCCCCATAGTCAGAAAGCATAGTTTAATACCTTTCGTTGTACCTTCCTCCTAGTGAGACATCAGTTATAGTATACGTGTCAAGCAGGAAATGGGTGGGTTGGGAATTGACAACTGGGTAGGGCAGAGGGGAAAGAGGGGTTAGGAATGGGGAAAACAACACCTGTAAAAAATAGAAAATGAACTTCCGTATAAAGAAGAACTTCAGACAGGTCATAGACCTGACAACAAAACGAGGAAACTGACCCCTAGGGCCAGATGCCCAAACTGAGCATTGAATTTGTTCACGGCACAAATTCGGTATAATAGCATTAAGTAATAAGAAAATGGATTAGTGTATCAGCACACGCTCCCAACATTTGGTATATTTTCAATATGAACCTGCAAAGAAAAAGGCATAGGAGTGTGCACCTAAAGCAATACGTAACAATTACCCATTTTCTGTCCTATATTATCAAGGGTCCATAGACAACATGGGCCAAATGTAATACGGTGAGAGTTTCAGAAAGTGAGAGATTTTGGGAGAGTTTTCCCATTCTTTTTAAAGCAGCAATCAACTACATGGCAAAATCAACCTGGTTTTGCCATGTAGTTGATTGCTGCTTTAAAAAGAATGGGAAAACTCTCCCAAATTCTCTCACTTTCTGAATCTCTCATCCTATTACATTTGGCCCCATATGTCTCTCTCTAGAGATCAATGGCGTGGATGGGACATAGATATGGGGTAGGGGTGTGTGGCGGCTTCCAAATAACGATTGTGGCGTATGATTATAGAGGGTAGTGGCGGCGGGGGGTGTCGGGGGGGTGGTGGTGGTGGTGGGCAATAACCTAGCGGGACTCAATGATACCAGTCTCTGGTGGGTGTTGTAGGATCCAGCAGCATAAATCTTCATGCATCTGTCAGCTCCTACTCAATCCAGCAAAAGAGGAGGTACAATCATCAGAGGTTATATGGAGTCAGTCACAATCAGACATTCGTGCAGAACTGTTGCCGGCTGCAGCGGTTTCTCTCAGGTAGGCCTCTACATCACGGGGCGACAAGAAGTCTTTGAAAAAAGATCCGTCAAACAGTCGGAGCCTGGCTGGATATAGCAGTGCAAACTTCCGCCCATCTCGGATGAGACCAGCACAGATAGGCGAGAAGTCCTTCCTTGCTTTTGTCAGCTCAGCCGAATAGTCTTGAAATAAAAGTATTGTATTACCCTCCCAGGACAGGGACTTTATTTTCCGAGATGCCACCCACAGCAGTTCTTTATGAAGGTAGTTCAGGGTCTTAAAGATTATAGCTCGGGGTCTGGCGCCCTCTTGTGTCCTCTGTGGTCCCAGTCTGTGTGCACGCTCTATTACTAGGTCATTGCACCTGTCTTCAGAATCAGAATCATCTTTATTGGCCAGGTATACTTGCGTATGCTTGGAATTTTTTGTGGTAACAGTGCAGCATCAATCCGGGAACACAAAGGGGGTGGGAAGAGAGGCATAAACATACATCACATACATCACATACATTTCACACGTATCTTGAAAAGTTCGGGTTAGTATTTGGTATGTTCAATACGGTTTAGTTGGTGGACAGCTATTAGGAAGAAGCCTTTTGTAGTTCTTGTCGTCTTGCTGGGATGGACATAAATTGTCTGCCTGACGGAAGGGGTTCAAACAGGTTGTGGCCAGGGTGTAGCTTGTCCGCCAAGATCTTTCCTGCACGCTTATTGACCCTGGCTAGGTATAGTTCTTGGACAGTGGGGAGCTCCGCCCCAATGATCTTTTCTGCCATCCTCACCACTCTTTGCAACCTTCGTCTGTCATTCTCGTTTGCTCCTCCGAACCAGATTGTGATCGAGGAGCAAAGGACAGACTCTACTATGGCAGTGTAGAAGATGAGCAGCAGCTCCTGCGGGATGTTGAATTTCTTGAGTTGTCTTGTACATTTAACAAGCCTGGAAGGCTTGGAAAGTCATATAGAGCCTGTCCTTTGACAGACTCTGGCAGTCCAATTAAGCGTAAATTATTCCTTCTTGACCTGTTCTCCAGGTCTTGGATCTTGTTTTTTAATTGATTTATAACCTTAGTGTGGTCCTCAGAGGTGAGTTTAATCTCTGCTACTTCAGGAAATGTTTCCCCAACTCTCTGTTCAGATTCCAGCACACGCTGCTGATGCTGTGCAATTTGTTTGTTAATGGTGGCCGCCCTCACAGCTAAGATGAGTTCCCCATAAGAAACTAGGGCTTGTGGGTCTGGGGTAGGGGAGTCGCGTTGGCTCTAATGCAGGGTGTCAGGGAAGGTAGCTTTTACCTGTGAGTCCCTGATATGTCCGGTGTCCTCTTCTACGGAGGCATAATCGCTGTGCTGGGGTGATCCTGGAAGCGACACGCTCACTGCCACGTGCTGCGCCATCTTGCCGTCGTGTCCCCGTCTCTCCGCAGGGCATCGCGGTGAGGTATTCCTCCATGCACCGCTTGCATCCAGGGAGGTAGCGGTGTGGGGAGCCGTGAATGGAGGCGTAAAGTCTTTTTAAAGGTAATATGGGCGATCTGGCAGCGGAGCTGCTCCTCCTAGCCGAATCTCATCTAGATCGCCGGAACCGGAAGTCGTTCATTATTTCATCAAACATTTCTAAATATATCTAAAAGTGAAGTGTCACATCGCTGTTAAATATTTATTTACCCAAGTGAGCTTATTTATTATTTATTTTCTCTCTGTTCATACATTATATAGTGCTCTAGTTATCAATAACCAATATTATTGTTCAGATATATTAATATTCTAAATCTACCAGCAATATATATGGGTTTGCATATATCCTTGCCCACTTTTTTTTTTCCCTTATCCCCTCCCTCTTTTTCCCCCCTTCTATTAACTATAAGATATTTCACTAATTGTACTGGCTGAGTGAATGCCCTTCATTTGCTGGGTCTTCTTCTATCTCACTTATTCTATATAGACTGGAATCGCACCATCTAACCCATTTACTAGGAAACTTGGCCATCGCTTTTCTTGTGTGGAACATATACTTCTCATGTTTGATCGCGTCATTAACTAAAATTCTCCATTCAATTATTTCCGGTTGTTTTACCGAGAACCAGCTACGTGCTATCACCACTTTTGCTTGAGTAATCAAACTAATGATATATGAGTATAGTTGCACTACATTGCCTCATCCTATTCCTAGTCCAAATAGGCATACCCTAGGGCCTAGTTGTGTAATATTGGGCACCGTGATCCTAACATCATTCCATACCTCTTCCCAGAATGATTGTATCTTGGGACATTCCCATATTAGGTGCCAGAAGCCCGCCCCCTCCTCTGTACACTTTGGGCATCTAGTATTATCCCTCACGCCAGCTCTAAATAGCATCATCTGGGTGCGATATATTCTGTGAAGAATGAAAAAATGAACCTGTTGTTATCTGATACATGATGTAGCGTGTTTTACGGAACCCAGTATACTTGTCCAGTTTTCCGTTGATAATGGGCCTATATCAGTTTCCCACTTAATTTTTAGTTGATCTAATAATTCAGGGTTTTGGTTTGTATTAATATTGGAGTATAGTTGCGATACCTGCCCTCTCTTACTCATATTACGTAGCATCATTTTAATAGGTGATATGGAGATTTCCAAAGTGGGCCCTCCAAACTATCTCCTATATATTTGGCTACATCTGTCACTCAAAGTGGGTGTCTGTGTCTATAACGCTCTGTTTCTGGACTTTCCTCTTAATGTGTGATTGCCTTCATCTGTGCTGAACACCTTTCTGAGAAATTAACCTGTTTAAAACAGGTGATGGCAATCATACATTAAGGGGAAGTCTAGAAACAGAGCATTGTGTCCCTCCTGGAGAGGGTCATGTTGGGAGGTATGTGACAGAGAACCAGCCCAGTGAGCCCACAGACAGTGCCAGACACCCACTGCCTTCCCATGTTGCCCAGCACTGCTACTCCACAGCCACCAGGTGAGCGCCCCCCTCCCGCGATTTGCGGCAAAACCTCCCCCCCCCCCCGCGCGCCCCTCCCGCGAATCGCGGCAAAAACACCCACTCCCCCGTGACCCCCCCCCTACCGCGATTCGCAGCAAAAACACCCCCCGCGACCCCCCCCCTCCCGTGATTCGCTGCAAAAAGAACCCCCCCACGACCCCTCCCGCAATTCGCGGCATAACCACCACCCCGCGACCCCCCCCCTCCCACGAATCGCGGCAAACCCTCCCCCGTGACCCCCCCCCCCCCCGATTTGCGGAAAAAACACCCCCCCCCCCCGCGACCTACCTCCCGCGATTCGCGGCAAAAAGAACCCCCCCTTGCACGATTGGCGGCACCCCCCCTGCCACCCCCCTCCCGCGATTCACGGCACCCCCCCCCGCAATTCGCAGCAGCCCCAGGATTAAATGGCACATGCAAAACACTGACATGGCTATGGTCGACAATGAAAAAGGTTGACATGAGTTTTTGAAGATTTATTTTTAATTTTTTTTTTTTTCATATTCATTGTCATGTGTCGACATGGACACCAATGAAGTGGCACACTTATGTCAACATTTACATGTGTTGACCTTTCTGTGTTGATTTTTTCTTGTGGCGATTCGCGTCACACCCCCCCCTCCCGCGATTCGCGGCACCCCCCGTGACCCCTCACCTCCCGCAATTCGCGGCAACCCCCCACCGGAACCCCTGTGAACACCGCCCTCCCGCGATTCGCGGCACCCACCCCCGCGACTACCCCTCCCGCAATTCGCGGCAAACCCCCCCGTGATTCGCGGCAGCTCCAGAATTAAATTGCACATGGAAAACACTGACATGGCTATGGTCGACAATGAAAAAGGTTGACATGAGTTTTTGAAGTTTTTTTTTTTTTCATTTTTGGAATATTTTCATATTCATTCTCATGTGTCGACATGGACACCAATGAAGTGCCACACTTATGTCAACATTTACATGTGTTGACCTTTCTGTGTTGATTTTTTCTTGTGGCGATTTGCGTCACCCCCCCACAACCCCCACTCCCGCGATTCACGGCACACACACACACACCTCCCCCGCGATTCTCGGCACCCCACCCCGTGACCCCCCCTCCCGTGATTCACGGCACACCCCCGCGACCCCCCCTCCCATGATTCGCCGCAACCCCCGCCCCGTAACCCCCCCCTCCCGCGATTCGCGGCACCCACCCCCGCGACCCCCCCTCCCGCAATTCGCGGCACCCCACCCCCCGCGATTCGCGGCAGCTCCTGAATTAAATTGCACATGGAAAACACTGACATGGCTATGGTCGACAATGAAAAAGGTTGACATGAGTTTTTAAAAAAAATTTTTTCATTTTTTGAATGTTTTCATATTCATTCTCATGTGTCGACATGGACACCAATGAAGTGCCACACTTATGTCAACATTTACATGTGTTGACCTTTCTATGTGGATTTTTTCTTGTGGCGATTCGCGTCACACCCCCCCCCCCGGAACCCACACTCCCGCGATTCACGGCACACACACACACCCCCCCGCGATTCTCGGCACCCCACCCCGTGACCCCCCCTCCCGTGATTCACGGCACACCCCCCGCGACCCCCCCTACCATGATTCGCCGCAACCCCCGCCCCCGTAACCCCCCTCCCGTGACCCCCCTCCCGCGATTCTCTGCAATCCCTCCCCTCCCGCGATTCGCAGCATCCACCCCCCCACAACCCCCTTCCTGCAATTCGCGGCGACCCCCCCTCCTGCAATTCGCGGCACCCTCCGCGACCCCCCCTATCGCGATTCGCGGACACCTAAGTTGCAATACAGGGCATCTTTCATACAATTCTAACCATATTTCTCATATACAAACGTTCACAAATTAAGGGGGCGCAGCCCCTTACGACGGTGTGAAGAGCGCCCGTAGGGCGCGATGAATCACCTAGTATATCTAGAAATGGCATGCCTCATCTGTAGATATCTAAAAAAGTGATTATTTGATATACTAAATTCACTCTGTAGTCGACTGAATAACTTAAACTGCCCATTACTATATAATTGCCCATTACTATATAATTGCCCTATCTCTGTTATACCTTTTTTTGCCATATGTTATCATAGGACAGTTTAGTTCAGTAAATGTTTTATTAAACCAAATCTGTCTGTAATGCAGGATTAGCAAGATCACCAATACAGTGACACTTAAATACAATGCATCCATTTCAAGTGTAAATTTGAATATAAAAAAATCTTTGCGTTGTGCTGAATTCTTTATATTATACAAAGCTGCTGTAGACCCCAATACTTAGCAAGGACCAAAAAAATAAATCAAACAAATTTTAAAGACAAGCATTGCAGAACATATACATCATCTCATTGGGTCTGGCAGCCCAAAGCATTTACAACCACTGGCTGATGGAACATAACTAAAATTCCAAACACCTAAAATTTAGAAGAATTTGTCTTTGTATTGAAGTTAGACTTAGGGGTAAACTTATTAAAATGGTGATGTTGCCCATAGTAACGAATCAGATTCTGTCTATCATTTTCTAGGATGTGTGACAAGGATCTCAAACACGGGGACTCAGATGAAGACTTGTTCTCAACAGCAGGTTACAGCACAACAGATTAAATCCATATGCAGTCAGTATTACAGGCAATAGCATACAGGCACTCCTTAGCATAGCATACTCTTGAAAGGCTCCAATGGTCCCAAGTTTAACCCACACAGCCCCCTGGCCTATCGCTTGGGTAGCTAATCCACCATCAAGAGCAAGCTGACTCTGCCCTGGAAACCCTTTTATCAGGAAATATACTAGCGCTTCCAAAACTTGGTCTGGATCCTCCACATTACTTTCATGTGGGAGAATGATGTCTCTGCCACAGATGCAATAAAGAAATTCTAGAATCTGGTTGCTATAGGCAACATCGCCTTTTTTTTTTTTTTTTTTTTCATTTTTAGCACCTTTAGTAAATTTCATCTGTAGAGTTTGTCCAAATAAAATCAGAGCCTTTCACTGAAATTTTCTCTTCGTACCATCACAGTTTAAACCATGGATTATAACCATTACTGGATTTAAAATTGGCAACTTTTCCTCATTTGGATTATATTCACAGATATTGAAACATTTGGGTTAAGATTCATCTTTTAACTGGTTCTAATCCAGTGATCGGGGTCAGTAAGAAGAATTATGGGTCCCAGCGACCCCTCATTTTAAAAAGTTGGGTTCCCACACCACTGTTTCTTGGTCCCATCACATATTATGCTTTTTGAGCTTTCCATATATCAACATACCACATACACATGCACCATAGATAGGATGGAAAGGGGGGGATATGTGTAAATAGCAGTTGGGCATTACAGGGGGGCAAGGAGGGGGTTAAAGGGAAGTAAATGCTGGGGTTAGGGAAGGAATAAGATTAGATAGTAGCTGGGCCACTGCTGGGAGGGGGAAAGGAATACTGGGCCCATAACTTTGGTGAGCCCGAATACTAATGGCTGACATAGAAGATCACAAAGTATGAGGGGCTGGCTAGCGTGTGGCCAGAAAAGGAGGGTTAGATTTAGGCACTAGTGAGGGAATTTAGGGAGGGGAAGGTTAGGGTTTGGCTGTGGGGAGGGGCAGGTTACGTTTAGGCTGCGGGAAAGGTTAGATTAGGCACTTCAAAGGAAGGGTCAGGGTTAAGAGACATACATATGGGGTGATTTCAGCCCCATTTCTAAGCGATCCTACTAGATCACTTAGAAATTGAGCACGGATTGCTCTGTGTGTATGCCCCCCAAGTGCACCTCGCCATTGTCTGCAGGGAAAAGCATTGTATGGCCTGTTATTTTCTGTTAAGATCGTAGTGTTTTGCCTATTAGCATAGGCAAAACGCAGCTCTGCACATCGTGCTCTGCACACATCACAGGTGTGCAGCGATGTGTGCTGAGCGATCTGTGCTTTAGCACGTCACTCAGCATTGGCTTTAGAGTGCAAGGCAGAGGGTTCAATCTATGCTGTAGGATATAAAGGCTAGGTTTAGGCACTAGCGGAGAGGCCCGGGTTAGATTTAGGCTCCTATAGAGGAGGGCAGACACACACACACTTTTTTTATTTTTTACTTTTCCCCCTTTCATGTCTAAACTTGGTGGTGGATTGACAGCATAGTCCGTAGCTTCCCACAGACTTACAGCTCACCTCTGCAGCCCCAGTGCCCAGCGCCAGCATCTACTATTAATCACTGCACTGAAGCAGAAGTGCGGGAACAAGCAGCCTGCAGGTACAGCCACGTGCATCGGGGCAATACTACATGATCTCTGGGCAGTGCTGGCAGCTCTGCTTGTTCCTGCACTGCTGCTACAGAGCGTCCAACAAGGGGACCCCTGTGACCTACACGTTGGCCCCTCCCGGCTCCCCCACCCCACAATGCCACTTGCTCTGCTGGAAGCTTACCATTCTGCCGTACCCGTCGCCAATGCTGCTACACTTACACCCGCCCAGGAGCCCATGTCCATCCTGCCACTCGCTGCCCGACCAATCTGCACAGTGCTAAAAGTCCCAGGTCACTATTTGCGGGTAAAATACGTGCTATAGAATGTATTTACGAACCCTGCACGTTGCGATGGGAGCTTTGTACTGAGTGATCTGTCACTGCCCATGTTCTCAATAGAGAGAACACTGGCGATGACTACATTTTAAATGCATGCAGTCAAAATCTAACCATGCGATAGTGACGCCCGGGAGCCATGGACATGGTGTGATCCATGCTCAGTTTCTAAGCAATCTAGTCAGATCACTTAGAAATGGGGCTGAACTCACCCTGTGTGTATATAGCCCTTATGGCATTATGCAGAATCTCTTCCATTACCCCTGCTGCAACCGGACATAGCGGATCCCTCGCAGTCACATTTTGTTTCCGGGTGCCTCTGTTTCTTAAAAAAAAACAGGTTTATTTATCCAGAAAAGGTTTGAGCCCCATATCACCTACATGAGAGGTTGTATTCCGAAAATGACATCCGCTAATTTTTTGCTTACACATATGGAGAAAACTCTGCAAATGTTACATTCTACAAGTTTGGGGACAAAGGGCCTTGTTCAGCTTGGGCCCTTGCAAAACTACAGCATGCTGCCTGGGGCCACACATTACAGGGTAAGGCCGTGTACACCAAAGTGCTCATACATCACCTCGCACAGGGGCAGGCCCTCTCCCCGAACAATACTGTCATTCGTGCATTGTTCATACCGCCCCCCAAAAAGCCTCTTTGCCGCCCACGCTCCCTGCTGTTACTTAGTCGCGACCACAGTTTAAGGGCTCGCACACGCAGTTTGTCATAAATAGGTAGAAGGGTGGAGCTTATACCTTTTCTGACAACTGTGGGGACCAGTATGTTATCTTCTGCTGCTGTACAGTCCCGACTCCTCCTCCTTAGTGTGCAGTAAAGTCTGCTTTAGTGCATCTTTTCTACGTAGATAGAAAGGCTACATTACCATACCCTCTGACATGACCCATTCCATTAGGTACAAAATGCACTGCTTCTGGACTTCCATCTTAATTGATAATTGCAGTCACCTGTGTTGAACTAGTTCAGTGATGATAACGATGTTCCAGCACAGGTGAAGGCAATCCTAAATTAAGAAGTCCAGAAGCAGAGCATTTTGTACCTAATGGAATGAGTCATGTTGGAGGGTATGCATTGCTGCATATTGAAACTGGAGTTGCATGCTAACACAAAAAATGGGGAGTTTAAATAGATTCTATGGATAAGCATACGCAATTTCACATACTTATGATGTTGGGAGGTACCCCATGGTTCCTTCTTCTTTCATTGGAGTGACTTTTGTGTTACTTCATGACTCAGTAGGGGGGCTGGGGAGGTTTAGGTTACTGTATTTAACTAGTTTTCCTTTGTATTTTAATAATATTTTTTATTCGCTTACTATTTCAATTTATTTTTAATACACTATAGTCAGCAGGTATTTCACTGTCATTTTTGACAATTTCTTGTATATCATATACTTCTTGAATTCATCAAGGTCTTTTTTTTTTTTTCAATGATCAGACCAGGATCACCTACAAATCATGGCGGCATATAATCACTAAATCCCGTATTCTTAGGTACTAACATATTCTATTCCTTTACCACTAAACTCAAAATTGTAATATATATGTGTGTATGTATAAGTGTCCTGTTACAGCATTGCTGCTTAGCCGGCTCCTGGATTCACAGTGCAAGCATATGCATGCACCCGCACAATCCACTCACTTCTATGGAAAAGCAGAGGCTGCAAATGAATCACAGCCTCTTGTGGCAATGAGCTCCCATGACGCATGTGCATCACAGGAACAAACATTTGCTCCCAAACACTAGAAAACAGACAGTGGTTGGTCAGACAAATTGGTTATACCAATTGATTTGATATCACCTATGATCATACTGTTATTGCTCTACTGGAGAATGTGATCTTTGAAAACCCATGCAGTTCCTGTTCTCTGCCTGGGGAGTCACTGTCTGCTGTAGTGCTTCTAGCACAGTTTGGTCTGTATATCAGTACTGATATGTAAACCAATCCTGTGCTAGAAACACTACCGTAGACAGCGACACCCCATGCAGGGAACAGGAACTGCATAGGTTTTCAAAGATGGCAGGTGCTAGAATGAACACTACTAAATATAACAAAATTATAGCAAATATCACAGACAACAAATTATATAAATCGGCGACATTTATTGGAGAAACGTCTAGCCGTAAAATAATACTGAAATATATGCAGTGAATGTATATCTGAGTGGCACAGGTAAAAGAAAAGATTAGTTAGGATAATGTCAACACCCTTTAGGGGATTTTTAGGAGGATCCTTATAAAAACAATTGTTTCCATAATAATCCTCCAAAAAATCCCCAAAAGGGTGTAGACATTACCCTAACTAATATATTATTGTACAGGTGCCACTCTTATATACATTTACTGTATAGATCTCAGTATTCATTTTTATAACATATTAGATGGTACATGATGGCAGGCAGATGATGGAAGTTGCTAGATGGTGGAAGGCTGTAACTCATCCACAGTCGCACGTTTACAGGCTTTTCCTCGCAAGGGCCTCAGTCTCTGCAGCACTGGGAATAGGTTCTGACGCCTTCTGTAACATGGAAGAAGGCGTTTCTCGGCCAGTATGCGATAAATTGCATATATGTACCTGGGGTCCCACAACTCTATGCCCTCTTCCAGGACAATGGCACTGCAGCCTAGGTGGGGAAGGCAGTGGTTGAGGCAGACCACTGTAGCCAATACCATTTCTGAGTTCGAGCTGTTGAGATTGATTAATAAGGTGTTTAAATGTTCCTTAATCAGACTGGTGATGGAACTACGTGGAAGCCTTCTGCATTGGTGGACTAGCTTGCCAAACAGCCAAGTTGCATATAGGCGGCTGGCTGGGTGTCTATTATTCAGATAGCTTGCGATGTGGCCAAGGATGTCCTTATTATATTTGTGCCAAGCTTTCTTCTTATCCAGTCCAGCAATGGTCAGGAACATTTTCAGGATCATGGGGACCAAAGTCTGATTTTCTTCTTTCTTTATCTCTCGCATAAACGTATCTGTAAGGGCTTTTCGGAATTGTATAGCCATTTTTGGATAGGTCTTCATGAAGTATTCAATGAACACTAAAACCTCCAGGCGAGTGTTGACATCAACATTATCCATTATGCGTAAGAGATCATATAGGAAGCCTTTATGTAGGTCTGCTGGTAGACTCAATGGGAAGGACAGGAGAGCTGCACAAATGCTGACACTTGTTTGTTGGTTGTGTGCATCGTATGAGTCACATAGTGGTCTAAGAAGATCCAAAATTTCTCTCCACTTCTCGGTCTCGATAATTTTCTCAACAAAGTCATCCATGTTTTCATTCTCATTATACAGACAGCCAGATAGATCTTTCTGATATACCGCTTCAGGGCCATAAATAATGAGCATTGCCTTGGGGTGCTGGTCTGCATGGCTGGCATCAGAGCTGGGTGGTGTTGGGCTCTGCTGGTTGCCAGCCAGTAAGGTAGCCACTTGGTGTATAGTGGCATTTATTACCTCTTGGGCCTCGGCACAATCTACATTTTGCATTCTCCACTTGGTTAGAACTTTGCAGAGTTTTGTGAAGAATAGATTAACACTGGGATCTTTCATATCCCCGCTTCCGTGGGCCACAGCAGCATTATTGATGCACATGGAAAAGGCCTTTTGGGTGGCAGGATCAGATGCATTTACCATGCCTTCACATATTTCGGCTATCAAATACACCTTACGGTAAAAGGGCAAGGTGGGATAAGCCATTATAGCAGCCAGGGTGGTAAATATAGACAGAGAAGAGGAGAACCTGATGTCTTTAGTGGCAGTCACAAGCTCTTCAGTAGTGGCCTCCATGTAGTCCTTGGCTAAGTAGAAAAGGACTTTGCTGGCTGAAAACCAAGTTCCCTCGTGGTTTGCACTCTCTGCCTCCAGCATTGCTTTTACAACAGCTGGTATCAGGTCTCTGAAGAAGCTGCTAATGTTCATCCTTAGCTGTAAGACCTGGCTCAGAAAATCAAACAGCATGTGTCTCTCTGTAAGGTCCATCCAGTGCAGCTCGTTCTTGATGACATACGCCATTGTGTGAATTTTCTGCATGATGCTCTGCAGTGGCATAGCAGTAATGATCTCAGGCAGGCATCGCTTTATCACATGAGAGTAGAGGCGTTTCAGTTCATCCAAGATCTCCTGGGAGGACGGCGGTAGCATACTCAGTCTTGTACTCTGGTAAAAGCTGGAGATGAATAGAGGGGTAGTATTCAGTATTTGTTCCCCAATGTTAGCCATACTTGTTGTTGTGCCACAAGCTGTCAACAACAAATGACTGGCAGCAGCCAGGCATCACTTTATATAGGTGGTCTGTGGCATTGTGACATCACAGACATGGTGTATTGTGACATCACAGACATGATGTATTGTGACATCACAGAAACAGCTGGCAGTTAGTGGTGGCTGCAGGACCTATTCTTAGGAAAGGGACTAATGCACTGATAGAACAACTAAAAGAATTGTACAGTATATTCAATGGTATAACGTGGTTCACTAGGAGCAATAACTAATGTAACTTTTAATATTAATTTAATTAGCATATAGGGCCAAATATAATAGGGTGTGAGTATCAGATTGTGGGAGACTTTTCCAATTTTTTTTTAAAGCGACAATAAATGATATGGCAAAATCAACCAGATTTTTTTAGTGTAAATGTAAATATATATATATAAAAAAAATAAAAAATTAGACTCCTAAAAACTTTTTTTTTTCTGATTCTCACACTCTATTACATTTGGCCTATTCTTAAAAATATATTACAAATAAAGATTAAGAATATAGAAAAGTTCTGTTAGATAGTAGTGGTGATTTAGGATGACTGTCCTAGGTTACATCACACGCTACACGGTATTATATAGCTGTATGGATTAAAGTAATATCTTGTTATTGTTCACTATTGTAGTATATGAAAATCCAACACTTGGAATGACACTATGTGTCATCTTTATATATCAGGGTTTTATTTTAATACATCACAACGGTTCTCTATAGCTCTAACTTGGAATTACTGTATATTTAATGGGTTGCAATAATGATTATTATTATTATGTATCATAATCTTTTTTGTAAATGTTATGGATGAATCAATTGGAACAGATATATATATATATATATATATATATATATATATATATATATATAATATATACACTTAACATCGGCACTCACCTTTCCTAGTTTTGGGGTGCCCTATGGCTTGTGACCACATTGTTTAAACAGACATTGGATGGGCTCTGCACACACTAAATTAACTGATAATAAATAGTGGAGATTTGGTTCATGAATTGATCAATGCATTTAAGCCTGCAGCCCCCGTCAAGGGACCCCACTGTTCTGCAGGTCCTACCACTATCGCTGAAAATGGCTGCAATACACATAGCTATCACATCAATGTTTGATACCAGGCATGCTATCAGGTCTGAAGCTCACAGCAGACTTTGCTTTTATAGGTGAGCAGCTACCAACACACCTGTCACTAATCATCTAGGGAAATGGCTAACACAAGCTATGGAATCTTAGTTAAAAACAGGTTGCATGAGAGAATGTGACCACAATAAGACTAATTAAAAAAATTAATCTAATAAACAATATATACACTTAACATCGGCACTCACCTTTCCTAGTTTTGGGGTGCCCTATGGCTTGTGACCACATTGTTTAAACAGACATTGGATGGGCTCTGCACACACTAAATTAACTGATAATAAATAGTGGAGATTTGGTTCATGAATTGATCAATGCATTTAAGCCTGCAGCCCCCGTCAAGGGACCCCACTGTTCTGCAGGTCCTACCACTATCGCTGAAAATGGCTGCAATACACATAGCTATCACATCAATGTTTGATACCAGGCATGCTATCAGGTCTGAAGCTCACAGCAGACTTTGCTTTTATAGGTGAGCAGCTACCAACACACCTGTCACTAATCATCTAGGGAAATGGCTAACACAAGCTATGGAATCTTAGTTAAAAACAGGGTGCATGAGAGAATGTGACCACAATAAGACTAATTAAAAAAATTAATCTAATAAACAATATATACACTTAACATCGGCACTCACCTTTCCTAGTTTTGGGGTGCCCTATGGCTTGTGACCACATTGTTTAAACAGACATTGGATGGGCTCTGCACACACTAAATTAACTGATAATAAATAGTGGAGATTTGGTTCATGAATTGATCAATGCATTTAAGCCTGCAGCCCCCCCGTCAACCCCCCGGGTTGCAATAATGATTATTATTATTATGTATCATCTTTTTTGTAAATGTTATGGATGAATCAATTGGAACAGATATATATATATATATATATATATATATATATATATATATATATATCCAAAGGTAGGACCGGCACTCAGGACTTGAGCCCAAGTAAAGTAGCTTGCCCTGGTGCCTACCATAGGGACCTTGTAGATAGCAGCTGGAAAGAATGGGCACTCAGGGACTAAAAATGCAGGTGAAAGTAGGACAGGTTTATTCCTAAAGGTCTATGTTTCGTCAGGACGACGACGGAGGAGACCCCGAAACGTAGACCTTTAGGAATAAACCTGTCCTACTTTCACCTGCATTGTTAGTCCCTGAGTGCCCATTCTTTCCAGCTGCTATATATATATATATATATATATATATATATATATATATATATATATATATATATATATATATATATATATATATATATATATATATATATATATATATATAACCAATCAGATAAAGCACAGCATGGGCCAAGCAGCAGGATCCTACTGCTTGGCCCATGCTGTGCTTTATCTCATTGGTGGTTTGAGATGCAGAACTCCTGATGAAGGTCCACAAGGGACGGAAACGTTGAGTATATTTTCACCCATGATGTCTTTTGAAGTGCTAAATACACAGCTTTTTATTTGCATTTAACAAACTGGAGAGTGCATCCTTTATTTCTCTATATACATGGACTCTTTTGTGTTCTGGATGTCACCCTAGAAGATGTTTATGCTGGATGGAGTGTGGTCTAAAGCTATGTATATCTATCTATCTATCTATCTATCTATCTATCTATCTATATATAGTGCAGTAACTGTTACTTCACTGTTCACCTTGACAAAGGGGTACCTTATGCTCCGAAACGTTGGTATGCTATTTTTGCACTAATATACGTTTTTGAAAATTCCCAGAGTGCTGCTGTCTGCTGCTTTGCCTACTCCTGCACAACTGTTCCGGAAGGCACCTACTCCTATATATAGAGATATATATATAGAGATATATATTATCTTCACCTTGAAAACGGGGCATGCGAGCCCCGAAACTTTGGAAGCCTGCATTACCTGTTAATACCCTAATACACGCTATTGAAAGAGCTCAGATTGCCACAACTTGTTTGATTCTTAGAAGATACCAATTTATTCCGGAGGGCATCGGGGCAAGCCAAAATAAAGGAAACTCTAACATAACACATCCTAGTTCTGAATGAATGAAATATTGTTATTAAATACTTTGTTTTTTACATAGTTGAATGTGCTGACAACAAAATCACACAAAAATTATCAATGGAAATCAGTGCTCCTGATGAGGTGGCAGATGGTCTCCTAAAGGATCTCCTCCCAGACCTGGACTAAAGCATACGCCAACTCCTGGGCAGATATTGTGAAACTACAAATCCCATCATGCCTGGCCACAGTTTTGGGTACTTCTTTACTTTCACGGCGCCAGCATGGCGCCGCGCGTCAGAGTCCCCTTGCGGGGCTCGCTACGCTCGCCACGCTATTTAAAATCAACTCCATGCCAACATGGATAGTGGAGGTATGAACTATCCATGTTGGCATGGCGTTAACTTCCTTTATTTTACATAGTTTGTGGCGAGCGTAGAAGGCGGAAGTAGCACGGCGCCATGCTGGCGCCGTGAAAGTAAAGAAGTACCCAGTTTTGCTATAAGTTAGTGTTAAAACTGTGGCAAGGCATGCTAGAATTTGTTGTTTCACAACATCTGGAGAGCCACAGGTTGGCCAGGCCTGCTTTAGGAGGAACCCAGGGCCAAGCGCACCAGCATATGGTCTCACAAGGGGTCTGAGGATCTTATCTTGTTACCTAATGTCAGTCAGGCTACCACTGGCGAGCACATGGAGGGCTGTGCGGCCCCCCCAAAGAAATGACACCCCATACCATGCATTCATCTGTGAAGAGCACAGGGCGCCAGTGGCGAATTTGCCTATCTTGGTGTTCTCTGGCAGATGCCAAACGTCCTCCAGGGTGTTGGGCTGTAAGCACAACCCCCACCTGTGGACGACGGGCCCTCATACCACCCTCATGAAGTCTGTTTCTGACCGCTTGAGTAGACACATGCACATTTGTGGCCTGCTGGAGGTCACACTCTGGACAGACACAACAAACCTTCTTGCCACGGCTCGCATTGATGTGCCATCCTGGATGAGCTGCACTACCTGAGCCATGTTAGGCGCCACTGTGCGCCTGCAAGCTCCGGGGGTAATCACAGTACTGGATTCCTTTTACTCCTTGCATAACTGCAATTCTACCTGCATTGTGTAATATTGTGCACAGCCTGGGTGGTACGGCCCCAGGTGGTTGTTCACCTCCGTGCAACGGATTAGGAGTAGCTTTATTATTTATATTCCATCCCTGTGCATTGTTGCGTTCACACAGTGTATTGTGCTACCATTATTACCGGTTCTGTCAATTTGTTATTGTGTGTCATCTCCTGAGCATTGTTGCTCCTCTAGGCTTCTGGGGATACCCCGTTCCATTATAGGGTTTAGTTAGCGTTTCCCCTTGCTTTCTTCCTGTCTTGACAGTTGTGTTGTCACCCACAAAGACCTGGTGGCATCGGGGTTGGAGCCGGCCTAACCAGCTCCTTCGAACGCGGCTATTATAGGCGAAGTTTAGCATTGCACGCAACTGTCAACCGCGGTCAAGGGCAACGGAGTCAGGGCCTTGGTTCAGGGTTACTCCCAGAGTCTGGACACCAAGTCTCAAACTGTCCTAACAAGCCACTTGTGTGGATTGTGGATTCCGTCTCATTCTACCACTAGAGTGAAAGCACCGCCAGCTTTCAAATTTGACCAAAACATTAGCCAGAAAGCATAGGAGCTGAGAAGTGGTCTCTTGTTACCACCTGCAGAACAACTCCTTTATTGGTGGTGTCTTGCTAATTGCCTATATTTTCCACCTGTTGTCTTTTCCATTTGCACAACAGGACCTCGCAGGACCGGGAATGGATCTGAGATGTTCCCATTACAAAGGATGTGTGAGGAGGAACCTGTATATAGGGTTTTAAGCCATTCTATACATTTTTTTGGGGGGGAGCCGAATTTATTTAGTGGTGAAACAGGTGATCCCAGTGCACCATGTCGAAGGCCTTTTCTGCGTCCAAAGAAAGTATGGCTCTAGACGTGTTCGACATGGCGCACTGGGAGTCACAAACCACTGACAACACCCTTCTTATATTTGTCACCGGCTGCCTGCCTGACACGAAGCCAGTTTGGTTTACATGAGTATTTTCCCTGATTTGTTTCCATATTTATGGAATTTGAAATCTTTATTAAAGGTATACCAGGCCTCCATTTTAGCTATGATCGCTTCATATTCTGTTTTGGCTATCCTGTATGTGGAGCTCGTCTGGGGGGAGGGGTGTGTCTTGAAATTCTGAAGTGAGTGAGTGAGTGAGTTGTTGCTGAGCACTTAGGTATTCTTGTGTAGTTTTGCGTTTCTGGTAAGAGGAGAAGGAGATGATTTCTCCACGTTGAGTGGCCTTCGAGGCCTGCCAGTATAAAATTGGGTTTGTTTCCAAAGTGGGGCTATTATTATCATGATAGGAATCCCAAGCCTGTAGGACTTTCTCTTTAAGTTTATGTGATGTAGTAATTGATGATAGGCAGCGCCATGAGATAAATGAAGATGGTTCTTTTTGTAATTTAATTTGGATCCAAATCACAGAGTAATCTGATAGTTATGGGTTCGATATGTGCGCCTTCTATTTTTGGAAGCATCGGGGTAGATGTAAAAAGGTAGTCTATTCGGGATAGTTGATTTGTCGCGGCAGCAAGGCAAGTGTAATCTTTTTCGATGGAATGCAGCATTCTCCACACGTCTATTAACTATAACTGGGATGTCAGTGCCTGTATACCAAACTCCAGTAGCTTTTTCCTGTTGGCATTAGGAATTTGTCTGTTTAATATTAGGGAGCTAACGAGGTTGAAGTCACCTTTGAGTATAATGGGGGTGGACATATATGGGGTCAATAAGGAAATGATTTTCAGGAAGAATGGCTTTGAATATTTGTTGGGCGCATATATAGTCATCATGGTATATGTTTGTTTGTCATAGGTCATTTGGCACAATAAATATCTTCCTTCTGCATCCGCTACAACATGGAGACCACTATTGGTAGGTGTACTTTAGCCAATATGGCCAAGCCTCTGGCTTTAGAGCTGAATGGAGCAGATGCTACCACCCTCCAGCCCATCGCACCAAGTTTCATAGTCTCCACTGCTGTGAGATGCGTTTCCTGAAGCATGATCACGTCTAGCCGCAGTTTGTTAACATATAGGAACACATTTTTGCGTTTTATGGGAGTGTTTATGCCCCCTATATTCCACCTGCCTATTTTAAGAGACATCGAAATCAATTATGGGATATAGGGGCAGATGTATTAAGCTTTAACAAGAGATAAATGCAAGGGTGATAAAGAGAGATAAATGTCCAGCCAATCACCTGCTAACTGCCATGTTACAGCCTGTGTTTGAAAAAAGTCAGTAAGGAGCTGATTGGCTGGACATTTATCTCTCTTTATCACCCTTGAATTTATCTCTTGTTAAGGCTTAATACATCTGCCCCATATACCCCTTTTACACCAAGGAATAACCCAGGTCGGACCCAGGTCAACGTTGGTGTAAAAGGGGACAACCCAGGTCCAGTAACACTGGTCTCCTACCCAGGTCCTGACCAGGGTTGAACACTGGTTGGACCTGGGTCGTGGGCGGTGTAAATGGTCCCAACCCAGGTTGGGACATCCGGGTAGTGCTGAAAGGATGCCAAAAGTGCTGGACGCCTTTCCACAGTGCGCTGCAGTGGCAAAAGACAGCAGCCAGGAAGGATACGGACAGTGCACACAGAAATCATAATTGGATGCAGTATCACCGGGTGGTACTGGGGGAGCACATGGGAGATTCGGTCTTCTGCTGCAGGGGAAGCGGCTGGGGAGAGCACATGGGAGATGCTGCACTTTTATACCGCTATGTAGGCTTGAGCACTGAATAAAACTTTTGAAAAAAAATTTTTACAAAATAAACAAACCAACATTCTTCAATGCTAACTAGTCATGTCTTTTAATTTTTATTTTAAATCATTGAGGGAAGGTTGGCTGGCAGTTTATCAGTCCTAAAATGGACATTTTTAATGTCATCCATAGGGAAAAGCAGTGCTGACCCAGGTTCAGTGTAAACGGCGCAGACCTGGGTCCGACCTGGGTCACAGTGCTGTGTAAATGGGGTATGAAGCTGGGTCCAACCCTGGAAACTCCTGTGTTCAAAGACCAGGGTCCGACCAGGGATTTTGGTGTAAAAGGGGTAATAGTCAGAAAGCATAGTTTAATACCTTTCGTTGTACCTTCCTCCTAGTGAGACATCAGTTATAGTATACGTGTCAAGCAGGAAATGGGTGGGTTGGGAATTGACAACTGGGTAGGGCAGAGGGGAAAGAGGGGTTAGGAATGGGGAAAACAACACATGTAAAAAATAGAAAATTAACTTCCGTATAAAGAAGAACTTCAGACAGGTCATAGACCTGACAACAAAACGAGGAAACTGACCCCTAGGGCCAGATGCCCAAACTGAGCATTGAATTTGTTCACGGCACAAATTCGGTATAATAGCATTAAGTAATAAGAAAATGGATTAGTGTATCAGCACACGCTCCCAACATTTGGTATATTTTCAATATGAACCTGCAAAGAAAAAGGCATAGGAGTGTGCACCTAAAGCAATACGTAACAATTACCCATTTTCTGTCCTATATTATCAAGGGTCCATAGACAACATGGGCCAAATGTAATAGGGTGAGCGTTTCAGAAAGTGAGAGATTTTGGGAGAGTTTTCCCATTCTTTTTAAAGCAGCAATCAACTACATGGCAAAATCAACCTGGTTTTGCCATGTAGTTGATTGCTGCTTTAAAAAGAATGGGAAAACTCTCCCAAATTCTCTCACTTTCTGAATCTCTCATCCTATTACATTTGGCCCCATATGTCTCTCTCTAGAGATCAATGGCGTGGATGGGACATAGATATGGGGTAGGGGTGTGTGGTGGCTTCCAAATAACGATTGTGGCGTATGATTATAGAGGGTAGTGGCGGCGGGGGGTGGGGGGGTGGTGGTGGTGGTGGTGGGCAATAACCTAGCGGGACTCAATGATACCAGTCTCTGGTGGGTGTTGTAGGATCCAGCAGCATAAATCTTCATGCATCTGTCAGCTCCTACTCAATCCAGCAAAAGAGGAGGTACAATCATCAGAGGTTATATGGAGTCAGTCACAATCAGACATTCGTGCAGAACTGTTGCCGGCTGCAGCGGTTTCTCTCAGGTAGGCCTCTACATCACGGGGCGACAAGAAGTCTTTGAAAAAAGATCCGTCAAACAGTCGGAGCCTGGCTGAATATAGCAGTGCAAACTTCCACCCATCTCGGATGAGACCAGCACAGATAGGCGAGAAGTCCTTCCTTGCTTTTGTCAGCTCAGCCGAATAGTCTTGAAATAAAAGTATTGTATTACCCTCCCAGGACAGGGACTTTATTTTCCGAGATGCCACCCACAGCAGTTCTTTATGAAGGTAGTTCAGGGTCTTAAAGATTATAGCTCGGGGTCTGGCGCCCTCTTGTGTCCTCTGTGGTCCCAGTCTGTGTGCACGCTCTATTACTAGGTCATTGCACCTGTCTTCAGAATCAGAACCATCTTTATTGGCCAGGTATACTTGCGTATGCTTGGAATTTTTTGTGGTAACAGTGCAGCATCAATCCGGGAACACAAAGGGGGTGGGAAGAGAGGCATAAACATACATCACATACATTTCACACGTATCTAGAAAAGTTCGGGTTAGTATTTGGTATGTTCAATACGGTTTAGTTGGTGGACAGCTATTAGGAAGAAGCCTTTTGTAGTTCTTGTCGTCTTGCTGGGATGGACATAAATTGTCTGCCTGACGGAAGGGGTTCAAACAGGTTGTGGCCAGGGTGTAGCTTGTCCGCCAAGATCTTTCCTGCACGCTTATTGACCCTGGCTAGGTATAGTTCTTGGACAGTGGGGAGCTCCGCCCCAATGATCTTTTCTGCCATCCTCACCACTCTTTGCAACCTCCGTCTGTCATTCTCGTTTGCTCCTCCGAACCAGATTGTGATCGAGGAGCAAAGGACAGACTCTACTATGGCAGTGTAGAAGATGAGCAGCAGCTCCTGCGGGATGTTGAATTTCTTGAGTTGTCTTGTACATTTAACAAGCCTGGAAGGCTTGGAAAGTCATATAGAGCCTGTCCTTTGACAGACTCTGGCAGTCCAATTAAGCGTAAATTATTCCTTCTTGACCTGTTTTCCAGGTCTTGGATCTTGTTTTTTAATTGATTTATAACCTTAGTGTGGTCCTCAGAGGTGAGTTTAATCTCTGCTACTTCAGCAAATGTTTCCCCAACTCTCTGTTCAGATTCCAGCACACGCTGCTGATGCTGTGCAATTTGTTTGTTAATGGTGGCCGCCCTCACAGCTAAGATGAGTTCCCCATAAGAAACTAGGGCTTGTGGGTCTGGGGTAGGGGAGTCGCGTTGGCTCTAATGCAGGGTGTCAGGGAAGGTAGCTTTTACCTGTGAGTCCCTGATATGTCCGGTGTCCTCTTCTACGGAGGCATAATCGCTGTGCTGGGGTGATCCTGGAAGCGACACGCTCACTGCCACGTGCTGCGCCATCTTGCCGTCGTGTCCCCGTCTCTCCGCAGGGCATCGCGGTGAGGTATTTCTCCATGCACCGCTTGCATCCAGGGAGGTAGCGGTGTGGGGAGCCGTGAATGGAGGCGTAAAGTCTTTTTAAAGGTAATATGGGCGATCTGGCAGCGGAGCTGCTCCTCCTAGCCGAATCTCATCTAGATCGCCGGAACCGGAAGTCGTTCATTATTTCATCAAACATTTCTAAATATATCTAAAAGTGAAGTGTCACATCGCTGTTAAATATTTATTTACCCAAGTGAGCTTATTTATTATTTATTTTCTCTCTGTTCATACATTATATAGTGCTCTAGTTATCAATAACCAATATTATTGTTCAGATATATTAATATTCTAAATCTACCAGCTATATATGTGGGTTTGCGTATATCCTTGCCCACTTTTTTTTTCCCTTATCCCCTCCCTCTTTTTCCCCCCTTCTATTAACTATAAGATATTTCACTAATTGTACTGGCTGAGTGAATGCCCTTCATTTGCTGGGTCTTCTTCTATCTCACTTATTCTATATAGACTGGAATCGCACCATCTAACCCATTTACTATGAAACTTGGCCATCGCTTTTCTTGTGTGGAACATATACTTCTCATGTTTGATCGCGTCATTAACTAAAATTCTCCATTCAATTATTTCCGGTTGTTTTACCGAGAACCAGCTACGTGCTATCACCACTTTTGCTTGAGTAATCAAACTAATGATATATGAGTATAGTTGCACTACATTGCCTCATCCTATTCCTAGTCCAAATAGGCATACCCTAGGGCCTAGTTGTGTAATATTGGGCACCGTGATCCTAACATCATTCCATACCTCTTCCCAGAATGATTGTATCTTGGGACATTCCCATATTAGGTGCCAGAAGCCCGCCCCCTCCTCTGTACACTTTGGGCATCTAGTATTATCCCTCAAGCCAGCTCTAAATAGCATCATCGGGGTGCGATATATTCTGTGAAGAATGAAAAAATGAACCTGTTGTTATCTGATACATGATGTAGCGTGTTTTACGGAACCCAGTATACTTTTCCAGTTTTCCGTTGATAATGGGCCTATATCAGTTTCCCACTTAATTTTTAGTTGATCTAATAATTCAGGGTTTTGGTTTGTATTAATATTGGAGTATAGTTGCGATACCTGCCCTCTCTTACTCATATTACGTAGCATCATTTTAATAGGTGATATGGAGATTTCCAAAGTGAGCCCTCCAAACTATATATCTATAAATGGCATGCCTCATCTGTAGATATCTAAAAAAGTGATTATTTGATATACTAAATTCACTCTGTAGTCGACTGAATAACTTAAACTGCCCATTACTATATAATTGCCCTATCTCTGTTATACCTTTTTTTGCCATATGTTATCATAGGACAGTTTAGTTCAGTAAATGTTTTATTAAACCAAATCTGTCTGTAATGCAGGATTAGCAAGATCACCAATACAGTGACACTTAAATACAATGCATCCATTTCAAGTGTAAATTTGAATATAAAAAAATCTTTGCGTTGTGCTGAATTCTATATATTATACAAAGCTGCTGTAGATCCCAATACTTAGCAAGGACCAAAAAAATAAATCAAACAAATTTTAAAGACAAGCATTGCAGAACATATACATCATCTCATTGGGTCTGGCAGCCCAAAGCATTTACAACCACTGGCTGATGGAACATAACTAAAATTCCAAACACCTAAAATTTAGAAGAATTTGTCTTTGGATCTACAGAATGAAAATGCTACCACAAGCAGTATTGAAGTTAGACTTAGGGGTAAACTTATTAAAATGGTGATGTTGCTCATAGTAACGAATCAGATTCTGTCTATCATTTTCTAGGATGTGTGACAAGGATCTCAAACACGGGGACTCAGATGAAGACTTGTTCTCAACAGCAGGTTACAGCACAACAGATTAAATCCATATGCCAGGGGTTCCCAAACTTTTTTGACTCACGGCACCCCAAAGCATCAGAATTTTTTTTCGCGGCACCCCTAGGCTAAAGGTTGCTCATTGATAAAGTCAGAAACAAATATTAAATTAAATAAATTGTGTTTATATCTCATCTTTAGGATCATTTATGTGGTAATGGACAAAATGTACTTCTGTTTGTCCATAATTTGACTATTATATTAGATATAAATAACTTCAATTGGCCCTGGACCATCAGGGCACCCCTGCAAGTTCCCCAAGGCACCCCAGGGTGCCGCGGCACACAGTTTGGGAACCACTGCCATATGCAGTCAGTATTACAGGCAATAGCATACAGGCACTCCTTAGCATAGCATACTCTTGAAAGGCTCCAATGGTCCCAAGTTTAACCCACACAGCCCCCTGGCCTATCGCTTGGGTAGCTAATCCACCATCAAGAGCAAGCTGACTCTGCCCTGGAAACCCTTTTATCAGGAAATATACTAGCGCTTCCAAAACTTGGTCTGGATCCTCCACATTACTTTCATGTGGGAGAATGATGTCTCTGCCACAGATGCAATAAAGAAATTCTAGAATCTGGTTGCTATAGGCAACATCGCCTTTTTTTCATTTTTAGCACCTTTAGTAAATTTCATCTGTAGAGTTTGTCCAAATAAAATCAGAGCCTTTCACTGAAATTTTCTCTTCGTACCATCACAGTTTAAACCATGGATTATAACCATTACTGGATTTAAAATTGGCAACTTTTCCTCATTTGGATTATATTCACAGATATTGAAACATTTGGGTTAAGATTCATCTTTTAACTGGTTCTAATCCAGTGATCGGGGTCAGTAAGAAGAATTATGGGTCCCAGCGACCCCTCATTTTAAAAAGTTGGGTTCCCACACCACTGTTTCTTGGTCCCATCACATATTATGCTTTTTGAGCTTTCCATATATCAACATACCACATACACATGCACCATAGATAGGATGGAAAGGGGGGGATATGTGTAAATAGCAGTTGGGCATTACAGGGGGGCAAGGAGGGGGTTAAAGGGAAGTAAATGCTGGGGTTAGGGAAGGAATAAGATTAGATAGTAGCTGGGCCACTGCTGGGAGGGGGAAAGGAATACTGGGCCCATAACTTTGGTGAGCCCGAATACTAATGGCTGACATAGAAGATCACAAAGTATGAGGGGCTGGCTAGCGTGTGGCCAGAAAAGGAGGGTTAGATTTAGGTACTAGTGAGGGAATTTAGGGAGGGGAAGGTTAGGGTTTGGCTGCGGGGAGGGGCAGGTTACGTTTAGGCTGCGGGAAAGGTTAGATTAGGCACTTCAAAGGAAGAGTCAGGGTTAAGAGACATACATATGGGGTGATTTCAGCCCCATTTCTAAGCGATCCTACTAGATCACTTAGAAATTGAGCACGCATTGCTCTGTGTGTATGCCCCCCAAGTGCACCTCGCCATTGTCTGCAGGGAAAAGCATTGTATGGCCTGTTATTTTCTGTTAAGATCGTAGTGTTTTGCCTATTAGCATAGGCAAAACGCAGCTCTGCACATCGTGCTCTGCACACATCACAGGTGTGCAGCGATGTGTGCTGAGCGATCTGTGCTTTAGCACGTCACTCAGCATTGGCTTCCCCACCGTCCTGTGTATACAGGGCTTTAGAGTGCAAGGCAGAGGGTTTAATCTATGCTGTAGGATATAAAGGCTAGGTTTAGGCACTAGCGGAGAGGCCCGGGTTAGATTTAGGCTCCTATAGAGGAGGGCAGACACACACACACACTTTTTTTATTTTTTACTTTTCCCCCTTTCATGTCTAAACTTGGTGGTGGATTGACAGCATAGTCCGTAGCTTCCCACAGACTTACAGCTCACCTCTGCAGCCCCAGTGCCCAGCGCCAGCATCTACTATTAATCACTGCACTGAAGCAGAAGTGCGGGAACAAGCAGCCTGCAGGTACAGCCACGTGCATCGGGGCAATACTACATGATCTCTGGGCAGTGCTGGCAGCTCTGCTTGTTCCTGCACTGCTGCTACAGAGCGTCCAACAAGGGGACCCCTGTGACCTACACGTTGGCCCCTCCCGGCTCCCCCACCCCACAATGCCACTTGCTCTGCTGGAAGCTTACCATTCTGCCGTACCCGTCGCCAATGCTGCTACACTTACACCCGCCCAGGAGCCCATGTCCATCCTGCCACTCGCTGCCCGACCAATCTGCACAGTGCTAAAAGTCCCAGGTCACTATTTGCGGGTAAAATACGTGCTATAGAATGTATTTACGAACCCTGCACGTTGCGATGGGAGCTTTGTACTGAGTGATCTGTCACTGCCCATGTTCTCAATAGAGAGAACACTGGCGATGACTACATTTTAAATGCATGCAGTCAAAATCTAACCATGCGATAGTGACGCCCGGGAGCCATGGACATGGTGTGATCCATGCTCAGTTTCTAAGCAATCTAGTCAGATCACTTAGAAATGGGGCTGAACTCACCCTGTGTGTATATAGCCCTTATGGCATTATGCAGAATCTCTTCCATTACCCCTGCTGCAACCGGACATAGCGGATCCCTCGCAGTCACATTTTGTTTCCGGGTGCCTCTGTTTCTTAAAAAAAAAACAGGTTTATTTATCCAGAAAAGGTTTGAGCCCCATATCACCTACATGAGAGGTTGTATTCCGAAAATGACATCCGCTAATTTTTTGCTTACACATATGGAGAAAACTCTGCAAATGTTACATTCTACAAGTTTGGGGACAAAGGGCCTTGTTCAGCTTGGGCCCTTGCAAAACTACAGCATGCTGCCTGGGGCCACACATTACAGGGTAAGGCCGTGTACACCTAAGTGCTCATACATCACCTCGCACAGGGGCAGGCCCTCTCCCCGAACAATACTGTCATTCGTGCATTGTTCATACCGCCCCCCAAAAAGCCTCTTTGCCGCCCACGCTCCCTGCTGTTACTTAGTCGCGACCACAGTTTAAGGGCTCGCACACGCAGTTTGTCATAAATAGGTAGAAGGGTGGAGTTTATACCTTTTCTGACAACTGTGGGGACCAGTAGGTTATCTTCTGCTGCTGTACAGTCCCGACTCCTCCTCCTTAGTGTGCAGTAAAGTCTGCTTTAGTGCATCTTTTCTACGTAGATAGGAAGGCTACATTACCATACCCTCTGACATGACCCATTCCATTAGGTACAAAATGCACTGCTTCTGGACTTCCATCTTAATTGATAATTGCAGTCACCTGTGTTGAACTAGTTCAGTGATGATAACGATGTTCCAGCACAGGTGAAGGCAATCCTAAATTAAGAAAGAAGTCCAGAAGCAGAGCATTTTGTACCTAATGGAATGAGTCATGTTGGAGGGTATGCATTGCTGCATATTGAGACTGGAGTTGCATGCTAACACAAAAAATGGGGAGATTCTATGGATAAGCATACGCAATTTCACATACTTATGATGTTGGGAGGTACCCCATGGTTCCTTCTTCTTTCATTGGAGTGACTTTTGTGTTACTTCATGACTCAGTAGGGGGGCTGGGGAGGTTTAGGTTACTGTATTTAACTAGTTTTCCTTTGTATTTTAATAATCATTTTTATTCGCTTACTACTTCAATTTATGTTTAAGACACTATAGTCAGCAAGTATTTCACTGTCATTTTTGACAATTTCTTGTATATCATATACTTCTTGAATTCATCAAGGTCTTTTTTTTTTTAATTATCAGACCAGGATCACCTACAAATCATGGCGGCATATAATCACTAAATCCCGTATTCTTAGGTACTAACATATTCTATTCCTTTACCACTAAACTCAAAATTGTAATATATATGTGTGTATGTATAAGTGTCCTGTTACAGCATTGCTGCTTAGCCGGCTCCTGGATTCACAGTGCAAGCATATACATGCACCCGCACAATCCACTCACTTCTATGGAAAAGCAGAGGCTGCAAATGAATCACAGCCTCTTGTGGCAATGAGCTCCCATGACGCGTGTGCATCACAGGAACAAACATTTGCTCCCAAACACTAGAAAACAGACAGTGGTTGGTCAGACAAATTGGTTAAACCAATTGATTTGATATCACCTATGATCATACTGTTATTGCTCTACTGGAGAATGTGATCTTTGAAAACCCATGCAGTTCCTGTTCTCTGCCTGGGGAGTCACTGTCTGATGTAGTGCTTCTAGCACAGTGTGGTCTGTATATCAGTACTGATACGCAAACCAGTCCTGTGCTAGAAGCACTACAGTAGACAGCGACACCCCATGCAGGGAACAGGAACTGCATAGGTTTTCAAAGATGGCAGGTGCTAGAATGAACACTACTAAATATAACAAAATTATAGCAAATATCACAGACAACAAATTATATAAATCGGCGACATTTATTGGAGAAACGTCTAGCCGTAAATTAATACTGAAATATATGCAGTGAATGTATATCTGAGTGGCACAGGTAAAAGAAAAGATTAGTTAGGATAATGTCAACACCCTTTAGGGGATTTTTAGGAGGATCCTTATAAAAACAATTGTTTCCATAATAATCCTCCTAAAAATCCCCAAAAGGGTGTAGACATTACCCTAACTAATATATTATTGTACAGGTGCCACTCTTATATACATTTACTGCATAGATCTCAGTATTCATTTTTATAACATATTAGATGGTACATGATGGCAGGCAGATGATGGAAGTTGCTAGATGATGGAAGGCTGTAACTCATCCACAGTCGCACGTTTACAGGCTTTTCCTTGCAAGGGCCTCAGTCTCTGCAGCACTGGGAATAGGTTCTGCCGCCTTCTGTAACATGGAAGAAGGCGTTTCTCGGCCAGTATGCGATAAATTGCATATATGTACCTGGGGTCCCACAACTCTATGCCCTCTTCCAGGACAATGGCACTGCAGCCTAGGTGGGGAAGGCAGTGGTTGAGGCAGACCACTGTAGCCAATACCATTTCTGAGTTCGAGCTGTTGAGATTGATTAATAAGGTGTTTAAATGTTCCTTAATCAGACTGGTGATGGAACTACGTGGAAGCCTTCTGCATTGGTGGACTAGCTTGCCAAACAGCCAAGTTGCATATAGGCGGCTGGCTGGGTGTCTATTATTCAGATAGCTTGCGATGTGGCCAAGGATGTCCTTATTATATTTGTGCCAAGCTTTATTCTTATCCAGTCCAGCAATGGTCAGGAACATTTTCAGGATCATGGGGACCAAAGTCTGATTTTCTTCTTTCTTTATCTCTCGCATAAACGTCTCTGTAAGGGCTTTTCGGAATTGTATAGCCATTTTTGGATAGGTCTTCATGAAATATTCAATGAACACTAAAACCTCCAGGCGAGTGTTGACATCAACATTATCCATTATGCGTAACAGATCATATAGGAAGCCTTTATGTAGGTCTGCTGGTAGACTCAATGGGAAGGACAGGAGAGCTGCACAAATGCTGACACTTGTTTGTTGGTTGTGTGCATCGTATGAGTCACATAGTGGTCTAAGAAGATCCAAAATTTCTCTCCACTTCTCGGTCTCGATAATTTTCTCAACAAAGTCATCCATGTTTTCATTCTCATTATACAGACAGCCAGATAGATCTTTCTGATATACCGCTTCAGGGCCATAAATAATGAGCATTGCCTTGGGGTGCTGGTCTGCATGGCTGGCATCAGAGCTGGGTGGTGTTGGGCTCTGCTGGTTGCCAGCCAGTAAGGTAGCCACTTGGTGTATAGTGGCATTTATTACCTCTTGGGCCTCGGCACAATCTACATTTTGCATTCTCCACTTGGTTAGAACTTTGCAGAGTTTTGTGAAGAATAGATTAACACTGGGATCTTTCATATCCCCACTTCCGTGGGCCACAGCAGCATTATTGATGCACATGGAAAAGGCCTTTTGGGTGGCAGGATCGGATGCATTTATCATGCCTTCACATATTTCGGCTATCAAATACACCTTACGGTAAAAGGGCACGGTGGGATAAGCCATTATAGCAGCCAGGGTGGTAAATATAGACAGAGAAGAGGAGAACCTGATGTCTTTAGTGGCAGTCACAAGCTCTTTAGTAGTGGCCTCCATGTAGTCCTTGGCTAAGTAGAAAAGGACTTTGCTGGCTGAAAACCAAGTTCCCTCGTGGTTTGCACTCTCTGCCTCCAGCATTGCTTTTACAACAGCTGGTATCAGGTCTCTGAAGAAGCTGCTAATGTTCATCCTTAGCTGTAAGACCTGGCTCAGAAAATCAAACAGCATGTGTCTCTCTGTAAGGTCCATCCAGTGCAGCTCGTTCTTGATGACATACGCCATTGTGTGAATTTTCTGCATGATGCTCTGCAGTGGCATAGCAGTAATGATCTCAGGCAGGCATCGCTTTATCACATGAGAGTAGAGGCGTTTCAGTTCATCCAAGATCTCCTGGGAGGACGGCGGTAGCATACTCAGTCTTGTACTCTGGTAAAAGCTGGAGATGAATAGAGGGGTAGTATTCAGTATTTGTTCCCCAATGTTAGCCATACTTGTTGTTGTGCCACAAGCTGTCAACAACAAATGACTGGCAGCAGCCAGGCATCACTTTATATAGGTGGTCTGTGGCATTGTGACATCACAGACATGGTGTATTGTGACATCACAGAAACAGCTGGCAGTTAGTGGTGGCTGCAGGACCTATTCTTAGGAAAGGGACTAATGCACTGATAGAACAACTAAAAGAATTGTACAGTATATTCAATGGTATAATGTGGTTCACTAGGAGCAATAACTAATGTAACTTCTAATATTCATTTAATTAGCATATAGGGCTAAATATAATAGGGTGTGAGTATCAGATTGTGGGAGACTTTTTCAATTTTTTTTTAAAGAGACAATAAATTATATGGCAAAATCAACCTGATTTTTCAGTGTAAATGTAAATATATATATATATATATATATATATATATATTGCAAAGCAGAATCTCCAATATGCGCTAATACAATAAAATAAATGGTCGCTGTAGACACTTAGTTCCCCACTAGTAGGAACTAACTTTACACAAACACACCAACAATAGTGTCTTCAGCGCCCTTACACTGTGTGATGTCATACACAATAAGAAATGGATAAAACCAATAAATGAAATTAAGAACAGAGAACACTTGTAGCTTCTTGTTTCTTGTGGAATAATTTTCTTTTTATTTTCACAGAGCTTTAAAACAGAACCCGACGCGTTTCGTCTCACTTGGAGACTTCATCAGGGGTTTTTTCTCTTCTAAACATTAAACGCCCAATTAGGCTCTGAGAGATAGTTGTTTTTACTGGACGAGGAAGCGACTAAATTTAATCCTTTAGTGCTATTGTATGCCTTGGTTTATAATAATAGGACGAGAACCGTCTTTGGGTGCTGCTGCACCTATATACTGAAGGATCTATATACTGTAAGGCTGTTCCAGTACTCAGAAATATTTATAGTCCCGAATAGGCACTCTGTTGATTTCCAACCAAATTCTTAGTAAATAAACTCAGCAAAAGCAGACAGAATTTAGGAGATATTCCCAATTGTAATCCTGAATGTGTGTGCTCTCTGAGGTCCAGCCAGTCCTTGCTGGCTTCACCTCTGATGAAAACTGCTGCCATGCAGTTGAAACGGCTGTCAGGTGAACAGCTGTCTGTTGTGCAATAATGCTTGTACAATAAACCACGTTTTTTCTTTCACTTCATATCCGTGTGCTGGTTCCAATCCTTTCCTGTAAGAGGGGGTAAGTGCTTTTATATATATATATATATATCCAAAGGTAGGACCGGCACTCAGGACTTGAGCCCAAGTAATGTAGCTTGCCCTGGTGCCTACCATAGGGACCTTGTAGATAGCAGCTGGAAAGAATGGGCACTCAGGGACTAAAAATGCAGGTGAAAGTAGGACAGGTTTATTCCTAAAGGTCTATGTTTCGTCAGGACGACGACGGAGGATACCCCGAAACGTAGACCTTTAGGAATAAACCTGTCCTACTTTCACCTGCATTGTTAGTCCCTGAGTGCCCATTCTTTCCAGCTGCTATATATATATATATATATATATATATATATATATATATATATATATATATATATATATATATATATATAATATATATAACCAATCAGATAAAGCACAGCATGGGCCAAGCAGCAGGATCCTACTGCTTGGCCCATGCTGTGCTTTATCTCATTGGTGGTTTGAGATGCAGAACTCCTGATGAAGGTCCACAAGGGACGGAAACGTTGAGTATATTTTCACCCATGATGTCTTTTGAAGTGCTAAATACACAGCTTTTTATTTGCATTTAACAAACTGGAGAGTGCATCCTTTATTTCTCTATATACATGGACTCTTTTGTGTTCTGGATGTTTATGCTGGATGGAGTGTGGTCTAAAGCTATGTATATATATATATATATATATATATATATATATATATATATCTCTATCTATCTATCTATCTATCTATCTATCTATATATAGTGCAGTAACTGTTACTGCACTGTTCACCTTGACAAAGGGGTACCTTATGCTCCGAAACGTTGGTATGCTATTTTTGCACTAATATACGTTTTTGAAAATTCCCAGAGTGCTGCTGTCTGCTTCTTTGCCTACTCCTGCACAACTGTTCCGGAAGGCACCTACTCCTATATATATATATATATATATGTATATATATGTATATATATATTATCTTCACCTTGAAAACGGGGCATGCTTGCCCCGAAACTTTGGAAGCCTGCATTACCTGTTAATACCCTAATACACGCTATTGAAAGACCTCAGATTGCCACAACTTGTTTGATTCTTAGAAGATACCAATTTATTCCGGAGGGCATCGGGGCAAGCCAAAATAAAGGAAACTCTAACATAACACATCCTAGTTCTGAATGAATGAAATATTCTTATTAAATACTTTGTTCTTTACATAGTTGAATGTGCTGACAACAAAATCACACAAAAATTATCAATGGAAATCAGTGGTCCTGATGAGGTGGCAGATGGTCTCCTGAGGGATCTCCTCCCAGACCTGGACTAAAGCATACGCCAACTCCTGGGCAGATATTGTGAAACTACAAATCCCATCATGCCTGGCCACAGTTTTGGGTACTTCTTTACTTTCACGGCGCCAGCATGGCGCCGCGCGTCAGAGTCCCCTTGCGGGGCTCGCTACGCTATTTAAAATCAACTCCATGCCAACATGGATAGTGGAGGTATGAACTATCCATGTTGGCATGGCGTTAACTTCCTTTATTTTACATAGTTTGTAGCGAGCGTAGAAGGCGGAAGTAGCACGGCGCCATGCTGGTGCCGTGAAAGTAAAGAAGTACCCAGTTTTGCTATAAGTTAGTGTTAAAACTGTGGCAAGGCATGCTAGAATTTGTAGTTTCACAACATCTGGAGAGCCACAGGTTGGCCAGGCCTGCTTTAGGAGGAACCCAGGGCCAAGCGCACCAGCATATGGTCTCACAAGGGGTCTGAGGATCTTATCTTGTTACCTAATGTCAGTCAGGCTACCACTGGCGAGCACATGGAGGGCTGTGCGGCCCCCCCAAAGAAATGCCACCCCATACCATTACTGACCCACTGCCAAACCGGTCATGCTGGAGGATGTTGCAGGCAGCAGAATTTTCTCGTTGGCGTCTCCAGACTCTGCACGTCTGTCACATGTGCTCAGTGTGAACCTGCATTCATCTGTGAAGAGCACAGGGCGCCAGTGGTGAATTTGCCAATCTTGGTGTTCTCTGGCAAATGCCAAACGTCCTCCACGGTGTTGGGCTGTAAGCACAACCCCAACCTGTGGACATCGGGCCCTCATACCACCCTCATGGAGTCCGTTTCTGACCGCTTGAGTAGACACATGCACATTTGTGGCCTGCTGGAGGTAATTTTGCAAGGCTCTGGCAGTGCTCCTCCTTTTCCACCTTGCACAAAGGCGGAGGTAGCGTTGCTGCTGCTGGGTTGTTGCCCTCCTGCGGTCTCCTTATGGGCCTTATGCTAGTTCACTCTTTCTGACAAAATCCTTCTTAGATAGACAAAACCATGTGCACTGCAGGTGGGGCAGATGTAACATGTGCAGAGAGAGTTAGATTTGGGTGGGGTTTTACTTCAAAGTGAGATCTATATTGCAGTGTAAAAATAAAGCAGTCAGTATTTACCCTGCACAGAAACAGAATAACTCACCCAAATCTAATTCTCTGCACATTTTACATCTGCCCCCCTGCAGTGCACATGGTTTTGTCCATCTAAGAAGGAATTTGTCAGAAAAAGTGAACTAGAATAAGGCCCTATGTTTTGGCCTGTCTCCTGGTAGCGCCTCCATGCTCTGGACACTACACTGACAGACACAGCAAACCTTCTGCCACAGCTCGCAATGATGTGCCATCCTGGATGAGCTGCACTACCTGAGCCACTTGTGTGGATTGTGGACTCCGTCTTATGCTACCACTAGAGTGAAAGCACCGCCAGTTTTCAAAGTGACCAAAACTTCAGCCACAAAGCATAGGAGCTGAGAAGTGGTCTCTTGTTATCACCTGCAGAACAACTCCTTTATTGGGGGTGTCTTACTAATTGCCTATAATTTCCACCTGTTGTCTTTTCCATTTGCACAACAGCATGCAAAATTGATTTTCAATCAGTGTGGATTTCTAATGGTGTGTACACACGTTAGATGTGCCTTAAGATCCTATCCACGATCTGACCAGATAGGATCGTGGATAGGATCTTAAGGCACATCCGATTTGCATCCTATCTTGACTATATAGTGCAGATCTGCACTATATAGACAAGGCAGCCAAGACTTTCTGGCTTCCGATACGTGAACGCGCATCGGGATCGGATCAGGATCGCAAGGGTTAAAACTATATCGTCAACATCTGAAAGGAAATCGGACCGTGTGTATACAGCATAAGTGGACAGTTTGATTTCGCAGAAGTGTGATTGACTTGGAGTTACATTGTGTTGTTTAAGTGTTCCCCTGTGATGACTTAAAGTGCGGAAAGGCGGCACTCTTGGATTTGGTGAAACAAATGAATTGTATTGTCACATGAAGACCGACGTTTTCGATGTGTGAACAACAAGAGTGAATCAAACAGTGTGGTTTAAATAGGCCAACAATCACTTACGTGCATCCAGACTCCAATGTTATGCAGCCCACACACGCATCGATTTTAGAATGCGTTTTGTACTTTTAAAGTACAAAACGCATCGTGCGTACGATTATAGTGTTGTAGTAGCGCGTCGTGTGCGACGCGATGCTGTGCTATGCGCGTTCCCGTTGCTCGATTTTAGATGTCCTAAAAAGTATGTGCCGCAGGTACTTTTTAGGACATTATCGCACAGCATCGGGCTCTGCATAATACCGGCATACGAGCAGATGCTGCACGATGGTTTTTTTTTTTTTTTTCCGAAATAATTACATACAAATAGTTATCAACAACTTTATTGCATGTTTAAAACATGTGAACTCGAACAAAAGAAAGGACAGAATAAGCCAGTGAAAAAGTGTGCTTAAATCGCACAGCATCGCATCGCAGACAGCAAAATAACCACCACATCGGGTCATGCTTAAATCTGGACGAAAAATTGTATAGAACCATTGTACAGCCAAAAACGCATAGCACTGTAATCGGTGCGTGTGTGGCCACCATTACTGCTGCAAATGGGATCTGTCTCCCTATAATCACTTTATAGTTTGCATTTAATTGTATAGAACAGAACAGAAAAATCCCGGTTCTCTGTATGATAGATTTCGCGCATTCCTGTGGGACCAAGATCTATTGTTTTGTAGCATCTGTGCAGATAACACTATTGTGACATGTGATGTAGACCTCATTGGGGCTCTAAGCAAGATATCTGTTTGGAGCCCCCCTCCCTCAATTGCATGAAGTCACACACAAACACCACCCACTTACTGACACAGACAAATATAGTTGTATATATTTATAAATGTGCTGAGACACCGTTTTACTGATACAAATAAAAATTACTGAAACCCTTTACTGACATTATGCCACTTACTGACAGACACCTCTTACTTTGTGAAAAGCATTCATTCAGCGCAAGAAGACCTTCAATGATATGTAAAAAAGAGATACGGTCATTGGGTCACCAGCATGCTGGGGAAGCTGCTGGGTGGTGCTGCTGGCGATGCAGCCTCCAACAAGGGGACCCCTATGACCTACACGTTGGCCCCTCCCGGCTCCACCACCCCACAATGCCACTTGCTCTGCTGGGAGCTTGCCATTTTGTGGTCCCCGTCGCCGCCAATGCTGCTACACTTACACCCGCCCAGGAGCCCATGTCCATCCTGCCACTCGCTGCCCGACCAATCTGCGCAGTGCTAAAAAAGTCCCAGGTCACTATTTGCGGGTAAAATACGTGCTATAGAATGTATTTACGAACCCTGCACGTTGCGATGGGAGCTTTGTACTGAGTGATCTGTCACTGCCCATGTTCTCAATAGAGAGAACACTGGCGATGACTAGATTTTAAATGCATGCAGTCAAAATCTAGTCATGCGATAGTGACGCCCGGGAGCCATGGACATGGTGTGATCCATGCTCAGTTTCTAAGCAATCTAGTCAGATCACATAGAAATGGGGTTGAACTCACCCTGTGTGTATATATAGCCCTTATGGCATTATAAGAATCTCTTCCATTACCCCTGCTGCAACCGGACGTAGCGGATCCCTCGCAGTCACATTTTGTTTCCGGGTGCCTCTGTTTCTTAAAAAAAAAACAGGTTTGTTTATCCAGAGTTATTATCAGCAAATCCAGAAAAGGTTTGAGCCCCATATCACCTACATGAGAGGTTGTATTCCGAAAATGACATGCGCTAATGCTTTGCTTACACATATTGAAGAAAACTCTATAAATGTTACATTCTACAAGTTTGGGGACAAAGGGCCTTATTCAGCAAAGTGCTCATACATCACCTCGTACAGGGGCAGGCCCTCTCCCCGAACAATACTGACATTCGTGCATTATCCGTACCGCCCCCCAAAAAAGCCTCCTCGACGCCCACGCTCCCTGCTGTTACTTAATTGCAACCACAGTTTAAGGGCGCGTACACACAGTTTGTCATAAATAGGTAGAAGGATGGAGCTTATACCTTTTCTGACAACTGTGGGGACCAGTAGGTTATCTTCTGCTGCTGTACAGTCCCAACTCCTCCTCCTTAGTCTGCAGTAACGTCTGCTTTAGTTTATCTTTTCTACGTAGATAGGAAGCCTACATTACCATACCCTCTGACATGACCCATTCCATTAGATACAAAATGCACTGTTTCTGGACTTCCATCGTAATTTATAATTGCGTTCACCTGTGTTGAACATAGGGAACATACACACATCGATTTTTATATAGTTAGATTTTATGTATACGTTTAAAGCCTATCAAAGCACAGTAAAGCAAGGTTTAATACTATACTATACCGTATGCTATACTCAACCACGGTCCTCAAGGCACACCACAGGTTTTAGTGATATCCAGACTTCAGCACAGATGGTTTAATCAGAATCACTCAGGTACTAATTAAGTCACCTGTGCTCAAGCCTGGATATCTACAAAACCTGCACTGTTGGCATAGGCGTAGCTACATTTTGGCCCTTCCCCGCCCATGCAAACCCCCTCCCCCCAATCCCCCGCAGCCTTACCTTTCGCGCTGGTCCCGGCGGCTCCGTTCTTCTGCTGAGGACCACCACAACATGGCCGCCCCCATACAGCAGACAGTTTCTGTCTGCTGTATGGGGGCGGCCATGTTGTGGTGGTCCTCAGCAGAAGAACTGAGCGACCGGGACCAGCGAAATAGGTAAGCCTGCGGGGGATTGGGGGAGGTGTAACTATAGCACCGCAGCCCCCGGCGCCCCCATATGCACAGCGTGCCCCCTCCCGCGGTGGCGGGGGCTGCGGTGCTATAGTTACGCCACTGACTGTTGGTGTGCCTTGAGGACAGTGGTCGGGAAAGCCTGTTCTAAACTATTCTTCTGCCTCACTAATAACCTGTGTAACTTAGCCATACAGTACATGCCTTGTGAATCAGATGGTATCTCTCTCAGCAATTATATTGCTATGTCTCTTATTCAGCTGCCACTCCTTTTCCAATTGTTTTTATTTATTTATTTTTTAATTGTATTTTCACCCTGTTCACTTCACCTACACTATGCCCAGACTTTGAACACCCCCCCCCCCAACACTCCTTGTTTACCTAATCCATTATTCTGCCCCATGTTACCACCTATGTCCTTCTCTCCTAGTCTCCTACATCTTCTCCTCTCTCCTCTACTCTGTCTTCCATCCTCTCCACTACTTCCCTTTCTACTCTCTCCTGTCACCTCACTGTCTCTCACTGCTGCCCCACCACAGGCCCTGTACCCCACCTTTCATCCCTGCTCTCTCCCTCCTCCCACTGTCACCTCACCTCTTCATGGTCAGTATCACTCTATACTCCGTCCATGCCTGACTCCTGCTGTTTACGTTCCGAGCTCAGTGGTCAGCACCATTACTACACCTGCTGCATCCATGCCCTCCAAATCAATCTTGCCTGAGTGCTGTAGCAACCCTGTCAATCTCATCCACATCTGTCCTAAAAACTCATACCCATTATCCTATGCCCTATGGAATGCCAGATCACTCTTTAACAAACTGGTTCCCACTCATGACCTCTTTATTTCCAACTCCCTTCATCTCCTAGCCATTACTGAGACCTGGATCACCACCTCTGACACTACTTCTCCTGCTGCCCTCTCTGCTGGGGGTCTTACATTCTTGCATACACCCCAACCAGATGGCCACCATGGTGGTGGGGTTGGAGTCCTACTACCCTCTAGTTACTCCTTCCAACTCTTACCCCCAGAACCATCTCTTACACGCCTCTTCGAACCTGTTTATTTTCATCTTGCAGTCATTTATCGTCCGACTAGTGCTCCCTCAAAATTCCTCGACAACTTTGCTTGCTGGCTGCCACACTTCCTTTCTTCTGATATTCCTTATATCATCTTAGGTGACTTCAACATTCCTATCAAAATTCCCACAGAAACCTCTGCCTCAAAACTCCTTAACCTGACATCTTCTCTTGGTCTCTCCCAGTGGACCTCATCTCTCTCCCATGTAAATGGAACTCACTTGATCTGGTCTTCACCTATCGTTTTGATATTTCTGATTTCTCCAACTTCCCTTTCCCCCTCTCTGACCATCACCTTCTCTCTTTTAACTTTATGCCTCACTGCTTCTCCATCTCCACCTCCCAAAACTACAATCTCCAAGCGTAACATCAAGGCTATTAACAACACCTCCCTATCCTCCCTCTTTGACTCACTACTCTGTCCTATTATCACTCTTTTGTCCTGAAGAAGCCACTTCCCTATAAAATGCTTCACTCACTTCTGCTCTTGATTCTGTCACTCCATCAACCACTATTCACCCTCGCAAACGAACACTCCAACCCTGGCACACCAAATGCACCAGATACCTGCAAAAATGCTCCCATACTGCTGAACGACTTTGTAGGAAATCACACTTCAAGGCAGACTTTCTCCATTTCAAACTTATGCTTTCATCCTTCAGTGCTGCCCTTTCCCTTGCTAAACAGTCATACTTCAAGAACCTCATCTCCTCCCAGTCTAAAAACCCCCAACGCCTCTTTGCTACTGTCAACTCCCTCCTCTGCCCAGCTCCTTCCCCCCTTCACTCCTCACTCCCTGCTCTTGACTTTGCCACTTACTTTGCATCCAAAATTGACTCCATACGTCAGCACATCACATCCAACCAGACCACCTGCAACCTACCAATTCCTCTCCCTCACTATCCCTGCTCATCCCCTGCCATCCTTCTCCCATGTATCTGGTGAGGAAGTCATGGGCCTCATCCGTTCCTCACCACCTCCCCATCTGACCCTATCCCCTTCCTCTCTCCTTCTGCCGGTTCCCATTTTGCCCACCTCTTTAATTTATCGCTCTCATCGGGTGTTGTCCCTTCGGCCTTCAAGCATGCTCTTGTCTCTCCTATCCTTAAAAAACCTACCCTTGATCCTATTTCTCTCGCTAACTACCGACCCATTTCTCTCCTCCAAACTCCTTAAGCGTATTGTCTACAACCGCCTTACTGCCTTTCCTCCCACTCCCTGCATGATCAATTTCAGTCTGGCTTCCGTTCACTCCACTGAAATGACTCTCACTAAAGTTTGCAATGATCTTCATGCTGCCAAATCTAAAGGCCACTACTCTCTACTTATTCTTCTTTACCTTTCTGCTGCTTTTGACACTGTTGGTCTGCGTGATACTGCTCTCTCTTGGCTATCTTCCTACCTCTCTGACCGCTCCTTTTCTGTCTGTTGTCATGACTCCACTTCCACTGTCAGTAGGTGTCCCGCAAGGCTCTGTTCTTGGTCCTCTCCTTTTCTCTCTCTATACGTCATCGCTACATGAGCTCATTCGACTTCCAATATCACCTTTATGCTGATGATACTCAAATCTTCCTCTCCTCTCTTGACCTCTCTCCTGATCTCCTCACTCGTATTTCTAACTGTCTCTCCGCTATCTCTTCTTGGATGTCCCAGCGCTTTCTGAAACTAAACATGTCTATGACTGAGCTGATAATCTTCCCGCCCTCCTACATTACCTCACCTTCAACAATTTCACTTTCTATTGATGGAACAATGATCTCCTCTAGCCACCAAGTACACTGCCTTGGCATCTCTCTTGATTCCTCTCTCTCCTTTTTAACCACACATTCAGCATCTCTCACAGTCCTGTCATTTCCACCTCAAAAATATTTCCAGGATCAGACCCTATCTCACCCAGGATGCTACAAAGATCCTCATCTGTCACTGTTACTGGCTACCTAGCTGGCTGTGCAATCACCATGTGGCACCGCTGATTGGCTGCCTGGGTGCTGTACAGCTCAGTAATTATATGTTCCCCATGTCTGTGTCCCTCATTAGAGTACATCTAGTTTATATATATCAGTACTGTTACTGGCTGTGCAATCACCATGTGGCGCCGCTGAATGGCTACCTGGGTACTGCACAGCTCGGTAAATATGTTCCCCATGTCCGTGTCCCTTATTAGCATGCGTCTTGTGCATATCTGTATGTGTGATGTGCATCTGTACTGCCATTGTTGCCTGTTCCTTGTACTGATAACCCTTTGTATTGCAGTATGTGCATTGTTATTTTTAATGTCTGTAAAGCGCCTTGTCCTGTTGGAGAAAGTGCGCTATATAAATAAAACTTACTTACTCATCCACTCACAAGTTATATCCAGATTGGACTACTGTAATCTACTACTTTCTGGCCTCCCTGTAAAACACCTCTCTCCACTTCAATATATCATCAATGCTGCTGCCCGTCTCATCTTCCTCTCTAAACGTACTATGTCCACCACTCCCCTTTCCCTTCAGAATACAATTCAAGCTCCTTACACTCACTTACAAAGCCATCACCCATTCCTCTCACACCTCCATATCTGACCTTATCTCTCCTTACACTCCCACCCACCCTCTCTGCTCCACAAATGCACGTCACCTCTCCTGCAAACTGGTTACTTTCTCCCATTCAAGCCTCCAGAACTTTGGCCGTTGTGCACCACATCTCTGGAATTCTCTACCCCTCCCTACAAAACTTTAAACGGGCACTCAAGACCCACTTCTTCATTAAATCCAGCCAGCTCTCATCCTAACCCTATGTTTATCCCAGCTGTTTCACAGTGAGCAGGGCCCTCTTTCCTCATGTTCTTTTTTTAGAATATATCTCTGCCACTGTTATAATTGCATCAGTGTCCACTGTTGCAACTGTCTTTTTTTATTTACCATGTACTTAGTAGTGGTACTAGTAGTGGTACGTTTATTTATAAGGCGCCGCAAAGTGTCCACAGCGCCGTACATAGCAAACAAAAAAAACAAATTACAAGGTGATGTACAGGGTGTGTTGAAAAATACAGTATAAATAGGGGTATAGCTGGTAGAACTAAAATCAGCATCAGTTCAGAAGTAGGTGTCAAAATTGTCGAGGAAACTGAAGATGAAGTAGAGGAAGCGAAGAACAGGACAGGAGCACAGGTGAGGTAATGAGGTAGGGTGAGTACGTGAGGAAGGAGGACCCTACTCATAAGAGTTAACATACTAAAAATAGGTGGGTGGACGAACAAAATACAATAGGAGCTTGTCCTTATTTGCATTTGTACTGTAAATCACAATCTTTCTTGTATTGCTATTAGCTCATCTATGTATTGTCAGGTGCTGTGGAACCCTTATGGCGCCATATAAAGAAACAATAATAATAATAATAAAAGAAGGCCAAAGCCACTGCACTGTGGTGCTTCATGTACAGATTCAGTCGCACACATATTTACAAGTGTGAAAATCTTCTGGTGCATCCTAGCTGCAGGACCACTTCCTTTTTGGGTGAAAAGACACAAAGAGATGCCAAGTGCTAACAGAGTCCCACAAGACCTGGCACACACACACAGACTTTTTGGCACAACTGCAGTAGTCATGTATTAGGACACATCTGTAGGAACTTTGTTTGTCCTGGTTTCCTCTTTCATTGCTCAGTGGGTAAGAGGACTTAGCACTTTCTGTAGGAGTGTATGGCAGGTATTGTTCTTTTAAGGACACACCATCGTAAACATGTTGCAGTTTTTCTTCAACAGTTGTTGTTTTCATCTCAGCACATTACTGTGTAAGTATGGTGTATCTTTAGTAATATTGCCATGATTATACAGTGTCATTGTTTTTACAGACAGAGGCTCCATGAAGAATGGCTACTGCGGGAACAGAAAGCTCAGGAGGAATTCCAACTTAAAAAAGAGAAAGAGGAAGCAGCCAGAAGACATGAGGAAGAGGAGGTATAATACTGTATATACTCTGTGCAAGATAGGCTGACTTGTTTGGGGTCTTAAATTATTCTTTGGCATTTTCGTTCTGATCTAGCTAAACCTGTAACTATATTAGCTGTGTTATGCAAACCATAAAAGTCACATCCAGTCTGTGTATAGTAATATAATGTGTGCAGATATAAAACTCTGTTTTTACTACAGTAAAACCAAAATATTTTCCAATACACGTTCTAGATCTGTTTGCAATTCTGACTGGAACTTCTGACCTCTCTCTCTGTAAGATGTGGTGATGTGTTCCAGAATGTCACAACAGAGCCAAAAGCACCAAAAAGTTCAAACAATTGTATTTGGGACAAAACATGTTGCCATGTGAGGCGGAGCCAAATACATTTCTGATTTTCCCAATCAGAATAGGTGGGGCACGAGAAAACTTGCAGTGTCGGGAGTACTGTAACTAGCTGGTCTGTAATTGAGTTGACCCCAGCACTTGTGTATTTGTGCCGTATATGCAGAGTCACAAAAACTTTTGCTTGGTGTATTTAAAAAAAAAAGTGTAGATCGTAAAAAGGCTTGTTGTAACATTGATTGTAACAGGCCATTACTAAGGTACACAATAAGACGACCAGCAGTCTTGGCAATAGTTGGTGGCATTTACCTATGCTCCGGACCATGTAGGAAGATTTAATGAATGACTGCACTATCACTGTTCTGTCCTTCATTAATATGCACTGTAACATTGCCCATGCAGAATGGCCCATCCGGAAGATGATGCGATGTTATCCATATCTATTTTTCTGATGTGCACCTACACTAAGTCAGTCAGTCACCAGAGTATGGCCGCTTTGCTCGTCCAGAGATGTATGGACAGTGAAAGAATAATATGTAGTTCATGGAAGAATGCCTAAATGTCTTTAATTACAGAACACCTAAATGAGAATTGCCTCATACAAACCAATTCATTTGATGTGAATCTCTCCCCTCACAGAGAAGACTGATAGAAGAATGGAGACAACAGGAAATGAAGGAGAGAGCAGAGGAGCCAGCAGAAGTGAAGAAGAGAGAGAGAGAGGTGATTCCCGCTCTAGGAGGATAGGATCACTCATATCCTGTTTCAGCTGTTGTCAGCCTGGTTTATATAAGATTTGACATATACTATGTACAATGGTATTTCAATGACATTATACTGTCTATTTACTAGTGTGTCTCACGTATTATATAATCGGAATATGGGGGCTACTTAACCTACACAATTCCCTGTTTGAGGGGAATACTACAAAACATGCACAACAATGGTAGGGTGGCGCCCTTTATGCGGGTCAGGAAATTAGACCGCTAATTTCCTGACCCGCATACAGGGCAGATATAAAACTCTGTTTTTGTTTGTACTACAGTACATGTATTTTCCAATATACGTTATAGATCTGTTTGCAATGACAAGCAAGACAGGCAAGCCCCCATATTCAGATTATGTGTGGTTACACACACACACACACACATAGGGCCTGATTCAAACCTGATTGCTGGAGTATCTTCGGAGCCCAACGTTCAGGTAAACGCTGCCCCGCCAGAGTGTAACCCCGCCCCTGCGGATGTGTTAGCAGCCATGCACACAGGGGGAAATCCATTTGCAATCCCTCACCATTGAATGGATTTCACCCTGTTCACAGCCTTCCGAGTAAGTCTCGACTGTCATTGGGACTCCCTCCCAGTGGCCGGTCCCCCCTCTCTCTGTTTTCTGGGAAACTCCTAGTTGGTTGTTCAATAATCTTTTGGATAACAAATTCGAAGTCCAGTGATCGGGTCCTTATCAGACCCTTAAGGCCCCCATACATGTGCTGCACATACTTTTCTCTACCGTCCAATGGGATACTGGGCTTCACTACTATGGGGATTGAGACCTCCGCAGGAGAGACAGGCACATAAAAGAACTTTCCGTGTGGGTGCACTGGCTCCTCCCCTCAATCTCCCTCCACTAGTCAGTTTTGAAAAATGTGCCTCAGGAGAGGCAGTGCTTCTGGATGCTCCAGAGTTTTTCTACATTTATTTTTAAAGTTTGTTATTTTGGGGCGCTGTGGTGACCACACAGCTGTCCTGCTTCGTGGGTGTCAGGGGAAGGGTCAGTCCCCGACCTCTTCAGGTGCAGAGCTGACCCTGCTACAGGACAATTCGGTCCTGCGTGGGACTTGTCACCGCACAGCATTGCGCTGTGGCGAGCAAGTGTCCTAGCCGCCGCACACCCCTGACAGGTCTGAAGACTTCAGTGGTGAGTACAGGCTGGGGGTCCCACAAGGGGTCCCCGCAGCCATTTCTGGTGCGGCAAGACGACGGCTAGTAATGGCGGCTCTCCAGCAGGGATCGCGTGAACACCGCGTCTGGTAACTGGCATAGGGGTGCTGCCGCTGGACCACCAGGGACACCCCTCAGGTTATAATGTATATATATATATGTTTTACACCTTTATTAATGTCAGTATAAATATATAGAAGCGCCAGCTCCGTGTACAGGGGGCGGGGCTTCACTCAGAGCGGGACCAAGCTCTGCTGGGCGCGCGCTGTCACTTCCTGCTTCTTCACACGCTGCCAGACTCCATTACAGAGGGCTCCTCACTGGCGTGGTGGATCCGGGTACTTGCAGCACGGCAGAGACAGCAGGTTTTTCATAGCGATTTAGCGCTGCTGCGCTATCTGGCTTATTAGACACTATGTTGTGCATATCACTGTGTAAGCGTTACCAGCTCACCCAGATCTGTGAGTTCAGGTTAAGGGTGTACTTGGCTCCCCAATTGCTCTGTTTTTTCCCCACTGATTAGTTACAGAACACAGCATAAAACAAGCACATAGTCTGTTTTTCATATCCAGTGGTGCGGTGTGTGCACGTGTGTGACTGCGTGGGGGTTGTGTTGTACTGCAGATTGTACAAGCAGACATTGTTAGTACTGTCTCATCATGGTGAAAAAGTTCACTTGCATGGTGTGTAGCACCAAGTTTGTGCCCAAGTCACAGTCACAGGTTACTTGTGAGGCTTGTATGTCACCTCAGCCCAGCAGTGCTGACACCCAGATCAGTGGGGTGCCCCCACAGCTTGTGGGGCCGTCGCAGGCAGACGAGCAGGAGCCTGCTTGGGCCTCCAACATAAAGACCTTGTTGGATTCTGTGGCTTCACAGCTTTCCACTAACACTCAGCAAACGCAGCGGGTTCAGAGGGAATTGTCCATGTTAGCTGCCAGGGTGGATATTCTTCATACCCTTAATGTACCTCCTCCTCCCGCACAGCCTCAAAAGAGGCAGGCTACTGCAATGGATCCTGACACAGATGATGACGATGAGGACATATTGGAGGAGGGTGAGGAGCAGGGTCTGCAGGAACCAGCTCCTGAGGCGGCAGTGCATGGTCCAGAGCCACTTATCAGGGCCATTAGGGAGGTTTTAGATCTCCCAGTGGAGGCATCCGCAGAAGGAGATCCTTTCTTCATGACTCAGAGGAAACAGCCAGTATACTTCCCTGAGCAGGCGGAGTTAGAAACTGTGTTCAGGGCTGCATGGCAAAACCCTGATAAGAGGTTTACCCTTTCAAAGCGGTTCACAAATGCTTATCCTTTTGAACCTTTGGGCAGAAAGAAGTGGGAGGAGCCACCGGTAGTGGACTCCTCTGTCTCCCGCCTTTCTAAAAAGGTGTTGTTACCAGTCCCAGGGGTATCCACCCTTAAGGACGGGGCGGACAGAAGGCTGGAAGCTACCCTCAAATCCATATATACGGCTAGTGGGGCATCCCAGCGTCCAGTTTTAGCCAGCTGCTGGATGGCCAAGGCTATTCATACCTGGTCAACCCAGATTCAGGAAGGGTTGTTGGGTGACATGACTGTGGCCCAGATAGGGGACAGCCTGCGTCACATTCAGGATACCGCAAAAATCCTGTGCGAAGCACAAAAGGAATTGGGCGCAATAAACACACGCAATTCAGCCATGGCGGTTTCAGCCAGACGGGCCCTGTGGCTGCGTCAGTGGTCTGCAGATGTAGACTCAAAGAAGAGTGTGGAGGGTATTTCCTTTACAGGAGAATGGCTGTTTGGCAGTGAATTAGACGGTTGGATTTCCAAGGCAACGGCAGGAAAATCTACCTTCCTTCCATCAGCCCCCACGGTTGCAAAGCGTACCTTCACAGGTGCTTCCCAGCAGTCCTTTCGTGGGAACAGGTTTCGCCCCAAGGCTAGGGGCGCCTCCAATGCCAGCAGGGGCACGAGAGGCAAGTTTAGGAAGCCTAACACCTCCAACACCCAGGACCGTCCAAATGCCGCGACTTCCTCTAAGCCTGCAGCATGACGGGGTTTTCCCGCCACGAGACTCTCTCGCGGTGGGAGCGCGATTGTTGCATTTCAGCCATGTGTGGGACGCCTCGGGTCTGGATTCCTGGGCCAGGGGTCTCATTTCTCTAGGTTACAGGCTGGAATTCGACAAACCCCCTCCCAGACGATACTTCAGGTCGGCACTTCCAGCATCCCAGGAAGATCAGGTGCTCCTTCAGGGGGCCATTACCAGGCTGCTTCAGTCTCAGGTAATTGTACCGGTGCCACACACGGAGCAGGGCCAGGGATATTATTCCAACTTATTCCTGGTACCGAAGCCAGACGGCTCAGTAAGACCCATCCTGAATCTAAAGTCACTGAACCCCTTCCTGCGCGTGTTCAAGTTCAGGATGGAGTCCTTGCGCTCTGTGATCGCCAGCCTAGAAAGAGGGGAGTTCCTGGCCTCTATAGACGTCAAAGACGCCTATCTACACATTCCTATCTGGCCCCCACACCAAATCTATCTCAGGTTTGCCTTGGGAAACGACCATTACCAATTCCGGGCGTTACCTTTCGGCCTGTCGACAGCCCCGCGGGTTTTCACAAAGGTAATGGCGGAAATGATGTCACTACTCAGGCTCCGAAGGGTGAATGTAGTGCCATACCTGGACGACCTGCTAATAAAAGCAGGGTCGGCGGAGGCTTTAAGCAGTGCTCTCAATCTGTCCATACAGGTTCTAAGAGACCACGGGTGGATCCTGAACATGCCCAAATCATCGCTGGTTCCGACCCAGAGGATGGTTTTCTTGGGCATGATCCTGGATACATCGGAACAAAAAGTCTTTCTGCCGATGGAAAAGGTCACTGCAATACAACAGCTGGTCAGGGAGGTCCTACAGTCACCTCGGGTACAGATCCATCTTTGCCTCCGGCTTCTAGGCAAGATGGTGGCTTCATTCGAAGCAATACAATTTGGCCGCTTCCATTCCAGGACTTTTCAATTGGATATTCTGACAAAATGGTCCGGCTCCCCCCTGCAGATGCGCAGAAGGATTGGCCTTGCAACAAGAACCAGGATCTCGCTACAGTGGTGGCTAGATTCATCCAATTTGTTGGCAGGCAGACGGTTCCAGATCCAGGACTGGATTCTGGTAACCACGGACGCCAGCCTGAGGGGCTGTGACACAGGGAGTCCGCCTACAGGGTCGATGGTCTCCACTGGAGTCGAGCCTTCATATCAACAAGCTGGAGCTGAGGGCGGTCTACTATGCCCTGTTACAGGCAGCTCCATTGTTACAGGGCAAGGCGATCCAGGTCCAGTCGGACAATGCCACCACTGTGGCCTATATAAATCGGCAGGGTGGTACCAAGAGCATGCCTTGCATGAGAGAAGCGTCAAAAATTCTGTCCTGGGCGGAACAGAATGTCCAGGCCCTGTCTGCCATTTTTATCCCGGGGGTCGACAATTGGGAGGCGGACTTCCTGAGTCGTCACGATCTTCACCCGGGAGAGTGGGGCCTTCACACTCAAGTGTTCGATGCCATAGTGGATCTGTGGGGGCTCCCTCAGATCGACCTGATGGCTTCACGATTGAACCACAAGGTTGCAATGTACTGTGCACGGACCAGAGACCCAGGGGCGATAGCGGTGGACGCTCTCACCTGGACCTGGGATTTCCAATTGGTGTACCTCTTCCCACCTCTCCCATTGTTGGCTCGGGTGCTAAAGCGGCTCCGGCATCAGGGGACGGAGGCCATACTGGTGGCACCAGACTGGCCAAGAAGGGCCTGGTACGGGGACATTCAGGCCATGCTAGTGGAAGACCCGTGGCGTTTGCCCCTAAGAGAAGACCTGCTCCTCCAGGGCCCGTTCGTCTTCCAGGACTTACAGCGGCTACGTTTAACGGCCTGGAGGTTGAGCGGCAGATCTTAGTCCACAAGGGTCTCCATCCCTCTGTCGTTACTACAATGATAAAAGCCAGGAAGCTGGTGACGGCATCTCATTATCATGTAATATGGCGCAGATATATTGCCTGGTGTGAGAAGAATGACTTGCCTCCGGACAGTTTTCAATTAAACAGTCTGCTACGTTTCCTTCAGGCTGGCTTGTATAAGGGGCTCAGATTGGGTTCCTTAAAGGTCCAAATCTCCGCACTATCTGTGTTTTTCCAGAAAAAGATTGCGGCCTTGCCGGAGGTGCAAACCTTCTTACAGGGGGTGCTGAGGATTCAGCCCCCCTTTGTGCCTCCCACTGCACCATGGGATTTGAAAGTCGTTCTTACTTTCTTAAAATCAGCCCGGTTTGTTCCACTGGAGGAGTCTGAGCTGCGACACCTCACTTGGAAGACTGTTGTTCTGCTGGCTCTAGCTTCGGCCAGGAGGGTGTCCGAGCTCGGGGCCTTATCTTGTCGGAGCCCTTACCTTGTGTTTCACAACGATAGGGCGGAACTCAGGACTAGACCACAATTCCTTCCAAAGGTGGTGTCAGGGTTCCACCTAAACCAACCTATTGTGGTTCCTTCTAGTGCGACACACCCAGATATACCAGATACCTTGGATGTGGTCCTCACCCTTAAGGGGTATGTCAAGCGCACAGCTAGGATCCGTAAGACGGACAGCCTGTTTGTGCTTTATGATGCGCAGAAGAAGGGTTTACCTGCTTCAACGCGTACCATTGCCAGGTGGATAAGATGTACTATCCAGCAGGCTTATGCATCAGCTGGTTTGTCGCTTCCTTTTTCAGTAAAGGCTCATTCAACCAGGTCTGTAGGTACCTCTTGGGCGGCTGCTCGAGGGGTGTCGGCAATGCAGCTCTGCAGGGCCGCAACTTGGTCAGGGCAACACACATTGTGAAGTTCTACAAGTTTGACACCCTGGCCAGGGAGGATTCCCAGTTCGGGAATGCGGTTCTACAGCAGAATCCTCACGTTCCCACCCGTTCTGGTAGCTTTGGGACCTCCCCATAGTAGTGAAGCCCAGTATCCCATTGGACGGTAGAGAAAATAGGATTTTGGGTACCTACCGGTAAATCCTTTTCTCGTAGTCCATATGAGATACTAGGAGCCCGCCTCAGTGCGGCTTTTTCTGCTGTCAGATCCTACTTCATGGTTAGGCTTATTGCCTTGTTTTCTATAGGATAAATATGACTATAGATTTGTTTTAGTTACAGGTGTCCTCTTAGGTTGTTAGGATTCACCTCTTTTATATGTTTTTTGTTCGTTTGGGTGTGCTGGATGAATCTCACCACAATACATTTTCACATACTCCTCACATGCTCTCCTTCGGCACAGTTTTTGCATTAACTGACTAGTGGAGGGAGATTGAGGGGAGGAGCCAGTGCACCCACACGGAAAGTTCTTTTATGTGCCTGTCTCTCCTGCGGAGGTCTCAATCCCCATAGTAGTGAAGCCCAGTATCCCATATGGACTACGAGAAAAGGATTTACCGGTAGGTACCCAAAATCCTATTTTTGTTCTGCCCGCGGATCACATAGCACGCAAAACGATCCACCCGATAACGCATCGCATTGCATTGCACGCTGCTATCGCAGCGTGTATGGGGGCCTTTAGATCTAAGTATCACTAATGGGTCCAGTAACTATAGGTGTCCTAAAGAGTTATGTAAAAAATCCCAGCAGTTGTTCGACAACAGAATCCTGAAGCAGTAATCAGAACAGAAAATTATTTGTCTACGTGTGGTGCACCAGAAGTGAGAAAAACATTTTGTAAAATACAACCTTTAATAAGTTTATTTAAAAACTGTTAAGTATCTAAAAGGAAAACACATATAGGACAAACAAGTAAAAATAGTGCATGTTTAAAACAGCACGTGCAGGGGAGCCGTGTGTGTAGTGATTGTCTCTTAGTTATAATAGTTCAGCTTCTTTTATAGCATATCACATGTATGTACAGTACCCAGGGGTTGTTAGTGTAAATGTAATCAATTGTCAGAATTAAACAGGTTCCCCTACTGTATTAAGCATCAAACAACCTATTCTTTTGGTGGAGTGAATTAAACATTTGTAGCAAGATCTCTTGTGTGATAAAAAAAAAATTGTTGTTGCAAAAAGTTGATACTTGTTGCAAATTCTGTCATTGTGGGTATTAATCCACAAGCAGTTTTCTCTATTAAATACACACAATGAGATAGGTATTGTAATTGTCTCACATTTGCAGAATAATTTTGCTTAATTTAGAGACTGACTAATTAATAGGTAGCTAATTAATGAGACAGAAATATCAGCAGAGCTCTGTAAATGAAATTGCTGTAAATTATTTACAGAATTTTGCTGCTGCCTATTCCTTTCAGCTCTATAATATGTGAGCTAAAGAGTTAATACAATGTAGGCAGTAGCAGCGGTTTCGTAATCCAGAGATCCCCTGCGTGTTCCGTGCGCTCTCATCAGATGCTGTGAGCCGTCACTGACATCAATGCAGGCTAAGCTTTAAAGTACCCAACAAGTTAATTGGTAAATGAGTACATATAAAGCCCTTACAAGTGCTATAGATCACGGTAGCTGAGCATGTAAGGTACGAATTTAGGAGATACACACACACACACACAGGATTGACACCTGCACGGCTTATGAGGCCAGCGCACGCTTCGCTTCCCACTTCCTCAGGGCTACCCGTACTGGTAACCCAGGCTGATTTAAAAAGGCAGTGAGTTTGGTGATTGTCCAGTCACTAACCTCCTTCCTCCCGCCCTCTTACGTTGCAGGGTGGGTGGGTACATTCGTGTAGTCTGAGATGTTATTTGGAGAAGAGTGTTGGGTCAATAGCTATTTATAGGTGCACTATTTATTAACATCAACACATAGATTGACCATTTTAGATGGATGATAGTTCATTTATTTGTATGATCCATTTATTAGTCAATAAAGTGACTGTTTCATATTTCATTTGAGTTCCTTACTAACATCATTATGTTGGTATTGATTAGGATAGTAGTGTATTTTTAGAATGAGACGATCTATACTCAATTGATAGGGATTGAGAAACAATTTTTTATTTTTTTTTTTAAAAAGAGACAAACATTTTTTAAAGAAAAATAGTATATGACAAATATGAAAGATATTAGTAGAAAATATTGATTGGAGATAGGGTAGTGGCATAGACTGACTATGACAATATTTTAATTCACACAGGAAATTATGTTCCAAATGTATTTTTAGATTTACACATAGTAGAATTGTATCATTTATATTTCACTAACTGTGCACCTGAACCAATGGTGAATATATAAGTATAGTGTGAATATCAATAGAACACTAACCCGGATCTATTGATATTCACACTATACTTATATATTCACCATTGGTTTATGTGTATATCAAGTGAGAAGGGCAGGAATACATTACTTTGTTGGTTAGTGGTTGCCCTTACTATAAGAATACAACTAATATACTTTATAGCAGTGTTTGAACCCTCTGGACCTCTTCGTACTATTTATTATACTGCATTTCTTTTGAAACATCTCATGAACCTGCCAATGTATACATATGACCCATTAAAGTATGTATACTTAACACTTGACTGTATTCTGACATGCTAAACCTAATACAGAAGGTTATTCAGTGTATTTTAGCATGTGTTACAAAGCACTCTGGGTCTTTTGTGTGTAAGTTTGCTGAATGTTTCATTCCTTAACTTTGTTTCCACGTGCAAACCTGCCAGCTATGCCTAACTGCATCAAGATGTATCTTTTTGTTACAAATTGTATTATTACTTTTAACAAGTTATTTTATTTCACAGTATGAATGCTCATTATTATGTGAACTCTTGCAGGATGGGTTTGGATAAAGCCCCGTACACACTGGGCGACTTTCACCTGAAAGCCACTCAGTTTAATCGCCGTGTGTATGGGGCAGCAGTGAGCGCTGATGTACGCTCCCGCATCATCGCTGCCAGCCGCTGCTCATTTGCTGGAAGGGGGAAAAACCGCTCAGATTGCATGCACTGAGCTTTTTTTAGCCCAGCGATTTTCCCCATCATCCGTCACCATACACACTGGGCAATATCGCCCAGTGTGTATGGACCTTAAGATTCAAACATTCTTCTGTATGCTGCAGTGTAAACAATGTGTTATATGCAGTAAACTTAAACTCCAGTAACATTACTAATGATCTGCTGCTAATGTAATGCCCCCATACACATTACCTGACAGCGGCCAATATTGTCCATACACACTGAATGGTATCAGCCGCCAATAGTGTTCAGTGATGTCACCGGGACCCGCCGAACATTTGGGCCGTTTGGCGATATTGCTAAATTGACCTGCATGTTCGGTAGATATCAATCATTGTTGACGGTGCACTGTAGCGCGCATCATTAACAATTTCGCCCAGTGTGTATTGGACATAATTTATTGGTTAAAAGAGCTGCTGCATTCTGCTTCCAGCAGAAGCTCATGACAAGTACCGCCAAGCTGTGGAGATCTGCAGTAATCCACATGTAAATGATGTTTGACAATGCTGTCTGTTGAGCAGTTATCCATAGTGATGGAAATGGCTTTTCAAATAGAATACCTGCAGGATTGGAGTCTTTGAAACCCTTACATAGGATATTCTCCTACTTCCATTTGCATTCCATCAACAGATTATTTCTTTATTTTATAGTTTACACAAACTTCAACTCTCCAGTTGCTGATGTACAATTTAAATATTGTCACGTGGTTATTAAAATTCTGACAACACCAGATTTTGGTTGCAAAGTACTTTTAGTTAATGACACTTATTGGGTAGGTAATCGGAGTACACCGATTGTGGGCAATCTGGCACTGGTGGGGAGAGATAAAGTTTGACATGTTTATTCCTTATTGTTTCCTAGATAATCCCTTATACATTGATTTTATGTTGTTCTGCAGGAAAACCCCAATTATTCATGGCCGCTGTTATATCCTAAGGGGGGTTGTGATGTGTGTTGCCAATTCCTGCAGGGCACTGGGAGCTAGAGGACAATACTGTAAACCAATTCCTGTGTACAGTAGTATTACATTGTATTATTGCCTTTTTGTAAATCAATAATGAGATTAGAGGTTCTTAACCCCAAAAGCAGATACTGTCACCATGGAGGTTTTTACTAGCCCTGTGTTTACACCATTTCTAGGAAGCCGTGCAGAAGATGCTGGATGAAACCGAAAGTCAGGTAAGATGCGGCTTATAATATTGAATGTATATTATATTCTAGTATTCAATTGGTGGGATTATGAGATAACGGGGAGAGTTTAGTTGCCGGCAATATCATACTTTTTTTTTTACAGCTGAAGGATTTCGCTCAAAATTGTTTGCCACCCTGTATGATAGCAAGCACTTTTAGGGTCATTTCATGGCAAGATTGAAGGTTCAAAGTGAATAAATAGTCTACAGTCTCAAGACTTTATGCATAGAAAGACTCTTAACCCTTTCAGTGCCAAGGGAATTTGTCAAAATAGGTGTAAAAATTGCCAAGCCAACAATTTGTATTTATCATAATGACCTGTAATGTTTACCTTATATCGCAAATATTTTTTATTTGAATTTAGATAACAAATGTGAGCGACGCTGGTGTTTTTAGTGGATATTTTGAGCATCTCTCTCAGAGATTTTGGCACTCAAAGGGTTAAAAATGTAACCCAATATTAAACATTTGAGTCTAGGGGAATCTAGACAGTTGCTAGATATAATACTTCTGTATTTTTTTCACAGCTTGAAAATGGTGGTACTTGGCACAATCCAGAGGCACCCCAAGGATTTGGTACAGAAAAGGATCGAGCTAACTGCCCTTTCTATCTGAAAACTGGTGCCTGTAGGTTTGGTGAGAGGTAAGGGCAAAGATCTCAGAAAATCTGTAGTAGATCACAAATAATTGTCACTTTTTCTGTCTAGCACTACACGTACTATTGTCATCACTGTGGAGCCGCTGAGTAGTTGGGTCATTATTAGCCATTTGTTTATTTGGCCTGTTTTGGTCAGTAGTATACAGGACTATTCTTGATGATGATGATGATTATTATTATAACGATGTAGTGCTACTACCGTGTTTCCCCGATAATAACACACTTATTTATTTATTTTTTTCTGTCCAAAAAGCACCATAGGGCTTATTTTCAGGGTAGGTCTTATTTTAATTAACATTGACAGCAATGTCAATAAACAGGTAAGTGTGAACAAACAAATCTGCCTTTATTCAAAAATGGTCATGTCATCTTCAAAAACATCATCGTAAGGGTCCATACCCCGAATTCCGCACACCAGCATCATTCACAGAAAACGAGAGGAGGGTGCATGCTAATCGTGAGACGCTGCAGCTGTGATTGGATGCCACCGTTAAATCTTTAACCACGGCATCCATTTCATGTGCGGGGGGGGGGGGGGGGAGTGGGGTGGCGGGAGCATTGTAGTGTAGCACAGAGACCGAGCAAAATGGGGATTTACCGAGGTCTTATTTTTGGGGTAGGGCTTATTTTGGACCGATCTTTAGAATCGGGGAACCGCATTAGTCACTCTTTATTCAGTGTTTCTTTTGGTATACTGTATATTGCCAACTAATAGCTGTAGTGGGAAGCCAATGTGAATTTGGGGATCTATTTAAGGTGTTTAGATAGATTTTTAGTAAGTTTGGATATTCTAAGTACAGTAGTAGATCCTTTATAGTCGTTTATTAGTGATTTCCATTTTCAGGCACCCACTAACATTGAAACGTTGGTAACAACCTGCCCGTTCTGTTTTCTTTATGCATCATGTGTGTATTTTGTGTGAGGAATTGCTACAGTTTTTATACATACAGTAGTCGTGTGTTTTAAGGGGCTGAAATGCAAATAGAAAAATTAACAGATTTAGTACTTTGTGGAGAATCCTTTGCAGGCATTTTTATTTATGTAATCTTTATGCAGAGAATAATAAAAACAAATTCAGAACAAATAAAAGTATCTATCAATTTATGACTCCCAGTTACTTGATATACAGAAGGTCTTTTTTTCATCAATTTTTTATCATTTTTTATTCAGCATAAACAGACTTATGGGGATACAGAAAAAAGAAAGGGGAAAAACCAGGGAGGGGGATCAAGAACACAAAGGGGACAGGTCATACGCAAGCATCAAACTGACAACAAACCAGGAATTAAATAAATCAAGAATCTGAATTCATCATTGGGGTTTAATTTTATTAAAAAGGGGGAGAGGCTATGTCTAATAGAGTGAGCAGGGTAGGCATGCTTACCCGCTGTGACATAAATTTGCCATGGTATTGGTGGCAAATTTTTCACCTAGGCAAACAATCGTAGCTTTCAACTTGAAAAACATGGTTAAAAAACAAGTGGAGTGGCAAATTGTTTGTAGCTCCGCATGTTTCCAGCGATTTAGTGGAATTCCAACGTCAAAGGGCTAAAGAAACTTCAGGGTTCAAGATGAGACCTAAAGGTGGGCATACATCAGAAATATGTTGCACCCAATCATACAATCTCAATGGATTTTATGCAGATTGTGTTCACATCGTGTGCACACAATCATACAATGCCGGCCCCGGGAGATTGGAGGATTGGTCCTCTGATATGACGTGGTGCACGTCAGATCAGTTGGGATTGGCAGCAGATTGCATGCACTTTTAAGCACATGCAATTTGTCTTTAGATGGCTCATACAACCAGGGTCATGTGACACTCCCTCCCTGACTAGCAGAGAAGAGAGGTGCAGCTTCCGGGCGCCCCGTGGCAGTGAAGATGCTGGGAGCCACAGAAGTTTCCAAGCGGCAGACGGGCGGCTGAAGAGAGCGGTGGACGTCCTTTTGCACAATTCTGTCACCACTCTGAAAACAGTTTTCAGAGGATTGCTGCATTCAGTCTATTTAATAATGGCATAACACAGCAGATGTGAGCAGATAGGTAGTTGCTGGCAACCTGTAAATTTAAAAGAAATTGATTTTTGGTACTCCTATCCTTTTGATCCTAGTAGGCCAGCCCCCTATTTAAGTGAAGCTTCAATCATACAATCATGCAGCAGATGGATTGTATGACAGATTGTGAGTATATTGTGTGTCCAAAATCCACCAAGGACTGCCGGGGAGTCGAAAGGAAATTGGACACAATCATGGCTGTAAGACCAGTCTTTCTGATGTACAGTATGGCCGCCTTAAGACTGATATTTCTAATATATGGGGGCCTTAAAACATCCTGTATAAGGGCAGAGACATCCATTCAAAAGAGATGTAAAACTGGGCAGTCTCAAAATACATGGAAAATGGTACATTCAAAATGAGACGTTAGCAATATTTGGAAGTCGCTGGCCATATCTTATGCAATTTAGAGGCAGTCAAATACAATCTATTTAAAGGTTTAACATTTGTTTGCATTTCGGCATGATTGTTGCGTAAGGAAAAAGATGAGATTCCGACTGCTTAAGGGTTCAGGTGTAGGTGGTAAAGGTCAGTCTCCGGGCAGAAGGGTAAATCTGGAGGTGACAACAAACAATTCCAGATACGTACATATGGCACCAGTGGAGGAATATCTAGTCAAACTATTAAGAATACGATCCGCAGGTGTCCAAAACACAGGATATACGGAAAGTTTTTAACATTCCTGGTGTAGACTGTTCCCCTTTGACTCACATCACCATGCCCATTATTTCCCTTTATACACAGTATAATACATGTCCTAGCTTTTCATTGTACAACTCGTGTTTTTCTTGTATGATAAAATATGGTCTTGCTGCCATCTAGTGTACTGTGTGAGCGTGTATATGTGGTAGGGAATATAGATTGTAAGTTCCACTGCAGCAGGGACTGATGTGAATGTGCAAATATTCTCTGTAAAGTGCTGCGGAATATGTGTGCGCTATATAAATAAGTGGTAATAAATAAAATAAATGTTGTGCCTTTCTTTTTTCTTTGCCAATTCTGGTACATAAATTGTTATTTCCAGATTCTTTGCTCATCATTCCATATATTCTCTGATCCTAAAAGGATTATTAGACAACAATGTTAATATATTAGGTAGGGAGCCATAGACTGAGAGATTGTGTCAGGTGCAGGGTACTTGGCACCAGATATGTGTTGTGCCGTTTTAATATGATTGTTACCGTACTATCTGCAGACTAAGAATATATTTTATGTCTCTTCTCTTCCTTGTATGACACAGGTGTTCCCGTAAGCACTGCTACCCTTCCTCCAGCCAAACGCTGCTCATCCGTAATATGTTTGTCACGTTCGGGATGGAGCAATGTAGACGGGATGATTATGACACAGACGCCAGCCTAGAATATGGAGAGGAAGAAATTTACCAGCAGTTCTTAGATTTTTATGCTGATGTTGTTCCCGAATTTAAGAGTGTGGGGAAAGTAATTCAATTTAAGGTAAATCTCCATAATGACCTCCTTTTATATGTGTCTTTCATCCTCTTTATGTGTTCCCTGGGCTCTTCTCAATACCTGCTTCATGGTGATCTCATCTGTGTCTTCAGACTACAATATTATCTTTAAGGAGCTCATACACGCTCCGTTCATCGAAACCGTTCGGTACTTAAATAGTACACATCGCATTGCATGCCTTGTGCATGCAATGAACAGCTAGTACAAAAAGTATGTGCAGCACATAATTTTTGTACTGTACGATGAGACGCGCGGGAACGCGCATCTCAAAGTACAAAACGGACAGACTGGGAATGGACCGTCTATGGGCACCTTTATGCTGACAAAACACAACTCTACACTCCTCCTCCACCCTCTCTCTCATCTCCAACTGTGTCTCTTCTCTTTTTTCCTGGATGTCACAGCTTTTTAAAATTCAACATGTTAATGTAATACACAGGTAAGTTTATCTTAGCTTTCTAGTGGCAGTCAGGTAAGTATCTCTCAATTTTGTTGGTAGCATTCAGGTGAGTGTCACTCTAACCTTAGTTCGTGTCTTCTCATTCTATTTCACAGAGTAGAGGTTCTTTGCAGATTTTACATAAACAATTTATTAAATTACAACAAATTAAATTACAAATTCTCTGGCACAAATTACAATTCACAAATTATAAATAAACCTTGACAAACAAAATACATTTATTAAAGTGGAACTCTTTCATGCTGATGATGGCCCTATTTTTGTTTTGCAGGCCTATTTTACCGAATCCAAATGGTTAATTGCACGCTACCTTTGTTAATACTGTCAGTGGGAAAACAGTTAATAGCTGCTTTGAGCTTGGCAAAAAAGTAACAAGTGCATTTGCAATCAAATATATAGCTCTTTCTCTTGGAACACTTTAATAATTACAGTGTCTATACTATACTAGTGTCTCTATAAACCCTTTCACTTTTGCATACAGTCTTATTTAGGTGTCAGCTGTGTAGAAACCCTTGCTAGTTTTAGTCTTCTTTAACTTATAAGAGTTCATCTGCGGAGTGAAAACTATGCTGACTCCTTTGGTAAAGAACTTTGGGTACTTGTTTCCTAGCACGGCGCCACCGATTTTTGTCTTATGTAATCGGGTCTATCAGATCGGGTCGCATCGCATGCGATGTGATCTGACCCGATTTTTAATTGTACAGCCACCCTTATGGGTAATTATGTCAAATGCCCCCCCATTCTTAACGCCACCCCACTATCAACGCCAATCCGAAGCGTGGCGAGCGCAGCGGTACGCGTCCTCGGACCTTTTCATACCCCACTATCCACGTCGGCGGGGAGTTGATTTTATATAGTGTGGTGAGCGCAGCGAGCCACAGAGCCCAAAGCGTGGCGAGCGCACGCGTATTACTTCACATGTATTCCGCTTGCGCTCGCCACTCTTCGGGCTCGGTGGCTTGCTGCGCTCGCCACACTATCTAAAATCGACTCCACACTCTTCTGTACACAAAACCTACTCACGTATTGACATGATTTTACTAAGCAGAGATCTGACCCCCAGAATTCAAGTGGCCCAAATTCACCCCATGATTTGGTCGGACCACTGCCCCATCTCCACAACAATTACCTCACTAACTTCCCGCCCGATCCCATCCACCTGGAGGATGAACGACTCTCTCCTCCACAATGCCGAGCTCTCTAACCAAATCAGAGACCAGCTACTCGAATATTTTAAATTTAACGACCTCCCAGATACATCCCCATTAACTCTATGGGAAGCCCATAAAGCCGTCTTGAGAGGACACCTTATAAGTATGGCCTCCAGATACCGAAAATCAATAAGATCCCGCCTCAATAGCCTAACCACTAAACTCCAAACTCTAGAACACCAACATAAACTCTCTCCTACTCAATCTAATTATGATCTTCTCTCTACAGCTAGAGCAGAGGTGTTGCTCCTTCTCTCGGAGCGCACAGCTAAAACACTCCAGAAGCTGAAACAAATGTTCTATGAGAAGGGAGATAAAGCAGATAAATTACTCGCTTCAAGACTCCGATCCCAACGCTCGCGAAATAACATTCAAGCTATCAAAACTAAAAACGGCATCTTATCCCACTCTCCCCACACCATCAATCAAGAATTCCAAAACTTCTACCATAACCTATATAACCTAAAAATGACATAACAAGCCCAGCCCCCTCCTCCGAGATAATATCTGAATTCCTCCAAAAAGCTAAGCTCCCTAAATTATCTGAACAAACCTCAGCACAATTGAACCAGGATATCACAGACGAAGAGGTACTGAAGGCCCTGGGAGACCAAAAGCCAACGAAGGCACCCGGTCCAGATGGTTTCTCAGCTGCCTATTACAAGAAATATGCTCATATCCTGACCCCCCATATCAAAAAGGCATTTAATGCAGTCCTCCATGGAGCTCACTTCCCTAAAACGATGCTGGAGGCCAGGATAATAGTAATCCACAAAGAAGGGAAAGACCCTGCGGAATGTGCCAGCTACAGGCCCATCTCTCTGCTAAATATAGATATCAAGATATATGCTAGGATCCTGGCCTCTCGCCTCAGTACTGTTCTCCCTGGCCTGATCCACTACGACCAAGTAGGCTTCATCCTGGGCTGCCAGGCCAGGGACAACACAAGGAGGGCAATAGATCTCATACAGATCCTTAATAACAGACACACTCCTTCTCTTGTCCTCTCCTTGGACGCCGAGAAGGTGTTTGATCGCATTTCATGGCCCTTGGCCGAGCTTTTGGATTGTCGGCGGAATTTCTAACCGTGGTCTCTGCACTATATACGGCCCCGTCCGCTCGTATCCTCACTAACGGTACCCTCTCCGACTCATTCTCACTCACCAACGGTACCATGGTGATCGAATCTCTGGCAGCTAAGATCAGGCTCTCTGAGAAGGTCATGGGGGTGGAGGTGGGCACCCATCAATATAAAATATCGTTATTCGCCGACGATGTATTACTATCCCTAACCCAGCCTCAGACCTCACTCCCAGCCCTCTACGAAATCATCGACGAGTATGGTACCCTTTCAGGATATAAAATAAACTTCACCAAATCCGAAGCCATGCTCTTACATACCCCCCCTCTAATAAAAGCTTCCCTATTATCCTCCTACCGATTCAAATGGCAAACCGACAAAATTAAATATCTCGGCATATACATAACCTCTAAATACAAACTCCTATATAAAGAAAATTTCCCTCCCCTTCTGAACAAAATCAAACAGGAACTCAAAACTTGGAAGTCATATATCATCTCGTGGTTTGGGAGGATATCAGCTACCAAGATGACTATTCTTCCACAAATCCTCTATCTTTTTCAAACTCTACCAATCAAAGTCCCCACCCAAACCCTCAAAAATATCCAAACTTCACTCTCCAAATTCATATGGAACAATAAACCTCCAAGAATAGCTTTTAGCTCCCTCAAACTGCCCAGATCAAGAGGAGGCAGAGGCCTCCCTGATGTTAATTACTATTACTTGGCGTCACATCTAAGCCAAATCACCACTTCCTTTGCCCCACTGGGCTCAATAGCCTGGATCGATTTAGAAACGCAACTCTTAGGCCTCCGATCGCTAGCCTCTCTTTTGAATCTTAAAAAACCCCATAGACCTGCCCTAGTTGGCACCCTACCCTCGCTCAAATTTCACCTTTCACTGTGGGATAATGCCCTCTACAAATGCAAACTATCCTCCTACCCCTCTCCCCTTACCCCCATATGGGATAACCAGGCTTTCCCCCCGGGAACTTCTCCCTCATCCTTTGCACAGTGGACTAAATCTAAAATACGCTTTGTCTTTGATCTAGCGACCCAAAACTCATGGCTATCCTTGGCGGAAATAAAAGACAAATTTCCCTGGCTGGCGCCCCCCCTGTTTGAATTTTTTCAAATCCGACACTTTCTCTCATCACTACCACAAACGGAGACGCTACGTGACCTGACCCCCTTTGAGAGACTGTGCAATGAACCCTCTCTCCAAGGGCATGATATCTCAGATATATAACATACTAATCGACGCATCTGCCCCTACACATAGCCGCCACGAATCAGAATGGGAAAGGGACTTAGGTGCTCCACCAGATGAGAAATGTTGGGAGGACGTACGAGAGAGTATTGCCAAATGCTCCATATCTACACGCATCCAGGAGACTACCTATAAATTATATTATAGATGGTATCTAACCCCAGAAAAACTTTCCAAGATGTTCCCCACAGCTACACCAAACTGCTGGCGCAATTGCGGACAGAGGGGCACGCTCCTCCATATATGGTGGTCTTGCCCAAAAATAGCCCCCTTCTGGGAAGAGGTTCGTACCCTTATGAACTCTCTCTCAGGCCTCACTATCCCCCTAGACCCATGGTCCTTCTTACTAGCACGCCCATTCCAAGACATAGACCCTCCCCTGAATAAACTACTAGCACACATCCTAGCTGCAGCAAAACTGGTCATTGCCAAGCAATGGAAATCCCCGGTTACCCCCCCACTGGCTCTACTAACTAACTATATATGGTACATAGCCCACATGGAGAAGATAACCTATTTCCTTCATGATTGTCCCCACAAATTTGACGGGGTCTGGAACCCCTGGACAGACATGATGACCTCCCCCCCCACAACCATCCCCACAGTCAGCAATTAGACTCTACACAAGTGACCTCTCCCTCCTGCTCTCAGGTTTCCCCTCCCCCCCTCCCATCTAGGACTCATCTCTTTCTTCTTTTTCTCTTTACTTTACTTTCTCTCACCCCCGCCCCTCTATCCCCCTCCTCTCTCGTTCCCTCACCCTCCTCCCCTCCCCCACAAAAAATGTAAGTGAACCTACCGTTTGATCTATACTCCTGAATTGCTTAACTACAAAATTTGTGAAGGCACCCCTGTTTATGTTACATGTATGTTCAATCACTCATACTGTGTACTTTCACTTTGTTTAAAATAAAAAGTTAAAAAAAAAAAAAAAATCGACTCCACAACAACGTGGATAGTGGGGGTATAAAAAAGTTCGGAGGACACATACCGCTGCGCGAGCCACGCTTCGGATTGGCGTTGATAGTGGAGTGGCGTTAACAATGGGGGGGCTTTTGACATAATAATTACCCATCAGGGTGGGTGTACTATTAAAAATCGGGTGTTTGGGTGCATTTTACATAGTAATCAGCAATCAGGGTGGCTGTACAATATGAAATTGGGTGTCATCGCATCGTATGCCATTGTAATGGGATGCGACGCGATTTTAAAATTGTATAGGAAGCTCTTTAAACCCGAATATCGGGTCCCATCGCATATTAACTAATGGTATGCGATGGGACCCGACGGGCGCCGTGCTAGCAAGTAATCCACAGAAAGTTAATCTTTTGAAGCAATATCAATACATATATATTATACACCTTTGTAATCCTTATAGATGTTCTTGAAGAACTGTATTGTTTATTATATAAATAGCTATTTGAATTGTCCCTTTATATTCGTAGAAGAACTATACATTCAAGCTTAAATGTTTCAGGTCAATATATCCCTGTTGGGGGGGGCGTGGCCTGGCTGCTGAAGGAGCAGGACGTGCATTGCTTGAGCTCCTGCTTGGCTGCGACCGAATCATCGCTAAATCTTCTACCCCAGAAGCCATCCAGACTCCATACCCCATATTCCAGCTAGGGGGGACTCTAAATAGGGAGTGGGAAAGGCCGCGGAGTCGGGGGACCTCTCTGAGAGGTTCCCGCGGATTGCGGCCTAGTACCCCCTTGGAGCCGGGGACTCGCGTGATCCTGCGGCCCGTCAGAGCCACGAAAAGCGAGAGGAGACCTCCAGGAGACCTGCGGATCGCCTCCTACCCGGCGAGGGGGACTCTTGGACCAGCGTCACCCGGGACACAGGCGGCAGACCCGGCTAAGAGGTGAGGAGAGACGCGGCAGGCAGGTTCCCTCAAGTCGCGGCCGCCATTTTGGATTCTGAAGGACGCGCAGCAGGGTGCCGGCGCAGGTCCTGTAATCGGCCGCCTACGCTACCCAAAACCTGCTCCTATACTGTCCCCTCTTCCCTCGCTGGTGGAGGGGCCAGAGAAAACATTAAAGAGATCTATCCTCCTTCATCCTCCTCCATCCCCCTGTAATGACCAAATACCTTCAGCGGGGCACGCTTCCCACAGGGTTCAGCTGAGGGACCCCTGAGGTGCTTACCTCCCTCTGGGACCCCTTGGGGAACGCAGCATTACCCTCCAGGACCCCACCTATACATTCTTATGTGGCACAAGCAACATATTACAAACATATGAGCACTGAGGCCAATTGACAAACAAATTTACAGGCTCTTATATATTGGAAACTTAACCCAGACTCGGGGCTCAGTTGCTGAATATTGTGGTGTGATAACTACTGCTCAGAATAGCCTATCAGTAATAAGAAGTCCTGAGCTGACAAGCGTACTGTTAAAGCTTCCTGCTGTTGTTCTCTGACAATATAAAAAGTACTGACAAAGGTGTTCTGAAAACAACTTATGACCCTAAGGATATACAGTGTGCTATAGCCCAACAGCACCATCTAGTGACAAAAGAGAAAAATAACATCCATTCATTATTTCCTCCAGTTTGTTATGTTTGGGCTGATCTGAAGTAATACAGTACAGGAGCTTTATAGTATTCTGATGTGATGTGATAGGAGCCGTGGAGGCCACACGCTTAAGGGCCCACTCTCAAAAGCTTCATTCAAGCACGAAAATGCTCCAGGAATAACCATGCTGCTTTAACAGGCCACTAGGGGGAGGCCATGCGTGAAACTGCCCACCAGTTATGACTTAGCTGAAGGAATACTACCACATGATCTACCAGTCCCGACACACATGACTAAACGTCGCCACAACAAACTTAAAGGAAGACCCCCTTCGGGATCAACACAAGCTCAAGCTTTTTGTTCTTTATTTGGTGCCTCAACTCGTGACTCCCTCCCATCAACGTCGTGTCCACGCTCTCCTCCTTCACGACCAGAGGATCAAATCCTACAGAATTCCCCTCTCACAGCGCCATCTGAAGAGAGAGCCATGGCCTCGCAAGATCTGACCTCCATACTCTCCAAACTCAAGGAGATCCCCACAAGGCAAGAGATACAAGAAGATCTCCGTTCCTCTGAAAAGAGGATCCAGGAGTCTATGCAGACTCAAATCGCCTCTATTAAGACAGATTTCAAACACCTGGCAAATCGAGTAGTACTACTAGAAGAACAAGCGGAAGAGGTGGATACTCGGATGTCAGATATCCACGACTTGGTGTCTCGGCAATCGAGGGCCCTGACTGAAATGGGCCGTAGGTTAGATGATATGGACAATCGCGGGAGGAGGAATAACCTAAGGATTAGAGGTATTCCAGAAGACATCCTACCTCAAAACATTGAGAGCGCCCTGTCCAAGATCTTCAAAAACCTCATAGAGGCAGACACAGAGCACCAAATAGTCTTCGATAGAGCACACAGAGCCCTAAGACCCAAAGGAACTCCAACTGAGAAACCAAGGGACGTAATCTGTAGACTACACTACTTTCAAGAAAAGGAGGAGATCTTGAGGGCGGCGCAACTTTCACAGGGTCTTACTTTCAATGGCCACGATATCCAGATCTATCAGGATCTATCATGGACGACCTTACAACAAAGGCGCTTACTACGCCCCCTCACGGACGATCTTAAGAAGAAAAATATTAAGTTCAGATGGGGGTTCCCTATAAGTATACAAGTTGTCCATAAGGGCAAAACATGTATCCTACAGGAGCCCGAGGGGGTGGACTCTTTCTGCAATGCCCTGGACATACAGCCTCCAGTGCTGGCTAACTGGCTGGACCCGATGGAACTGTCGACCAGATCAAGACCACACAAGGAACACTGGCAAGAGGTACACCACGGCAAGAAAAAGAAACCCAGCAACCCTCGGCCCGCGGCGTCGAGCGGCGGGCTGAGGGACCAGCTACAGAGCCAGCAGAATATGCCGGGGACCTCTTCTCCTGACGCGTAACTATGTGCTAACCACAAGAGAGACTCTCTATTCTGCTATAGAGTCAAATAATTTACTTGGGTAAACAAGGGTGCCCACTCTAGAAATGTTTCTCTTATAACTATATGATTATGTTGGAAAAGGTCTGTGGCGATCTGGGCTGGCAGTGATGCACATGATCAGATGAGGTCTTTGGCCATATAGTACCTGGTGACTGGTTCCCCCCAGTACTTACCCTACTGGGCTTTAAAGCTTACAACAGATGATAATGTTATACAGAGCCGTAACCGGTTTTTCCATATTACTTGTAGTTTGTGGGTCCTGGCCAGCCCAGATGAAGCTTTTAGCATTGATATTAATATAGGCTAATGTTACATAAATCTACATGTTTTGTTGGTGTGAGCCTATAATAGAGTATTTAGTGTTGAGACTAAGGTAATCAATTGTTTCAATGTTTTATTACCTTATTTTATGCTTTATATGACAGGTGGTTCACCCTGTCCTCCCCCACACCCCCTACGCTCTGCTGTAGATCCGTAGCCCATGAGACGACACAGGTCTCTCATGGCTAGAAATGCAGAGTTACACATACTCAAAGTTCTGGTTTATTGCTTACGCAATACTAACTTTCCTTTAACAGTTACAGTTTTTCCCCATGTATTTGCCCTCCCCACTTCTTCCCCTATTCCCATCCCTTGGCTAGGGGGCCCAGGAAAACTGACAGGCTTTAAGATCAAAACATGGTGGTTAACCTAAAGATAATATCGTTAAACACGAGAGGTCTCAACATTCCTGAAAAAAGATCGAAAATATTACACTTAATGTATACTGAAAAAGCAGATGTTATATTTTTTCAGGAGACACATTTTAAAGGTGACTCAGCTCCTAGATTGTATTCTAGACACTATCCGGTGGGATATTTTAACAACTTCTCTGAATCCAAGGCTAAAGGTGTTGCCATATTGTTCTCTAAGAATATTCATCTCTCCGATGTCACAGAGTATCAGATAGGAAATGGTAGAGGACTGTTAGTTAAGGCCACTATTTCCAATCAGGTTTTCTCATTTCTTAATCTCTATTTACCAAATAAAGGCCAGATACGCTTCATGAGAGAGGCCATGGAGCTAGTAGAAAATAGGTTAGAGGGTGTTGTGGTGACCGGAGGGGATTTCAATTGGGCCATTGACCCCGCAATGGACTCCACCACATCCGCCAATAATACCTCTCAAAAAGACATAAGACGTTTTAAATCCATATTACATGATTTCCAATTGATTGATACTTGGAGACTATTGCACCCTAAGGATAAGGACTTTACTTTCTACTCACATCCACATAAATCGTACACTAGAATAGATTACTTATGTTTGGGCCATAGCTCGCTAGAAATGATTACAGAAGCATCAATAGGGCAGATGGTGGTATCTGACCACGCGCCCATTACCTTATCCCTATCAATACAGAGTTCTCCCACTCGACAGTGGAACTGGAAATTTAATGAACAGTTTTTGAGGGATGACGACTGTAGGAAACAGCTTGGGGATGCTATAAGGGATTACCTTGAGACAAACGTGACTGAAGGGGTGTCACCAGTTATAATTTGGGAGGCACATAAGTGCGTAATACGTGGAAAATGCATCCAACTAGGTTCATGGCTGAAAAAAAAGAAAGCTGAATGTAAGACAGCCTTATTGGCAAAGATAAGATCCCTAGAATTGGTACATAAATCCTCCCTGACATCTGACACCTTATTGGAACTACAGGAAGCCCGCCTGGCACTGAATAGCCTACTTAACGAGAGCACACGTAGGGCGTTTAGAAAGTGCAGACATAAATTTCATAGATGGGGTAATAGACCTGGTAAACAGTTGGCAAGGGCCTTAAGGGCACAGAGGACTTTGACCTATATAAAAGAAATGAAAGATACTGAGGGTCAGATACACTCAAGTAACTCGCAAATCGCACAGATATTCCATAAGTATTATACTGCCCTATATAACCTAACCAAAGATGACTATCCGGGAGAAAGGTTAAATTTAGAAAGGGATATACGGGAATATCTATCAGAAATCCAGTATCCTGTTCTCCCATCAGATTTAACAGACACGCTTAACGAACCATTCACAGAGGAAGAACTAAAATTAGCGTTAAAAAGTACCCCATCGGGAAAGAGCCCAGGGCCAGATGGCTTTCCAGTGACTTACTATAAAGCCTTTCAAGAGAAGCTCCTCCCCCTCTTCCTGCAGGCATGCAACACAATATCCAGAGAGCAACCCTTATCACCTCAATCTCTTGCTGCCCATATTACGATATTACCAAAGGAGGGGAAGGATCCTTCACTTCCTGCAAGCTACCGCCCCATCTCCCTACTAAACATAGACACCAAGTTATTCGCGAAGTTATTGGCGAATCGTCTGTCAGCCTTGGTTCCCTTGGTAGTTCACGAAGATCAAGTAGGCTTTGTGAGGGGTAGGGAGGCGAGGGAAAATACTATTAGAGTCTTTGACATAATAGCACATGCCCAAGCAACTCGCACCCCAGTCATGTTCCTATCCACCGACGCTAAAAAAGCGTTTGATAGAGTGGATTGGAAATTTATGGAAATGACACTAAGACATATAGGTTTAAACGGCCAGTTCCTACAAAAGATCTTAGCGCTATATGATTCACCTACAGCACAAATAAGGATAAATGGCACGTTGTCGCCCCCAGTTTCTATTTCGAATGGGACAAGACAGGGTTGCCCCTTGTCGCCCCTAATATATGTACTATGTATGGAATCCCTGGCTAGGGCAATCAGGAAGAATTCCAATATTGGGGGTCTAAGGGTAGGGAAGACTGACCACAGACTAGCACTGTTTGCTGATGATCTCTTAGCAATAATCTCGAATCCAGTAGTATCCCTACCGAATATTATGGGGGAGTTCGCCAGATATGGGACATTATCTAATTTCAAGATAAACTATTCAAAATCCGTTGCATTAAATATTTCCCTCTCTAGCCACATTGTTGACTCTCTTAAGCCTAAGTTCCCTTTTCAATGGGCCTCTTCTCATATTAAATATCTGGGGATACAAATACCAAACTCCTTGCCATCTGCTTTTGCGCTTAACTACACTCCTCTGCTCCGGATTATGCGCCGTGAATTAGCTCAATGGGCAACACAGAAATTCTCTTGGTTGGGGAGGATGAATATTATTAAAATGAATATTCTCCCTAGATTTTTGTACCTCTTTCAAGCAATTCCTTTGAGGATTCCGGCGCAATATATCGGAGAAGCACAGAGAGTTATAAGCCAATTTGTTTGGGGTGGTAAGAAACCTAGATTTAAGCACTCATATTTATACTATAACAGGGACAAAGGGGGACAACGTCTACCAATGTTGCTAGCATATTATCAGGCTGCAGCCGTACAAAGAGTGCTGAATTGGGCCAGGGTAGATGTTAATCCCAAGCAATGGGTAGAATTGGAAATGTATTCTTCCTCTGTGAATCTACATCTTATTCCCTGGTTAGTAACAATCCCCCCAATTAGGCACCCCACAATTGAGCCCACTTTAACTCTATGGAAGAATATTAGGTATAAACTTAGCCTCTCGTCCCCGAATACCCTAATGTTGCCATTTATTGAGAACCAAGAATTTCCCCCTGGAACCGTTGGATTACAGGCAAATAGGTGGAAACAGCGGGGTCTTACTAGAATAATCCATTTACTATCAGGTGGGAAAATCATCGCTTTTACAGACTTGATGACAGAAAAGAAACTGGCTCAATCAGATGCTTGGTTTTATTTTCAAATAAGACATTTTGTACACTCAAAGAGGCCGGAGGTTTCCCCTAAAAAAAGATCCTACGCAATTTGAAATGATATGCTCACGGTCTTCTGAGCCCACACATGCCCTCTCGGCAATATACAAATTGCTGATACAGGGCCATTTTCCGGATAACCCTGCCTTTTGTGAGAAATGGAATAGGGACCTAATACATAGGGGTATAACAATAGATTGGGAGAAACACTTTGAGGTCATGGCAAGATGCTCGACGAGTCTTGAGGTAATAGACACCCAATATAAACTTCTTGCACCATGGAAGACATCTATTATGATGCTCTAGATAAACAAACCGACTATATGTCGACATGGTTACTGTGGATCGATTTTAAATCGTCAGTAAAATATAAAGAGCAGGCAAATTCCGGCCCCTTTACCGGAAATCAGAATGATACAAGATGCCCCTAATCCCGAGTCCACACATACAGGAGACCCTCTGCTCAAGTTACACTTGGGATGACCCGACAAGATGAGACAGATTGTGGCCCCCCCGACCGCCATCATACCCTCTTCTTTTTTCCCTTCCCATGGGAATTACCATTTTGCCCCTTTGCTTTCCCACCCCTCCTCCCTGTTGTGTTAATTTGTTCCCTCCCCATTGCCCCTAGACATACGAATCTTGGCATTTAATTACCATTGTACTGTGGTTAGAGAATCCTACCTTATAGGCCTAATCCATCCGCATTGAAAGAGCAATATATCCCTTTTTGCCATGAGGCTAGATGGTAGTGCGAAGGAAGGTTAGAGTCACAGTGAGGCTAAAATGAGAATGTGGTAAAGAACCCTGATACATATGCCTGATGAATCTATGTACCTATCTAATCTTTTGTAAGATCGTATTGTCTGTATTGGTGTTTCTGTATTTGTTTTTTCCACTTGAAAAATTTAAATAAAGAATATATAAAAAAAATATATATCCCTGTTGAATTGTCTTCCTTTGTGCACAGGCAAATACGTATTTCCAGTAGTCAATAAATAAACCATTTCTATTGGTAATTTTGCCTCTGCTTAGTGATAGTTGTTAGCTGTAGGGAACTCTTTATGAATTAAGCTCACAATGTCTTTACTTAAGTCTGAAATTGTAGCTGGATTGCAATATACCTATAAAGCGTATACATTGCTCAATAAAGTCTAAAGGTGGCCATACACACGCAGATTTATCTTCAGATCTGGCTGGTTGGAACAAAAACCTGGTTATGGATGAGAGCAAATGACAGTTGGCCATTTGCTTGGAAATGCTGGAAAACTGACAAACTGTCACTCATCCATAACCATGTTTTTGTTCCAACCAGCCAGATCTGAAGATAAATCTTACTAGTGTATGGGCACCTTTTGCTTTGCTTCCAAACTGGCTTTGTATAGGCTGAGTAACCATGTGACATGGTTATGAACAGTCTCTCGGTACTATCTTTTAGTCTATTACAGCTGGCTAGTTGAGTTGCATGTAAATAAATTCAATTTATAAAGGTATCCGGGGATTCCCTGCCAGTCCTTCCAGCAGTCCATTACCTCTAGGCTGCATCTCCATAGCCGCCCTCCACCAGCCTCCTTACAGTTAGGCTGCATCGCTGTAGCCCGGTCTCACTGGGAGGCTGTTGCATCACTTACAGTTAGGCCGCACCTCCTGTCAGCTCTGCCTGGCAGTCTCTCCTCAGACCACACTTCAAACCTTGTGTGTCTGTCTGTAGGTGCCTGCTTCCTCACCCACCTCTCCTTCACTATATCCACAAGCATTTTTTTTACAAGCATTGGGGTGCCATGTAATTTGAGGGTATCACATTAAGACTGAACTTTTTGCCTTGTCCTTCTTCAGGGTCTCTTTTTACCTCCCACCTCACTATTGTATCCAGCACTGTCCTCTTTCCTTGCCCCAAGTTCACTCCCTAGGTGTCGTCCTAGTCTCCTCTTTCTCCTACCCCACTATATTCATACTGTCCATAAGTCCTTTAACTTTCACCTCCACAGCATCTCCAGGATCAGACCTTTCCTTACCCTGAAGAATATCCAATCTCTTATTCATTCCCTTGTCAACTCTCATCTTGATTCCCACCTTTTCCTATTCTGGAGTTTACCACCTCCTTCCAGCATTTGCTATTTTGGTAATAATGCAATTGCAGTTTTACAATAACATTGTCTGACCTTACTAAGACTTGCATTGCAAGGCCATTGGTTGCAACCTTGCCACGCCCATCCCTCCCTGACGGTCAGTCAGGCAGAGGCAATCGCATTTCTGTGCTACAATAGTAGGACTCATTCAACACGTGTGCGCGCCCCATTCCCAACTAACAGAAAACCGCAGGTTGGATCATTATAAGCGATCCATCCTGAATTATCCCTTAGGTGCTTTCCCTCTGCAGTCAGCAATTCTAATCCTTTCTATCCACCCTTCCCAGGGTACTCAGTGAGTGCTTCCTTTAATAACATTCTCTCATATCATTATATACAGATGTATCGGGCCTTATTGTTGCTGGCGATCCGCCAGCAGCATGGCGCCTCTATCTGACTGAGACGCGCGTGCGTCCCCCACGCACGCGCGTCTCAGTATCCGGGCGGCGAGGCGGACGCAATACTGTCCGCCTCCCGCTCAAGGGGGCTGGGGGGACCTCTGGCCACTGTGGGGGGGTGCGGTCGCCCGGTGTGGGCACCGGGCGACCGAGGGCAGCACCGTCAGAAGGGGACGCGCGCGCACCTCGTGCGCGCGTGTCCCCTTCCGGCATACAGATGGCGGCGGGGCAGGGGATGGCGATGGCGACGCCATCGCCATCACCTGCAAAGATGAATCCCGCTACATCTGTATCTGGAATTTTTTATATTGTTTGTTTATACTATTGTAATTTTCTTGTATAAACACTTGATGGCAGCGCTGAGGTCATGGGTTTGATCCCCACCATGGCTCTAACTGTGCGGAGATTGTATATTCTCCCCGTACTTGCGTGGGTTTCCTCCGGTTACTCCGGTTTGCTCCTATAATCCAAAAATATACAGGTAGGTTAATTGGCTGCAAACAAAATTAACCCTAGAATGTCCGTATGTACATGTGGTAGGTAATATAGATTGTAAGCTCCACTGGGGCAGGGACTGATGTGAATGTTCAACTATACTCTGTAAAGCGCTGCGGAATATGTATGCGCTATATAAGAAACTGTTAAGAAATAAATAAATGGCACCTTTATAAATATAATATAATGATAAATAATAATTGTGTCACTGCAAAAGTTAGTTCATAGTGACAGCCTGTCAAAGACAAGTGCGTTAGCAACACTTTCTTTCTCCTTGAACTTCACTTGAAGTCCAGTCTTATGGCCATCAAACACATTATATAGATGGGGTGCCATCATTGTTTTCTTCATCTCTGGAAAAGATGCAGTGCTCACAGCGTATTTCCTTTTGCATTGATAGGAAGGAAGAAAACAAACTGAGTACGCTGAACTGTTGTCGCCAGATAAACACACACAGTTTCTGTTTGTCCAACTTCAAACTCCACATCAGTCATGCCGTGTGCTTGATGCCCAGCATGCCAGCTACCTAGTGACACCTAAATAGTTCTGTTCAGTCTAGATCGCAATGTTTTTTGTGGAATTGAGAAGTACAATAGTTATTTTGTTTTGTTATACTATTAGTAGTAGGAATATTAGTAATGCACAACTAGTATTTGCCCGGTTTCGTTCGCGCTGGTCTGTTATTGCTCAGTGGAACTAACACTTGTGTGTTCATTGCTCCTCTGCCTGATGTGACATCGACATAATAAATACCTCAGTTTCTTTCTGAGCCACAGAGCTATCCAGTAGCGAAAACCCCAGTCTAGATTAATTTAGTAGCCTTTGTATGATTCCCGCACGAACAGACAGCCAAATAGTTGCAATGGGGCAGATGTATTAATCTGCCTATAACGTTTTGCACATAACGAGCCCCGCTTCTCCAGCATAACGTGGAGAAGCGGGCAAACATTATAGGCAGATGTATTAAGCAGATAAGGAGAGCCGTTATCCCCATCGTGAACGGCTCTCCTTATCGGCTCCCTCGCCGCCCCGCATATGCGCACCCGCCAGGTATCCAGGGCCAGCCAGGCCTCCCCTTCCACCGGATCTCCGTGGACGTCCACCCACCAGGTCTACAGGTGCTGTGCCTCCTGCCTGCCGTGCCCCGGCTCCAGCGGCTAGCTTCCCTGCGGTGTGCCTCAGCGTCAAATCGCGCTGCTGGGCTCGCAGCAGTAAGGTTTCGTTTACACGCCGGGGCTGTTCACTAGGTTGTGATGTGGAGCCCCGGCGCCAGTGCCACCAGAGAGGGAGTAGGAAAGGGGACGGGAGAGCCTGGATCAACTGGCCCTCCTCCCCCTTCATTGTGCAACCCGTCACCGTCGCTGCGCTGTCCGGCCTGGGTCAGGCTCGGTACAAATTCAAGAGGGTGCAGGGGGCTTGCTGGGCCCTCGGGCCCCGTAGCAGCTGCACCCTCTATAGTTACGCCACTGGGCCCTTTCAAACGATAGCTTTTACTTTCTCTTCTAGTGTATGGCCCCATACACACAGTGATATTACAAACAATGTTTCTCATTTCAGCCCTTCTGAGCGATCTTAATTGTAATATCATTCAGTATTGTAAAAATGCATGCTCGTGCAGGTCATTATCAGAGTCCTTCATGGTCTGTACATGCAGCTCAATTTTGTCAATATTGTCAATGACTGCATGTACAAAGCAGGGACACGATGACGTCACTGAACTATATAGTTCACCTGAGAGTCAAGGAAAATTGACAATATCGTTCATAAACGATATTCTCTAGTGTGTTATAGGGCTTAACGATATTGGCGTCACAAATCATCTAGTGTGTATGGGGCTTAACGGTGGAAGTTAGCAGCGGTAATTTACTGCAGGTGAAAACAGGTGGTAGCCTCTAGCTTTAACACTTGGTGCTATTCATTCACAGCACGTTTTTCACAGATGTTAAATTACTGTTAACACATGTAAACCCAGAGAATTTAGGGCAATTTAGTGCAGATTTGGTTTTGAGCCGGCTGCAGCCTTCCACTCTAATTGAATAGCCCCAGTCAGTGATTCAATAAACCTGTGGTAAAATAGCACAGCTTGATTGCTCCCCCCCCCCCCCCCTTTCTACCTCTACCTCCTTTCTACCTCTACGCCTGTATGTTATTACACGTTTGTTCTATCACTGTGGTTTACAATTGTAAAGCACAACTGAGTATGCTGTGGTTTATAAGAAACTTTGGTACTTGTTTCCTAGCACGGCCACAACGGTCATCGGGGGTAAAATCGGGGCCATCGCGGCCGCTAAAAAATCGGTGGGCCAGACGCGATGCCCGCGATTTCCCCATAGAGAACAATGTTAAATGCCTCAATTTACCCGACATGACCACGATTTCCCATAGGAAACAATGTGAAATGGCTCAATTTAGCCAAATTATCATAGGAACAATAGTAAATGGGCCAAAAACACCCCTGAACATTGAAATGTCCCCCCAAAAGTAGTTGACGCCACCCCGCCATCAACGTGAACCCGAAGTGTGGCGAGCGCAGCGAGCCCGCGAGGGGCGGCGGTACGCGTCCTCCGACCCTTTTCATGCCCTACTATCCACTAGGGCGTGGAGTGAGAATAGAATAGTGTGGCGAGCGCAGCGAGCCACCGAGCCCGAAGCGTGGTGAGCGGACGCGGATACCTTCACAGTTATACGCGTCCCCTCGCGGGCTTCCCAGGTGTCCATGGCGACGCGGACACCTGGGAAGCCCGCGAAGGGACGCGTTTACCTGTGAAGGTATCCGCGTCCCCTCGTGGGGCTCGCTGCGCTCGCCACGCTTCGGGCTCGGTGGTTCGCTGCGCTCGCCACACTATTCTATTCTCAATCCACGCCCTAGTGGATAGTAGGGCATGAAAAGGTCGGAGGACGCGTACCGCCGCCCCTCGCCACGCTTCGGGTTCACGTTGATGGCGGGGTGGCGTCAACTACTTTTGGGGGGACATTTCAATGTTCAGGGGTGTTTTTGGCCCATTTACTATTGTTCCTATGCTGATTTGGGTAAATTGATCCATTTAACATTGTTTCCTATGGGAAATCGTGGTCATCGCGGGTAAATTGAGGCATTTAACCTTGTTCCCTATGGGGAAATCGGGGGCATCGCGTCTGGACCATTTAAGCATTTTTAGGTGCACACGACGCGACCGACCCGATTTTTCACTGTTTTCAATGCATTTCAATGGAAAAATCGGGGGCGTCGGTCGCGTCGCAGGCCACTCAAATTACCCCCGATGGCCAAGATTTGTGGCCGTGCTAGGAAACAAGTACCGAAACTTTAATAATAATACTATTATAATCTCGAATTTTGATTACTTGGCATTATTTCCACCCTTTTACAAATCATTTTATCTTCATAAATTGTAACTGGAAAGCATAAAAACTAATTGAGAGACATAAATGGCATGCCTGTTGTGGTTGGGAATCTGACAGCAGCACATGGTGATAAATATATTGCTGTCAGCTATTGAGTACTTGTGGGTGATTTCCTGGTTACAAAGAGATAAATATACTGAGAAATGTGTGGTGCTCAGAGCTTGTATGCAGTAAATATAGTTTGACAAATGTAAACATTATTTTTTTTCTAGGTCAGCTGCAATTTTGAACCCCATTTAAGAGGAAACGTGTACATCCAGTACCAGACGTAAGTATCGTACTCTTAATGTTGGGAACTGCAGTTTTTATTGAGCCTCGGGATGTAGGTTGGGAATGGGTTTTATAGAAGAAGGACAGCTGGTGGTTGTCATTTGCTGGCTTACAGGTGATATTTAGCCCAGGCAGAGTATCATGGTTGTGTTTTCACTCCTCCTCCTCCTCCTTTTATGCCAGAGGTTCAGTTGACCATCACATTTTTCACATGTATTGGAGCAGATAGGGCTTTCATTTAGTTCTTTAGATGAGAATTTTTTATTTATTTTATTACCATTAAAGACTTTTAAGGCTCCATCCACTAGTGAGTTCTGGCCACTTCTTATGCGACTCCGACGGATCGCATAAAAAGTCATTTGATTGCGATGTGAGGCCGCCTTGCATCGCCGTCGCAGATCATATATTGGTGGCAGCCCGTAGCCTCTGCTAGAATCACATGAGATACATTGTATGCAAAAGGGCCTCACAATGTATCTTATGTGATCCTGCCTCCCGGCAGCTGCCAGGTGAAATTGCGGTTATCGCATGCGAGGTATCGCATGTGATACCACACACTGTAGATTCTTCAATTATAAACTTGGTTGTCAGTATTAAATTCATTTGAAAATATTTGGTGCTTCCTCCTTTAAGATAACTTGTGTAACAGCAGCCGTTTAACCCTTAATTGGCCAGAAGCAGTGGGAATTTACTTTACAGAATTTTTTATTTAACATAAACATTTTATTTTGTTTTTCATAGCTGAGTTTTATTTTTCTAAAATTTCCTCAAAAATCCCATATACTGTAGAGAGGTTACCATTGACATTTACAGCCCTGAAGCCTAATTCAGACGGGATTACAAAGCACATTTTTTTTCTCGAATGGCAAAAACCATGTGCACTGCAGGGGGGCAGATGTATCATGTGCAGAGAGAGTTAGATTTGGGTGGGGTGTTTTTAAAACTGAACTCTAAATTGCATTGTAAAAATAAAGCAGTCAGTATTTACCCTGCACAGAAACAAAATAACTCACCCAAATGTAGCTCTTTCTGCACATGTGACATCAGCCCCACCTGCAGTGCACATGGTTTTGTCCATTAGAGAAAATGTTGCTTTTCGGTCCAGTCTGAATTAGGCCCCTGATGTGAAATAAGATTAGTTCGTATGCCCTTGGTGAATTTTAGAAAAAATAATGTATGTTATGAGCACAGATTTCCCAGAAGGGAAAGGTCTCGTACCAGTCAATTAGTTTCAATCGTCTGACCAATGATGACCTACAGTATTTAAGTATTTCTCCAATATTGGAGCAGGTAGCAGATCATAAAAAATAATTCATAGTTTACATAAAATCAAGTAAATGACTCATTTGCTGGGGCACAGCCCATTTAATCAGATAGGAAATGTACTAGAAATTACACAGTTTTTCAGTGGATAATCTAGAAACATTCTGGTAGGTAATACTGTATTGTCTTGTGTTAGGATTTTTCAGCTAAATTGAATTTGCAAGAAATATTTTTCAAGGTTATATTGTTGGTTATTTAAATGTCCCATCTGCATCCATTTGTTTCGCAACTTTGTGTTTGTGTAGTTTTGCCCATACATGGTGCGATTGCCGCGAGCGATGTGCGCTCTCGCGGATATCTCATTGCACAGTCCAAAAAGTATGTGCTGTACACAATTTTTGAACTAGCATCACATGCAAATCACATTCAATGGGATGCAGTCCCAAAACGCATGCAATTATTGCAGCGTAAAGAGGTAGGGGGAGATTGCGCAATTGAGGACAGACCAAAGTAATTTAAAAAGGTAATAATACAATTTATTTAAACATTTTATAAGTTAAAAGAGAGGGGGGGGGGGTGGCAATTGCATCAAAAAAGGTTATTGAAAAAATGCTGTGTCCTGTGGTATATGTCACCTTAATCTCTGGCAGGAGGAGATAGGGAGAAGTGGACGATGGAATTGTCCTCCAGACCCTGGGACAGGGGTTCTTTTGACAGAGTGTCCTCCAAATCCGAATTATGGTGGTATAGGTCCTGGATAAGGATTCTCTGTAATAATGGATTTCCACTTGAAACTGTATGAGGGTACCTTAGATAGGTGGCTTTCCTTCAAATGGTGGTACCTAGTGCAGTGGTTTTGGTGAATGGGTGTCCCGGTCTGATTCTCCAGTTGTAGAAGTGATATTGTCAAATTCTTTGCCAGGAGGTGTATGGATCAACAGCAATGTGGGATGGGGGTGGCTGGGTAGCCTGTGCCAACGCGTTTCACTGCTTTGGAGCAGCTTTTTCAAGGTACCACTGCACTAGGTACCACCATTTGAAGGAAAGCCACCTATCTAAGGTACCCTCATACAGTTTTCAAGTGGAAATCCATTATTACAGAGAATCCTTATCCAGGACCTATACCACCATAATTCGGATTTGGAGGACACTCTGTCAAAAGAACCCCCTGTCCCAGGGTCTGAAGGACAATTCCATCGTCCACTTCTCCTATCTCCTCCTGCCAGAGATTAAGGTGACATATACCACAGGACACAGCATTTTTTCAATAACCTTTTTTGATGCAATTGCCCCCCCCCCCCCCCCCCTCTTTTAACTTATAAAATGTTTAAATAAATTGCATTATTACCTTTTAAATTACTTGGTCTGTCCTCAATTGCGCAATCTCCCCTACCTCTTTATTTGTTATTTAGGGACTGACAATCCCTGTTTTTGATTGCTGCAGGCCTAACCACTCATACAGGCGCCCCAAACAGACACCTAGGTGTCTGTACAATTTTTTCTAATTATTGCAGCGTGTATGGGCACCTTTATACGTACTCGAGTATTATTATTATTATTATTTTTTTTCAAATTATGTTTATTAATCAAGTTGAACAAGTGATCCGTTTTGTACATAATATAAAAAAAAGAAAGAAGTCTGGCATGTACAACAACTAGGTAAATCAGAAGAGAGGGGGAAATACAGTGGTAGACAAAGAGAGAAATAGCAGGGAAAGAAGAGTGTTTTCTGGGGGGGGGGTTGTTTTGTTTTGCACTTACACCAAACTGGAGCTGACATTTTTTTTTTTGGGGGGGGGGGGGGGGGGGGGGGGGGATGTTCATGTGCTAAGCTGCAAAACCTTTAGAAATGTTCTGCATTCCTTGCTCTTAGAGAGCTTTGTTATGTTTCTCTATTCTTATACTGTGGTTCAGGTACATTAAGCGTGGGTTTCTTTTTTGATCAGTCTGAGTAACGGCCTCTTATTCTGGACCAGACAGATTTCTGTCCCACTCTGCCTCTTGGCAGGATAATAACTGAAGCCGCTGTATTCTA